>NW_027225621.1:0-300000 GCF_038994185.2 Dermacentor albipictus
GCCGAAATTCCCATTGGAGATTGCAACATCAGTAAATGAATGAATGAATGAATAAACTTATATAAAGGTCATGTACACTCTGTTGGTACATTCACTGTTTATCAGTAACCTGCATGGACACTACACAAGCCTGAAACGTCTAGGTAACTGATTCACCTCACGTTGGCTTGTAATACAGTGTTCTAAAACGCCTGCGTTATTTAAGATTCAATGAAGTTCACTAAACTTCGCGAAAACTTAGTTGGAATGTTAGCGATCTTTCTGTCTCACTTCAGCGACACGCTTCGAATTTTTTTTGGAACACAGCATTGTAAGGGTTGGTTATGTGTGATTGATCAAGTCTGTCAATGATAAAAATAACCCTCACGGAGGCATTTTAACGCGAAAGCATTAAGGGCTCCGTGTCGCACAAAATGGACAAAAAACCGTACCGCGTCCGGCGTCCATCGTCCTTTCAACAAAAATCACGTCGCAGCACGCATACCCAACCACTCTTTCATCACCAAAGTTGTTCTTACCTTGTCTTTCATTCTTTACAAAGTTATTCTTCGGATTTCGAGAATGACAGCCCACAAACTAATGTCATGTACAAAAGAAACACTGACAAGCGCTTGCGTTTTATGCTATATCTTCTGAGACTGAAATATTAAAAGTGCGAAGCAGCAACAGGAGATCCGCCCACACCAGAGGCCGCGTTTCTACCAGAAAGCTCGCCTTAGGGCGTAGCGCTCGCCAAGGACCGCCACCCACCGGCAGCAGCGTTTCCCGGTAAACATTACGGGCACATAAGCTGCAGTTGCCGGGAAGCGTGAAAAGCAGTCAGGGATGTTTGACTGCTATCGCGTTCCAGTCTTAAACGTGAAGCTTAAGCGTCCCCCACATATTTTTCAGCCTCAGTGAGAGTTGTATATGACCATTGTACATATATGTGTGTATATGTATAAACGAGTAGAAGGGGAACCGAAGGGCCCGATTTTTACTATTCATATTATAACAAAGAGAACCAACAAGGACATCAAGGAAAACATAGGAGAAATTACTTGTATTGACTAATTCAGCTCAAGAAATGATAAATATAATGTAAGTAGGTGAAAAAACAACTGGCGAAAGGTGGGATACGAACCGACGTCTTCGCATTAGGCGTGCGATGCTCTTACCAATTGAGCTACCGCGGCGCCGTTTTGCCATCTACTTTCCGAGGTACTTTGTTTTATGCGAAGCATATTACGAGAGCTCAACCCAGCTCCTCAGGCGCGGCGGTGTCGCCTTCAATGACCTTTGACCCCATGCCATACCACGTGACACCGTGACGTCACGACAGAGGAGAAACGGTGCTCCAACTCGCGGCGTTGGGGAACCAGCGCTGGAGTTTTCACGGCGCCTGCAGCGCCGCCCTGGCGGTCAGAACGTGCACAATGCAGCCTCCCCCGCGGACGAAAATTGCGTTGCGTGCCCTTAAATTCGAAGGAAAACAAAAGGGCGCCGACGATACTGTTGCGTATACAAGTGCCACAACTAAGTCGGGATGAGGGAGGATGTATCCTTCTGCGTCTTTCCATCTAAACCCTACGAACAAGAACGGAGGCGGCGTTGGATCCAAGCAGTCAGGCGAGCGGAGTAAGCTCTCGTCTTGAAGCCCTGTCAAGCGGTGTCGGGCTGGTTTCTAAATCAAATTTCGCGTGTATCCCTGGTTTATTCGATAGTGAAGATGGTCAGCCATGGCAGACAGTACCAAACAGCAGAATCTGCAGTCGGTATTTCGTCGGAAACAAAATGAGCAATAGCTGCACCATCCGGCATATGTACCATTTTTCCTTCGCAATGCCACCGCTAAGCCCCTTCCAACGCCACCGCACCAAGTGAACGATACGAAAGGTAAAAATTATCCATTCATTGCCAAGAATTATGTGGGAGGGAAACTGCCTTGTAATACGAGTTGTATGCTCATAGTGCCGGCGCACGCGCGACTAAGCCACCTATGTGTTTATAGAAATGCGCATGCGGATGAGGACTCGGCGCTGAGATGCATCCGGCAAATTTATGTAATTAGTGCTAAATGTAGCCAGGATTGTTAGGATCAAGCAGCGGAGCACTCAAACCTTTGCTTGCGCGAGTCAGCTGATGCGATAAAGCTTTCTTCTCAATTGACTGCTGTGGTGAAGTAACATCAGAATTTTTTATGTCTAGCCAAAGAAATATGGAATATCTTCAGGCCAACTAATACTTACGAAACCATAGCGCAGCACGACCGTAGCCATAACTGCTAGATTTGCGAGGCAGGTAGCCACGCAAGCATGGCATCGATACACGACGCAACCGTTAAAGAAACACACGTGCTCGCCGCGACGCACTGTGAAAAATATTTAAAGCTTAAAAAGCTTCTTTCGTCATTTCTTCACTTGATGGCGCTAGCTTCTTTACAAAAACTCCACTTCAAGCGGCGCGAAAACGGAAACATACGAACTATAATACGGCTGCGTATGTGTGCGTCGTCTGGTTGTGTGGCTGAAATATGCCGCGCTTCGTCGCCAGGGCGGCGTGCAACGCACTCTTTTCGACGCGCCGCCTATCCAGCGCTGGTTCCCCATATAAGCAGCTAGCTGCGCTTGTTTCTAGGTGGCTTTGGCTCAACTCTTGCAAGATGGGCTGGGTGGGAATCGAACCAGGGTCTCCGGAGTGTGAGACGGAGACGCTACCACTGAGCCACGAGTACGATGCTTCAAAGCTTTACAAAAGCGCCTCTAGTGAATGCGGTGTTGCCAGCTGTTTCTAAGGCTCAGGCGTGCGTCGCTTGCTCAGGCGCACATTTCGTTGCCGCGCCGAACGCTGCGTTGCTCGACGCTCACCGCGTCCAATGCGGGGCGCGTA
Source organism: Dermacentor albipictus (assembly GCF_038994185.2). Classification (NCBI taxonomy): domain Eukaryota; kingdom Metazoa; phylum Arthropoda; class Arachnida; order Ixodida; family Ixodidae; genus Dermacentor; species Dermacentor albipictus. Next base: position 2,869 of record NW_027225621.1, read on the forward strand.
GTCGCTGCGCCGTAGCCCTTTGTCTTACACCCCTTGGTGGGTTGACGGGAACGCTGTCGCGTTCCACTCTTGAAGGCGAAGCAGAGTAACCCATGAGTTGTTTCTTCGTCTAGCCGAACCAAATATAGCCAAGCAACAGTAGTTCACCAGGCTAAACAGTGGTTCAACAACTAAAATAAAGGCTAGTATGCTTCGCATCCTGGGCTTAACCTTAGCTATGCCACAGCCATTTTTTTACTACTAGAACTAAACCTGGGAGTGTTCGCCAGCGCCGCCACTCACAAACCTTGGCGGCGAATGTGGAATATCCTTTCCGCCGCAGGCGTCACGAGTACGTTATCTATTTCGGTGACGGAAACTGGTCAATAAACAAAGACATGCTACCTGAAGGCACCAATGCTGCCGGATTCAGGAGCCTCGTAATGTAATGAACGAGAAGAAAGGGAACCGAGGGGCCCGATTTTTATTAATCATATCATAACAAGCCAACAAGCAAAGGCACCAAGGACAATATAGGAGAAATTACGTGTGCTTACTAATTGAGTTAAAGAAATTAATCTCTATATATATATATATATATATATATATATATATATATATATATATATATATATATATATATATATATATATATGAGAGAAGCTTGCCCCCCGCCCCACTCGAAAAATAGTTCCTACGCCACTAGGCTCAAGGCCACCGTGGCACCTTGCGCACTTTGTTCTTTCTTTCGAACCAGTCTCCGCTCCCGAGCCTTTTTTCAAGGCGCTGCTGCTGCTCCCTTCCAGTGCCTTGAACCCAAGCGTTCGGCGCCTTGCCTTCTCGATGTTTTGGCATCCTCAGTCTGCATTCTTTCACGGGTTGTCCTAACACTTTACGCCGGCGACCAAGACGACTGCTTTCTTCGAAAGTTTTGACGGCATTTCGCCGAGTTCCGAATGTAAATTTTCGCTTGCTAATTAATAGCCTTCTGTCGCTTCTCGTGGTGCCTCTGCCTTGCCTTTCCCGCGGTTCGCTGTATGACTGTATGCCGAAGCAGAGCAGACATACCACTTGACGCTACGGCTATTATAGCGTGTCCTGCCTTGCGCGCGCTGTTCAAAATTGCGGTGTGTTTCAAATCAGTGCCGGTCCCTTTCGATAGCGGTGGCATTTCTGCTTTCACCTTGGTTTGTTAAAGTTCATCCAGTGTAAGTTTCTTTAGCGCAATGGTTGAAACGTGCAGCAACAAGTGAGTGTATTGCGCGGACTATCTGAAACTGCACATAAAGAAAATCAAGTATCACAGGAATTTCCGTAGCCTGAAAAGCCTAGACATTATTGTGCTGAAGAATAAGAACAGAAACAAATCTTGACTGCCATGACTGCTTTCGTCGCATCCATTTGAAGAACCTACTTCTCTTAGCGACAGATGGGTGAGCAGATTGTGCGCCCAGGCATAGCATCTGCCTAGTCCCGCCAAGTACCTACAAGGACCTAGGGCACTCGCCGTGGCGCTTCGCGGCAAAAGTACCTAGAAACGTGGTACACGCGAGCGGCGCATATGGTGGCGCAGTGGTCGAGCACTGGGTCATAGGAGGAGGTGTTGGCTATGACTGGGCTTGGGCGTAAATAGAAACACGCGGCCGGGCAGGGCTCGTTTTTGTAAGTGGCTAGCCCATTTGTCAGCATCGGGCCGATGTCATGACTGCCGGCTAAGTAACGGTGGCCGCGTTCGGCCCACACAGGGGCCGGCGACTTCCCCGCGACAGCAACAGCGTGGCTTGTCCGCGGCCAGCGTTCTTTTGCCGGTATTTACATTTAGGCTTTTTTGTTTATTTCACAGCGAAGCTGTATATGGCTAGGTTCTGAAAATTTTGCGTCCGTACAGACAGAAAATAAAACGTTGTAGTCTACCCACCAATAGTTGAGCCTCGTTGACGCAGTCGTCGCCCTATCGACATTATCAGCAGTTGTACTTTGGACTTGCAATGTGCAAAAAAAAAAATATTATGGGGTTTCAAGTGCCAAAACCACTTTTTGATTATGAGGCACGCCGTAGTGGAGGACTCCGGAAATTTCGACCACCCGGGGATCTTTAACGTGCACCTGAATCTAAGTACACGGGTGTTTTCGCATTTCACCCCCATCCAAATGCGGCCGCCGTGGCCGGGATTCGATCCCGCGACCTCGTGCTCAGCAGCCTAACACCATAGCCACTGAGCAACCGCGGCGGGTGGCTGGCCCGAAAGGCGGAGCAACGCCATGAGCAGCGCCAACTTCCGGCTTCACTTAAGCTTCACAAAGAGTGACGTCAGGGCCTCTCCTGAGTTTCCTTCCTCCGTGCACCTCTAGAATGCACCGCAGTCGGCGGCGGCGAGGGCGACGCATGCGCAGTATGGCAGGCGCACACGCACGCGAAGCTCGGCACCAACACGCGTAGTGCGCTACAAAACAATTTGCCGCAGGTGGGGAATGATCCCACGTCTTCGCATGCATTACGCGTTCGATGTGTGTTGCTTACGCCGGCAAAACGCGCGAAAGATAGCGCCGAGGAACTCAAACACCAGGAACTTGTAACTCGAAAATTCTGTCTTCTGAACGACTAAAACAGGGTTTACACCCATGCATTCATCTCGAGTGTGAGTGGAAGGAATTCTGCGAGCGTCTTGAGAGCCTGTGTTGTGGCCCCCTCTGTGTATATATACGTAGCGTACCAGGGACGTACCCAGGATTTTTTTTCAAGGGGGGGGGGGGGCACCACTTCCATCATCATCATCATCATCATCATCATCATCAGCCTGTTTTATGTCCACTGCAGGACGAAGGCCTCTCCCTGCGATCTCCAATTACCCCTGTCCTGCGCCAACCGATTCCAACTAGCGCCAGCGAATTTCCTAATTTCATCGCTCCACCTAGTGTTTTGTCGTCCTCGATTGCGTTTCCCTTCTCTTGGTACCCATTCTGTAACCCTAATGGTCCAACGGTTATCTAACCGGCGCATTACATGACCTGCCCAGCTACATTTTTTCCTCTTGATGTCAATTAGAATATCGTCTATAGCCGTTCGATCTCTGATCCAAACCACTCTCTTGCTCTCTTAACGTTATGCCTAGCAATCTTCGTTCGATCGCTCTTTGCGTGGTCCTTAACTTGCTCTCAACTCTCTGCCCCATATGCACTGGCAAAATGCACTGGGAAATGCACTGGCAAATGCATTGGCACTGGACATATTGCACTGGCAAAATGCACTGATTGCACACCATCCTGATCTCTTGTTCCTTTGCCCGGCTATTTATCATTATCTTCATCTTCTGCATAATAATATTCAACCCCACTCTTACACTCTCTCTGTTAAGGTGTCCAATCATTTGTTGTAACTCGTCTGCATTGTTGTTGAATAGAACAATGTCATCGGCAAACCGAAGGTTGCTCACATATTTGCCGTCGATCTTTACTCCTAAGCCTTCCCAGTTTAATAGTTTGAATTCTTCTAAGCACGCAGAATATAGCTTTGGAGAAGTTGTGTCTCCCTGTCTGACCACTTTCTCTATAGCTATGTCCCTGCTTTTCTTGTGTAGAATTAAGGTAGCTGTAGAACCTCGTAGATATTCTAACGCAAAAGACGAGTCAGTAAGACTAGAAACTATTTACAGATTATATTTACAACAACGGTTGCAGCACTGACCGGTTAGATTCACAGCGCGAGCCCAGTTCGTTCTTCCTTCTCTTTTCTGGAGTGATGGCGCCTACGCGCCTCGTTCAAACAAACAGATACCTCACGCATGCAGCAATATTTTCCAAGCTTTCTACGTAAGCGTTCTGTACTCCTTGATTACGTAGTGTCTCTATGATTGCTGGTATCTCTACTGAATCAAATGCCTTTTCGTAACCTATATAAGCCACATAGAGAGGCTTATTGTACTCTGCAGATTTCGCGATAACCTGTTTGATGACATGGATGTGATCCATTGTAATGTATCTCTTCCTGAAGCCAGGCTGTTCCCTTGGTTGACAAAATCCAGTGTTAACCCTATTCTATTGGAGATTATTTTGGTAAATATTTTATATAATACTGGGAGCAAGGTAATGGTCCCATAATTGTTCAATTCTTGAACGTCACCTTTTTTTTTGTGGATTAGTATAATGTCTGCATTCTTCCAGTTTTCTGGGACCCTTGCAGTCGATAGACACTTCATGTAAAGAGCCGCCAGTTTTCCAAGCATAATGTCTCCTCCATCTTTGAATAAATCGACTGTTCCTCCTTATCCTGCCGCTCTTCATCGTTTCATGTCTTGCCGGGCCCTTCTGACATCATCACTAGATATAGGAGAGTTTCTGTATCCTGTTCATTACTGTTTCTAAGTGAACTATCGTGACTCCTCTGGGTACTGTATACAGGTCAGCTTAGAATTTTTCTGCTGTTTTTACTATATCTTCGAGATTGCTGATGATATTATCCTTCTTATCTTTTAGTGCATACATCATGGTTTGTCCTATTCCAGGTTTCTTTTTTACTTATTTCAGGCTGCGTTCATTTTTTACGGCTTCTTCAGTCTTTCTCATGTTATAGTTTCGAATATCAGTTATTTTCGCCTTGTTGATCAGTTTTGACAGTTCCGCGAATTGCGTAACGCTGTGTAGCCGCCATTCCCATACAACCGCGTAGAGCGCAGGACTCTGCGATTCTAGACGTACTGCGCTCACCGCGAAAGGTTAAAAAACACCCACATAAGCACAGCAGAGAAGTGGCTACGTGAGGCGGTTCGACCGATAACTGTAGAAGCGTCATTCACAACAAGTAATTGAAGAAATAAAACGAAGGACACCGACCAACAGAGAAGTGCTAAAAAAAATGAAAAAATCTAAAAGACGTTTCGGATTCGCTACGGAAGCCTTGTTCACAATGGGATGACGGAAGGTTCATGGAAGCTTATGTATGCTTTAGAACGTGACGTAAACAGCGCGTGTATGACTTGGTTGGCTATACAGCTAGGGAAAAACAGGTGAGGTAACGGGCGACAGTCATCTTGCTTATGGGTTTAGGGGTTATTGCAAGGTTTCATGATGGGCGCTCTTTCACATTATTTTATTTCCCACCTTATCTAACCCATATCACGTGTATATGGTTCCGGGCATCTGCCAGCGTTGGGGCGAGCCGTAACTCAAGGAAACAATGCAGCAAAGGGCTAAGTTAAACGCATCTGAAGTTTTCTCCGGCCGCAACTCGTTCCATGAGAGTACAGACCAGCTCAGTAACAGCCGCATCCCTTTCCTGGTCCCAGGATCAGCCTAAACAATGAAGGTTGAACTAACAAAAGCAACAGCTATGCGCGTGACGGTTGAATAGGTGGTGACAACTGAACGCATCTCGAGTTAATCGCACGGGTGCGGAATCTACGAGAAAACTGTCCTCCACATTACAAGAGATGCCGATAACTACCGCCATCTAAAAGGAGTGAAAAAGGCAGCATAATGCTGACCGATGAACAGCTGCGAAGTCTCAACATTGATCTGGCGGCGCTTTAGGAATGTGTGAGGAGTGGTGGCGGGGGTGGGGAGGGGGGGGGTATGCCACTTGATTTTTGGGGGGGGGGGCCGGGCCCCCCCGGGCCCTCCCCTGGGTACGTGCCTGTAGCTTACTATCGCGTCGGTTGAAGCCAAGTTCTTTTAGAAACATCTTTTGGAAATGCGTAGTCGCCCTGCATTCGTGCTCTTAGAGTGCCGGAAGCTAGTAAGGCCCGGGAATGAGGGAATGCTTCGAAATCGATTTTTTCGTGATACCTTATGTATGGGATGAGTCGGGTATTTTCTACCCCATCTATACAAAAGCGAATTGCTTTTGTTTCTAATGCCGCCCATTCACCACTTTCGCACGTTTCGCCTCTATACGCATTATAATACCAAAATGGCAAATGCTTTTAATTTACTTCTTTCAGCTGACGTCGTCCGGTGGAGCTTCGTACGTGAACTACTGTTGCTTACCTGGTGCCACAAAGTTGGATGAATGCACAAAAAGCCTGGAACGAACGTTTATATACAGCAAAATAAACATTTCCTCATTTCACAAGGCGTCCTGCGTCTTCTTTATGAAATTGCACGTTGCACATATTCATTGGATGCTTGTAAATATCGTTCGCAATTATTTTTACTTAATAATAAAACGATTCCGCACCAAGACCGCGCGCGGTTCAGCAGTAGAGGGGGAAAAAAAAAAAGCCGCGCCGATCACATTATAAAAACAGTTGCACCCTTTTGGGTGTCTAGTTGCCACCCAACAATAATCATCTGTCTTACCCACATTTCCTACCTTTAACGCTGCAAGCCCCGTACTTCCAAGTCACGAATGGCATGCGTGTTGTCAGCATGACCGAGCATTCTCGACAGGAAAGTAACGAGCGCAGCGTCTTAAAGAACGGAAACGCAAGCAAGGCAGATGGCGATTATCGTTGTGTGGTAAATATACACCCCAGAGGGTGCAATTGTTTTTAGGGTGCAGCGCTGCCGGCGTAACGCGTTCTAACTAGCGTTGAAAACGCGCGCGACCAAAACCGAAAACGGAAGTGGGGTTCAGATTGTCGGCGGCTTGGTGCGCATCGGTCAATTCGGCCGCTGGGCTCTTTGGGAGTGTCCGCTATTGTTGAATGATAGGCAGGGGTTGAATTTACAATACGCTCTAGTTGAATTCTTTCTCTATGGGCCATTGCTTCAGCTGACGCGACGCGACGGCCGACATGATAACAAAAGCGAAACCTACGAAAGCGCTACGCTATGTCATCGTGCCTCCGTCAAGTTTTGGTCTGTAGACTTTGTTAGAATAGCTAGGCTATTTATGTTGGGCACAAATTAAAACGAATGAAATTTTATTATTCAATAGTGGGCAAGAGTTCATTCAAAGCTTTGGGAAGTTTATGAACCGCAGCCAATGGTAAGAGGCCATACCGTCACATGACAGCTGCACGCGCGCAGCCGCTTGTTGCGCGCGGTTCGTGACAGCAGCGGAGGGATGTGCGTGTGTTTGCGGATGGCGTAGTTCTTGCGTTTTCATTGGAACTGCGTTCAAGGGCGGCTATTGTTGTTGTCAAACTTTCGCGTTCACTATGACAAATCAGCCGGTCCCTCAATGCCATGGCAACGGTGTGGTGCCGCCGAAGCGGTTGCGCTCGCCGACGCAGCAGACTAGAAGTGCATTGTTTACGCAGGTGAGTGTGGCGCTGGACCTCGAACTTCGTACGTATACTGCGCAACTGTTCATTCGGTCAGCATCAGAATCGCAGTTGAGAAAACGGCGAGCGCGAGGTTAGCACAACACTTCCCAATAATGCGGTCTGAACCGAACAGTTTCGAAACAATGTGCCTCGTGCTAGACGGGCTCGTTGCTGTCGGTTTTCGTAAACTCGGACCACGCGTGCTTCAGTAGCGATTACGGAAAACATTTAGCCTCTGCTGAGATAGTGCGACATGGTTATTCGAGCTCAGTGTCGCTTTTATGTCCTCCAGTATAAATTAGTAGTCGCTGGAAAAACGCCGCACATTCATATTAGGCTTAACGAGCTTACTGAAGTCGCTCCGTTGCAGGAGAGCCTACTGCGTTTAATCAACACATTAACCAGTCACCACCAGGATTCATGGTGCTCGATGCAGCTAGCGCCTGTTTAAATTAAAATAAGCTGTTAACGCTGACCCCCGCTTTTAGATTTCTCGTGCTCTGCAGTTGTCGCACACACCTGCCTGCTGTCAACACGTGCCAGAGTAGACTGTCTTTCCGAGCGGTATTGGCGGTAATCTGCAAGTGTTCACCTGGTGGACATGTCCATTTCGTCTGCTGCTAAAGTGCTGACTGGCTGGAAGCGCCTGTCTACTGACGCGTACCCCAACCCAGCCAATCAGAACTTCAGCAGCAGACGACATGTCCACCAGGTGAACTCTTGCAGATCACCCCCCCCCCCCACCTTGTAGTGCAATAAATTTAGAATGAAAGTAATCCTGCGCGAATCGGCGCATGCTATAGCTTCAAGCATGGCGTGTTTTTTTGGCGTCGTGCGCAAAGTTCCGCAATAGCTTGCGTTGCTTTCGCACATGCACGTATTGGCATACTCGTAGTTTTCGTCGCTCGGCTTTATAGCGCCTGCGTACTAAGGAAAAATAATTTGTTGTGAATTACGTAGCTTAGGAACTCAGAGCGGCAAGTGTCCATCAAAGTAAACATACATGATAATCCGGCAGCTAGTGAACTGCTTCCTACTCTTTCTGAGCCTCCTTGTATATCCTTTGCATCCATGTCTCTGCGGCCTTACCCTTCCTCGGACGTTTCCTTTCGGAGAAACTCCTCACCACGCCGGTGAAGAGCATTTTGTGCGTTGGGTTCGAGTGATTACTGGCGTTTGCGACGGGATGAATAGGTCTGTTTGGTGGTGGCGGTCAACCACACATGAGGGAAGGAGAGGGCATGTGTGTGTATATGAGTGGGTGGGTGGGCGACCAGAACTCAATCTCTTCGTACAAATCTCCCTCCCGATTCTTATCCCCCTTTTCTGAGTACCCACTTGCATTGGGAGCTCTTTATCACACTTTATGCCTAAATGTGCTCATTGTCGCTGAATAATAGCGCTCCTCTTCATGCAGGGGCATTTTTAAGGAAACTGTTTCTAAAGTAGGTAGATTTAATGGTGGGGACATCATACCTATTCTGCGAAGAGCTCCTCCTGCATTTGGCTTGTCACTATAAAGAGCTTTAGAAAGAAGTGACCCTAAGTTATAGGGTGGAATGGTCCAGGCATACAAAAGAAGGCAAAGAAAGTACAGATTAATGTACAAGGATGTCTGGGTATTTGAGTGCACAAAGCCACACAAAAATATATATAGCTCCCAAATGACTGTAGGTAGTAAAGTTTGCCTGATCTCGTAAGAGGCACAAGTTCCTGCTTGCTTTTGCCCTTTGTTTGTGATTGTTTCACTGAATCAATTCCTTGAAGCTTATTTTCAACATATAAAATAGATATGCAGGAATATCTGGAGCGAGAGCCCTAACATGGAAGTTCCTGGTCTAATACAGTATACAAAAAGATGCACAGATCAACTGAGAAAAAGAACAATAATTGAACTTAGAAGTTAACATAAACTGTAACAATACATCCAACATAAACTACACGTTTTCAGCTCTTTCATCCTCAAATGGGCTGTGAAACAAGTGAGAAACAGTTCCTGCTGGCTGCCAACAAAAAGGAGCCTTCTACTATACTTTCATGTGCCATGTCATAAACACATAGCATCTGAGGTTGATGACGGAAGCAAGGGTCTTGCTCAGAAAGACAGCTATTAAAGCAGCATCAGGTCAATGGGGCAAGATCTTGCTAAGAAAATTAGCCATAGTTAGCCTGAGAAAAAGTACGGTATTTTCCAGGCATATAGGTTGCACCTTCGTATAACTCACACCCCGTTGTAAGAGCTTCAAAGAAAAATATTGATATATAATACGTGTGTGGACGCTTGCCTATTTTAAGTTAGTCAGCATTACAAATTTCAATTATGCCTGCTTGTGCACTCATTGGCACGCTTGTGCATTTGTGGCAAAATGCTGTACTTGCCAATTTCAGAGCAGTGCATTTCCATGAAAAGAATTTTTGCGAGCCACAAATTATAGCAGAAAAAAATTCAACCAGCACTTCACTTCGGGGCTGAAAATCAACATTTATTGAACTTCACTCAAAGTCATCAAAGGCCGGCGTCCTCTGATGCAGTCAGAAAATTCAGCCACTTCGGCTAGCAGCGTCACTTGGTTACCGTCGTTGGCCTCTGAAACTTTTAGACACACTGTAGGCATGTTGCTTGCGTTGCTCCTCTGGCATGGTGCGCAAGAAAGAAAAGCTCTCATATTGGTAGTGCCTACACACATGGTTTATGTATAAGACGTACTGAAGAAACTTTCGGAAAAAGAATGTGATTAATTGTCCAGAAAATACGATATTTAAGACAGTAAATTTTAAGGAATTAAGACAATGCCTGCCAAGGAAAAGGTGTGGTGAGGTGAACATATCAGTGTCAATTATTATGCACAAGATGTGCTAACAGTATTTGGCTATGCCGTGGCTCTTCTTCCTTCACCTATAGATGGAACATACAGCATTTTACTTTGCTGAATGTACATCTCATGGAAAAGAAAGCAAAGGCTGGCCGTTGCTAACTGCAGCCACATTTCGGTTAATTAAAAAAGAAAAAGGACTGTGCACGAAAACATGTTGGAACAACAGTACTGTATACTAGCACCTAGTGGAATGACCACTTGATCACCATTTCAACTCGTGTGAATAACGGAAAAATTCTGTAGGCTTCTGTAGCATCAACAATTAACAAAATTAAGGTGAACACTTTTATTGCGAAAAACATCCTGTGAAACATATGCTGCAAAAAACAGGTTACATTGAGGAAATAATCAAATACATGACTGCATGTCAGCTGCAGTTGTTGTTTAGTGTTCAGTCAAGGAAATGTGGGAACTTGGAGCAGAGCTGAAAAAGCAAGTGCTTGCAGGCATTGAGAGACTTGAGCATTTTTGCCAGGGTCCGTAAAAGTGTAAAAAAATCTTTCAGTGCGCAGAGTGTGCTGAACAAAACTTATGGCAGCAGAACTAGAAGTCCGACACGTTCCGTGATACTTTCTTGTTGATATTGCTAATAGGTATATGGGATTGTTTCTGTTGTTACAAGCTGACCAACAGAGAAAAAACTTGCCAAGCTAAAGCGATAAATTACTGTTGCCGAAAAACAAATCCGGTATTTTTCACTATAAGCGAGCTTGCATAAGTGAGAGGATGGTGTGAACAATATGGAGAAATGGTGTCATCACTTCAGAAATTCAGAATAAGCTTGCACTCATGGGGATACTTGCTAGGAATGGGGTGCCCTTTATTTGCTATAACTCACTGAGAGCATGAGTTAGTGACCTCAGGGCCACTAACTCATGCCATCATGAAAAAGCATGCAATTTTTAAGGTATGTGTCAGTTATGGAAAATTCAGGGAAAAAACAGGAAATTCTCACTATGGTTGCTTTGAATACGAAGAAATGGGTATCTACAGCAATTATGGCAAAGCTAGTGGTATGCCCGAAGGGAGCAGTTTGCGAATGAACCTACGCATTACGCATGCAATGCTATCTTTTGCTGGTTCTCTGAGTGTGAGCTTGCCTGGGTGGTTGCAATATAGGGAGATACATGATTGAGTCACATCTGATAATAATAAACTATGGGGTTTTATGTGCCAAAACCACTTTCTGATAATGAGGCACGTCGTAGTGGAGGACTCCGGAAATTTCGACCACCTGGGGTTCTTTAATGTGCACCTAAATCCAAGTACGCGGGTATTTTCGCATTTCGCCCCCATCGAAATGCGGCCGCCGTGGCCGGGATTCGATCCCGCGACCTCGTGCTCAGCAGCCTAACACCATAGCCACTGAGCAACCACGGCGGGTGAGTCACATCTGATTCCTACCTTATTTATAGCTCACTCATATCTCTTAAAGCTATGGGCTAGCATTGTAACTTGGCAAGCTCTAAGTCACCATTTCTTCATTGTGCCGACCTTGCGGTGTCATGTATTGCTTGGGAATTAAAGCATTCAGCGAGAAACTGAAAAAAATCAGGGAATTGGAAGCCGCCAATGTACTAGATGCCCTGGACCTCTACGATTGTTGGCTTAACGCTGGACTCTTGGATTTAGAGGAACTTGTGTGCCTATCTGCGCATGAGGTCATTGAGACTTATGCAATTTTTTCTCCACAAACAATGCCTCTTTATGAGCAGGGCAGGTGCTGAGAGATCAGTGGAGGCATAATATATCGCTCTGTTTGTAGTCTCGTCTCTTATGTTCACGAATGCACTCCTTCATTTTCTGTGACCTCACAGCACTGACAGTGTGATGCAGTAACCTCTGCAATTTCTACTACGAACAGCTATTTGGGAAATGTTCCTCTTGTTCACTTATTCACCATATTCTGGGAGTTCCAAATTACAAGATCATTGATGATGAATCGCTGAGGAGCGTGGTTGAAGGGTATTGCACACCTGCCAACCTTATAAACAATCTTATCGTAATGTTTTCAATGTTGAATGTTTCTTTATAATTGTAATAATGGTACCAGTAAATTTACAATTTTATGTGCATCTAGTCTAGCATAAAACTGATTTCAAAAGAGTGCAGATGCAGTCGCTGACTGATTTTTCAGAAACCAATTTTTTCTAAGTCGCTGATTATTGTTACCTATCTGCAGCCATGACACCAACTTCAACAACCAATGTATCACATTTGTTGCCTGCATTACTTCAATATTTAATGAATAAACTTTATAAACCTTTCTAATCTGAAGTGGTGCATTTAGTTGTAGCTAAGGATCTTTAGTAAACAATTGACACGTTGAAAAATCATACTGGTTTTGGCATATTTCACATTTTTTATTCATTTTGCTTTTAAAAAATTTTTATTGTAGTGTTTTACATATTTTGTGGTTTTTGGCCTGCCTGGTATTCAGTACCCTAAAGGGACACTAAAGGCAAATACTAAGTCGACGTGGACTGTTTAAATAGCATTCCAAAAATCTTGAAACGCTTGTTTTGTGTCGAGAATATATTTAGTTTATGAAAAAATTGCATTTGAAGGGTCCGAATACCTTTATCGCAATTCATATCTCCCACCACCCAACTGGGAGAGATGTGACCTTGCATACGCCATCACCCCGTTTGCGGCCGTGGGGCAGTAAAGTGGCGCCCGACAGACGGTGGCACCGAGCCAAGACAGAGCGGTGGATTCGCCGCTGCAGCTGCTCTTTGATCAAGTGGCATAGACTGTTCGGGCATCCCGCGACATCACATGGAAGTTGAATTCTCTCATACTTGCAGTTTGTGCGAGTTTTGCGAGCCAGCAAAACCAGCGCAGCATGACGTGATAATTATTGAAAGGCGAAAGCATGGGCAGTATGGAGTCAAACGAGAACGAAACCTTTTGACTGCCCGTGCCATTGTCAGGGTTATTTCAATGAGTTCTTTTCTAAAAGTCAAATAGAACTGGACAAGTAGAATTTTATTTCGTCTTGTAATACAATACAAAGATGTTTTGTGTAACAAGTGGTTGAGTGCTAGTGACAGAATTTAACTGAGGAGTGCTTTCGTCATTGGGCAATTACTTGAATGCCCCGGGGGAGTCTCTAATCATGTCCTGCACTTACCTCAATTTCTCGATAATTAAGGTTCTGTTTGCAATAATCTTGGCGCCTTGGAGATTCTCGAGGACTAATCTATCACTTTAGCTTGACTTAATATTTGCCTTTAGTGTCCCTTTAATCTGAGGAGTGGCAGTATCTCCCACTTGAAGCAATTGCGGAAGTCCTACTTGAGGCGGCAGGAAAGATGCAAGACTTTAACGAGTGGTTCAACGTTTCTCCACTGGCTGCCACTGTGTGACGTCAGCTTTGGGCAGTATCTCCTACAGACTAGTTAGCTGTTTATTGATGACCAAGGATTAAATTAAGTCTTGAAGGAATAGGAAGCATAGCAAATCTTGAGGACTTCTGAAAAGTGGTCCAGATGTGCGAGAAGATTCTGAAGTCTGCAACGTCATACTAGCATACTGGCACTATTGTTCAGGCGTAAAATAAAATTTGGTAGGGTAGGCACTGCCCTTGATTTTTTCTGCTTGTAACTAAACTTTCTCTCCCAAATAAATACAAATAAAAATGGAAATGTACCTAAGGGCAGACATACTAAATGGAAGAAAGTGCACTTTCTTGTTAATTTGCTAAGTTGTTGAATGACAGTGTTCTGATTGCATTTAAGCCAGCTCTGACTACTCTTCGTCAACATAAGCAGATGTTGTGGCTCACGATATTACGAACCGTCCATAATTACTTGGTATCTGTGAGGGTGTCCATGCTTGCTTTTCTTTTTTTTTTCTAAATTATGACGAGGTTAAGCATATCACTGCACTTCAGTCTCTCAGAGGGCCCAGTTTATACCACTGTGAAATTAGGTGAATTTTATTACCTGTAGATGTTTTCAGCACAAAGCCATTCTTTCAATGGCAGCGTCGGTTTCATACTTCCTGTAACTGTTGAAATAAAAGAATGTGAAATTCAAAAATGGGTGTCTGTGGTAGAGTTCCCCATGAATTACATCCTTCAGCCTGAAACGGGTGTCTGTGGAAATGGCCCCTAAGACGGAGACATTATGGTAAAATAAGAATTGGAAAAAAATGAGTGACGTTACAGAGGTGGTGTGATTTTGCTTTCAGTGAATGTACATATATTTGAAATCCTTTGCTAGCGCACCTTGTGGCTTCTTCAATTGTATTCCCAGGGCGTCAGATTTCAGCTTTATGAGGTTCACTTTATCTTTATTAGGTGCACTTTATCTTTTAGGCTGCTTTCTTTTCATTCAAGCAAATATTCACAATAACTTAAAAAGTAAAAGTCTTCGCCTAGCTGCACGAGACAGCAGTGCTGCTTTCAAAGTGCAGCAAGTGAAGTAAACATGATCAGTGCTTCTAGCAGTTGCATAAATTTGATGGGGCATTCATCTTGGTGCGGCTGCTAAATTCACATTAGCAGCGAACGCAGCATCTAGCCCGACTGAGGTGTGTTGCAAGACAATTTGTAATTACAGTAAAACAATCTATTAGACAGGTTGTCCTGAACTGGGGCACGTACTTTCAATGTGCCACATCTAGCTAACATACTAAGGGGTACAAATGTAGTCAGTGACCACTTGGAATGTCAAATTTACAAGCCAGTGCAGTGCTGTGCAAGAAAAGAAATGGGGGGGCATTGACGATTACAATTTTCTTGGAGGCAATATTTCCTTCTTTTTTTTTTCATTTGCAGAGTAAAGGGTCACGCAACTGGTGCTGTTTTGCAGACAATGGAAACACGTTTTTAAATGTGATCTGAAAACGTAGTATTGATCCTGCGAAATGAACTTTTGTACTGCTAACTTGATTTTGACAAAAATTGGGGATGTGTTCAGGACAATATCGTAAGGTCAGGTGGCAAATTTTATTATTCTGATGAATTTTTGAAAGTCACTGACTTTCAGTTGTTGAAGTGAGTAAGACGCAGAAACTATATTCCTCAAATGACAAGTTTTTGAATTCTTGTGCATAACATGATATTAAAAATTCTCAAAGTGTGCCTCTGTGCAGCTATTTTGTCCAATTAGTGCAGTCTTTATTAGAAATAAAATTTGCATTATAGGCTTCACCAGAAATTGAACTTCCACCTTGTGGCCAAAATTTCAATTTTCATATAAAATTGTGGAATATGAAAATTTGAGTCTACATGCAATTGCATTCTGCATAAAATTGTTCAACCCCAGTAAGTACCCTACTGAGAAGTCTTCTTTTTCTTATACAAGAACGATAGTTCTTGCAGTTACGAACTTTTGGGAAAAATTAACTGAGAAAAATGGCTCCAAAAGTTCTGAAGTATGTCACCTTATTCAAATTGCATCTGTCATAATTAAACTTCTCCTGCAGCTTACATTTGGCCTTCTTCAATTCAGCTTTGTTCTGCAGCAATAGCTGGAAGGTTCCTCTTTTTTTTTTTTTCAGGCACTTTTGAGCTGTCAAATGCATTGGCTTTTGCTGAAACTTCTGAAACTTCTATGATCTGGAAACATGTTTTTTGTCCAAAAATCGCAATTATTTGCCCTGTGTCCCTCCTTAAGAAGGGAACAGTTAGTTGACAGTTATCGTCACTACCTAGCAACCATATTGTCTGCTTCTTCGGGAGGTTGCTAAAAGCACATGGCAAGTGCTGCTTCTAGGATGACTGCACTGGTCATAGAATATTTTAGAATAATATGGAAATCTAGTGCCAGTCTCTCGTAAGTTTTCTAGAGGGCACCATGCTGTTTTGGGAATGCTGGTATATGGGTCTTTGAGGCTTTGTCTCGAACGTGGCTTGGCTTAAAACAGGATCATAGCTGCAAAGATGAAGCTTTCATAAAATTTTCATTGACCTGTACTACATCTTTCTATAAAAGTTAGCTCACCAGTGCGTAAGCGAGAAAAAAACAAAAGCCGATTACTGAAACAGTTGCACAGCAAGCAAAGAGCTTGTCAGTCTTCCATCTTTAGCAATGCACCATTAATCTTTAAATTTCATATAATTGCACGTCCAAGCACAAGTTCTCAAAATTAGATTTTTTTGTGTGTGTGTAAAGGTAAAAAAAAGAACAGGGCTTTAGGTGCTGTTTCTATAGGGAATGAATTGATGCGACAGATGGAACGGAGCTAGTCAGGCACGCTTTCGAAATGTCCTGGCTCTCCGAAAATAATGTCAATGCAAAGCTACCACATTCCAACATTCTTGTGGATACAACAGCTGCTCAGCACCAGTTTCTTCTCTAGCAAATGGTATTGTAAGAAACTGTGTGGCACTGGCAATTATTAATGCAAGCTCTCTCAGTACAACTGTGTTAATGAAGCCTGCATAACATCAGCCAGCATTTCTTCCAGTTGAGACAAGCTATTCGTAAAGGCTTTCTATTAGCCCGTTGATGTAACATCATAAACAGCCGTTACTAATGACAGTCCTAACATGTACAGTGCTGAGCGACTGAAACGTGATAGTCGGAGCACGTGGATTATAGTGCTTTTCGCGCCAGCAGAGGTGGCAGGGGACGCCAAGATGATACATTAAAGGGACATTAAAGCGAAGCAATAAATCAGTTTAGACAAATAAAGAATTTTTTGAATACCCTGCAGGCAGTCATTTCAAAATAATAGTTTGATTATTAGATAAGAAAATGAAGGTCGAAGTATCAGTATTTGAATTTCGCGCCGGAACCCCGACGCCGCTACGTCAGTGTGACGTCAGGGATTCCAAACTACGTTTTCCCATTTGGGCCTTGTTGGCTGAGTAAAGCTTCCTGAAATTTGCCATATTTAATATTTGGTTTCTTTAGAACACAAAGCAGTCAATCTGTACCGATGTATAATTAAGTAGGTCCTAGAAGATGCCATCAAAATCTATGACGTCACAGCGACCAGGTGCGCGAACTACAAGGAGGCGTCGCCACCCGTCTTTCGTTCTTGTGCTTTTTCTGCCTTACCAAGTGTTTTATAGTGCTTAGAGTGGTGTTTTTGGTGTCGTAGAAAGATAATTTACTGATGCACAGGAAATCAATTTTCTCTTCAGTGTCCCTTTAAGGTGTACGATGAAAGCGAAAGCCTTTGTGATGCAATATAACTACATTTG
Organism: Dermacentor albipictus; assembly: GCF_038994185.2. NCBI lineage: Eukaryota > Metazoa > Arthropoda > Arachnida > Ixodida > Ixodidae > Dermacentor > Dermacentor albipictus. The sequence goes on from NW_027225621.1 coordinate 20,088, forward strand.
GTCCACTAGCAGCCCCCTGGCGCTCCCCGTAGAACAAGAAACGCTGACCACCCCGTAGTCCGATTATCACGTTTCCATCAATGAGCACTATACTGACCCATGTATTTGCTAACAATCTAAAATGACAGTGATATTGTGGCTCATGTTAAGATGTCACTCGTAGAAACGCACTCATTGTTATAGAGTGCCGTCACAGTGAGAATGGAGCTACTGAGATAAATTGTATAAAGCATGGCTGGTAAATTCAGCAATGCCCAAGCATACAACAACAAAACCACTTAATTTTACCCTAAATTCTAGCAGTGTAGACTACTCATACTTGTGTTGATCTAATGTACCACGCATTAAGCTGTTCAATACGGTATATTTTTTACGTAGCATGTAGCACAATTGGAGTACTTGAGCTGGATTACTTTCAGATTACCCCTAAAGGTCATATCCACTTGGAAAGAATCCTGAATATCGCACCAGTTTCGAGATATGTGCTCCCAAAATGTGCAATGAAAGGCATTGGTATTCGAGTAATCCATTAGCTTCAAAGTATAAAAAGGTGCTTTGTTAAAGAAGTGGAACAGCAGTTCATTTTTACCACTTGTTTGACAGTGCTTATTTTAAATCTGGTGCTAGTTTCAAAACTTGTTCCAATACTGGCTTCAGTTCGTATATTGCAATTTGTGCACTAAAGTAGTTAGTTAATCCATTAAAGTGCAATCCTGCGCTGTACACATCATGGGAGTTTGTATCAATATCACCAGGGTCCTTTAATACTTCCTACGCAGTCACGAAATTTCCACGTAACACTATGGGAGAGCTTCATATGCACCCGTAGTGGGCACACCGTGGCACTGCCACAAGTAGAAGGTGGACGGGAGCAGACACAGAACAAGCGCCACAGTCGTTCTGTGCGAAAGTTCGCTATTGTGCAAGGGTCGACTGCCTGTATCAGCTTGTGAATATTGCCTACATAACCTGCCGATTGCCGCCCTGTTTCTGTGCAGTGTTCATGAACTTAATCGCAAACAATTTTGAAACAACTACAATGCCTTGTTTCATTTCCAGCTTCAACTGCATTCAAAACAGCTACTTCATTTATAATTCAATTTCAGCACTTGCACTACTCCTTCGTTAGAAACTGACTGCAGAGCAAGTTCGTGTTGCACTTTTATGTAATTGCGCATGAAAAGCCTGTGTTTCAAGCTAACAAAGCTAACTGGTTACTAAACTTATCACCCATTATAACTAAACTATTACTAATCATTGTCTAACTAATTACATCTAATTAATAATGAACAGCTACATTCTAATTACCAATTACTAAACTAGCAAAGCTAACCAGCTGATTAGGTAACCAAACAAATAGGTAATTACTAAACTAATAATCAAACAAATAACTAACCTAACATGCCAACCAGTCTGACTGCATTAACTAAACTTAAGTAATAAGGTGTTGTAACAAAACCAACACAACCAATAAATTACATAATAACTAAGTAATGCACCAACTAAAATAAATAAATATGATAACTAGCAAAATTAATTAACTCGTCAAACTAACAAAGCTAACCAATTAACTAAGTTATCTGACAACATAATTACGAATTAATACATACCTAACTATAGTAATTAAGCAAATATGATTGACATTCTAACAGATCAACTAATAACTAACAAACTGAACTAACTAATCACTTATAGCTGACTTATCCAACTAACTAGACGAAGTGCAAATAGAGACAGCCAAACGAAACAGTTTGTGCAAGAAAGGCTGCTCGGAGGGAGGGGGTGTGACGTCAATCATAAAACAATGCCGTGTTGAACACAAACGCATTGCACTATCAATTATTTTGCCAAAAGTTCCCGTTGCATGTTCACTCTATAAACATGCTGAAATAAATGTGGGACAAGCGTTTTTCCTTGTGAAAAATTTGCATGATCGCGCAGCCCGGCCATCAGGCGCGGCAGATTGCTCACCTTCTACTTATGCCAGCACCTCTGGTGCCACCTTCTGTCCCTATGTGAAACTTTCGGTGAAGTTTCACGACGAGATGAGTATTGAAGGATCCTGATATTGCCAATGAAGAGGCACACTTGTTTAGCCCGATGTTTTACTGCTCCCGCTGCCAAAGACCAGTTACGGTCGGTAATTGGCTTTGAGTTCAATTTTTAGCACTAAAGGGTGTTAAAAGCCCGGAAAAGACATGTAATCAAGTATCAAGAATCAAGTAATATATTTCAGAATCAGAATGACAAAAATGCATAGCTACAAAAAAAAAAAGGAATCAAAATTTGGTACATTTTTCCGAATCATTCTGGGGTTAAAGAGGGGGAGGGGGTTAAAAGCTGATTAGTGGTTTTTTATTGATTAGTCAATTGTGCATTTTGATTTCCTGTGTAAGTAATGTCAACCTCTTGTAGTAATCCAGCTTATGAGTAAATTGTACCTCATTCCCCAAGGGATCTAAAAAAAATCCTGTTAACATTAAAAAAGCAACACTCGGCAAATCCACAGGAGTGCTCCAGTATAGTTGTCATCATAAGCAGTGTTCAGATACACTATTTGGTTGTGCAGGAGGGAGCCTCTACACCAGCTGCTGCAATCTTCCTGCTGCAAAAGTGTGGATGCATTGAGAACAGCAACCACAGCACATTGCCTTTGATGTCAATCAACTATGCCTCCCCAGTCGTCACTGTTGCCAAGCTATCGTTCCATCCCACCCACTGCATTCAGACTGCGAAAGGTGCAGAGAGAGAAAGAGAAAACTTCGGTAAGTCATGTCATGCCAACCTTTCAACAGTGAACCACATGACACATCTTAGGTGAGTACCCATGCACTCTAACACTTTTATTAATCAGTCCATGGAATTTTTGTCACACTGGATATTGCATTTACATTTTCTGGTAGTCCTGCATCATTCGGAGTTAGCCTTGTTAATTGTCTGCTCCATTATCCAGTTCATGTTTGAGCTTTGGTGAGTACTGCCTCACTATTACTCTCACCAAATTCGTGTACACTTGCTGACAGAATTGGCTCTTGACCAGTGTGTGCGATATGTTTGCCGACTGAAGTTGGCATTGACCCTGTATGTGTGTGGGGTCTCAAGGGATCTGGGTAACAAAGGGCACAGCACACATTGGCAGGAACTCACAGATAATGTCCTCATTGAATTGCTCACGTGAGTGAAAACACGGTGGCGTTCGTCGGTTACCTTATGTGAGAGAGGATGAGGGAAGTGTGTGATGACATGAGTCGAGAGAAACTGAGAGAGGGTGCATGAAGGATAGAGTGGGGTGTGGCCTCACACCTTAGGAGCCAGTAGGAATACAGGCAGCGTGTCGCATCACGCTTCGGCGCTGACAGCTGGCAGACTGCCAAGGAGAGGGTAATAGCGCGCTGCAGCAGACTTGGCAGAATGCCTGTGGCGTTAGGCTTAGCCAAGTCTTTGAATACAGTTTAAAAGGGATGGCAGCTCTGTGAACGAGTGCTATGGAAAGTCGTGCCGAGAAATGTCACCGATGAAGGCTGAGGCAACGCGATGGTGACAACAGGCCGAATAAGAGGAAGCCCACAAGGTTTGTTTGGCTGCAGCAGCAGAAGCAAAAGTGTCAAAATCGTGCTGCAGAGTCAAAGGAGGGATGTCAGCGCCGATTAGCAAGGGAGTCTGAAGCAAAGCGGGCTAAGCATCAGGTGGACCTATGCATTAGGCAGAAACGAGACAAAACAGGCTAAGCGTGAATTGTGATGAGCAGAAGTGTAGGTAAAGCGGTAAAAAAATGGCCTGTTGAGGTGGCTAACCATCGAACAAAAAATTCCAAAGAGGTGGATTGCCAATGTCTTCTGCAATTTGGAACAATGATTGCCTTCAAACAAGACGTGCAGTATGTTAATGCTAATGTGTTACCATTGGATCAACCATTTGATCAACCATTTTTCTTCTTTTATACGGGAATGCCAGCTATCAGAAAAATATATGAAAAATTATTCCTTAATGAAGGTAAACTCAACACATAATCTTACCAAGCTTATATGTACCCAAGCTTATTTGCCGTGGTACGTTTGTGCTACACGAAAAAGCTTATAAATGCCACGAAGGTGGTTTTGGTTTCATATCTGATTGCACCACACAAGCAATTTTTAGCCCAATTTTTTTGGAAAAGAACGAGGTGCACGTTAGAATTGTGTAAATACTATTAAACATGTCACATGTGACATCTGCAGCGTGCCTGTGTCTGATGTGGCTGCATGCAACGTGGCTATGTGCTTTTGTATCGGCGTATAATAATCTCTTTTCACGTACACGAATTTATGCAAACCTGCAATTTTTACGCTTATTTATTCTGAACCCCCCCCCCCCCCCTTCCCTCACTGTAATGCCTGAATGGGCGCTGTGGGTACAAAACAAATAAATAAATAAAATGGTCTGCGTTGGATGCATGAAAAGAGATGCTAGGGAAAGAAGGGAGTACGAAGACGTTAGATGAAATGGCAGAGGACACCCGTCTCACTGAGATTGTCTTTTCTATAGCCGTTCTAGTTAGGTGTGCTACATTTTGACGCAGCTGACAGCTTTTAAAGACCAAACGTGGATGATGTTTTTCATCGACCAGGCGTCATTGGAGTTCGTTGTTTTCACCCGATACCAAGTGCACAGTGAGCCATCAACGAACCTTCCTCGCGAAGGTAGTTCTACAGGGCTGACCGGTGCTGCAAGAAGCTGTGATCAGCTGCCAAGCCCTGGTGCAAACAGGATGGATGACAGCGAATCTAGAGCTCCAGACCCTGAGCGAACTCATTCTGGAACCCATACATCAGTGGCATGCTCAAAGAGGAAACGCCTGCCAGGAAGGTGAGCCTGGCCTTGACTTACACAACTGCAGAGGAACATGATGCAACAAAGTGAAATAATGAGAACTTTGGTGCAACTGCTTATCAAGAGAAATCACCACAAGAAATTGTCGAGCTAGATAATTTTGATGGATACTCATATAGTGCACACCATCGTAAGGCTGTGGTTTTTCAAGTACACCTGTAACAAGAATTCTTCTTCAACTGCAAGGCTTTCTTTCTGAGAAGCCCCTATGGGTTTCCTTTGTAGCTAGCTTTGTGCTACAATTCGGGTAGATGCCAATTTTTTCCCTTTCAAACTGGTATGATGTGCAACTCAAGGATTACGGACCAACATGTTGCGAACAGTAGAGAAGTAACTTTTTAGCAGCTTTCCGAGCAAACGCAGTAGAAAGATGGGATGCTGTGGTATGGTTCAGATGTACATGCGACTGTTTGAGTACTGTCTTGAGAAGTGTCGTCTATTTTATTCTGCAGAACTGAAGCTGTCATGTCCTGCAGTTGTAGCTTTGGTAGTGCAAGGGTTGTGTATTGACTTCCGTAGTCAAGTCCAGCTCATAAGTCCAAGAACATTTGATGAGCTTCTGAGCTGTCTACAGACCTCAGTGCCAACAATTACGCTGAGAAGACAGCCAGGCCGTATAACAGAACAATTTGATTCTCATAAGCTGAGTAAACATCTAGAGTTGTTGCCATCATCTGAGTGTGGACAGCTTCATAAACAAACCACTGGGAACCGTCAATCATGACTGTGGTCATGGTGAAGGACCAGTTACCACAGTTCATGACATACTCCTTCCACGTTAACTGACTACCGTGGATCACAAGTGCCAGAAAAAGAGCTATAGTGAAACCGTGTACTTAGAATCGTCAAGCTTCCTGTATGCCCCCATTATGGTAGATGGCATTGAAGTGAAGGCCCTCATTGACAGTGGCTTCTGTCTCAGTATCAACAAAAGTCAAGTGGATGGCGGTAGTCTGCATGCTGGTAGAATATTGCGGGTGCAAGCCTGCAATGGGTCAGCAACCGTGCATAGCGAATGGATAACCCTGGCTATTGAATTCCAAGGACATTCTAGTATCAGTGACATAATGGCAATTCCCAATGTTGCCTATGATTTTCTTGTGTCCTGCCCAGACATGACAAAACTTAAACTTCTATTGGAACCACAAATTAATGGCCGAAGACAACGTAAGAACAGAATATTCTAGTGAAGAACCTGCTGTATCAAGGTTGATCTTGAACCAACCAGGTAGTCATCAAGCCAAAGTACCCATAGCTTACATGCATGGAGAGCTATCCTCCCGTAATGTAATCGCATGCTGTTCTTTCGAGCTTGCAGATAAAACAGAGGTTCACAGAGCGCCCTGTGAAATGTCCAGAGATGAAAAGGTGTGACTGAAAAAGGAGTTCAAAGAAATATTGGACACTGGTATCACCCGGCCTTCTGCATCCCCGTTAGGTTCTGCTATAACTAATGCACCAAAAGAAGATGGAACACTCCACCTCTGTACATACAGACTAAAGGGCTCTCAGTTGTCAAACTGAATTTATACTTTACCCAATGCCTAGAATCGACAATGCTATTGACAAAAGTGGTGGTTGCCATTGTTTTTCACGAATAGATCTGTGCAAGCTGTGCAAGGGCTTTTGGCAGAGTCCACTAAGTGAAATGAAAAAGTACACCGAGTTCATTAACCCCATTTGACTTGTTTCAGTACAACCACATACCATTTGGTTGGAAAAACTCTCCTGCATGATTTCAAAAGATTATGACCTACATTCTGATACTTCGGCACATTTTGCAATGTGTACGTCTACAACATCATCATCTACTTGAAGACAGAGGAGGAGCACCGTATTGTCTCTCAAAAGTTCTTCATGCTCTCAGCCTTGCCCAACTCAAAGTCAACTTCAAGAAAAGTGTGTTCTTTCAAGATAAAGCAGTATTTCTTGGCAAGGTGTTGGACACACTAAAAGCACTAAGCAAGGGTCGGTAAACTGGTAAAGCCTTATGACATGCACTCCCTTTGTGTTTTTCTTGGCATAGCAGGACATTTCATGACGTTTATCAGACTGCGCTGAGAACAAGATGCTTCACATCTTTAACCCAGGACATGCCTTTTCAGTGGGCAAGGAGTGCGAAAGTGTCTATTGTGAGCCAGTAAAACTAAAATCCTCGAACACCATCTTGCTAACACTGGATTTTTCTCTTCCTTTCGTGCTGAACACAGACACATCACACTATGCAGCCAGTGCAGCTCTACACCAGAAACCCTCAAAACAAGCTAATCAAATGAAGCACCACGTTGTGGGTTACTAAAGCTATACGTTCAGACCCGCTGAAATCAATTACCCTACCACAGAAAAGGAAGCTTTGACCATCTTAAAAGCATTTCAGTATTTTCGTACTTATCTGGAAAGTGCGAAATTCATGCTTTTTACTGACCATCAAGCACTGACTCAACTTCTGAGCATGGCACAACTAAGAGGATGCATTGCAATATGGGTAAACTATCTGCAACAGCTTGATTTTGTAATTTCGCGCCATCCTGGCCTGATCCTCACTGATGCTGATATGCCATCCAGATTTCTTGTACACGAATCAAGTGAGAATCCAGACGTAATCAATCATATTAAGTTGCGGGAAAGTACACAAATGAAAGCTAGGGCCAATAGAGATGCATAGGCACCATCTGGGACCGTCAGTTGGGATAAAATTAATCAGAAAATCAAATTAAGCGAAGTCGAATTAACAGAAGGCTCCTGTGTATGTCTCTACAATACATGCATACAAGCATGCATACGATCATGTATACGAGCATGTATACTACAACCACTAAGTGATGTAAGTAAATGATGTCATAATGCACTAGAAACAAGAGATGCAGAATTATGTGTGGACCTCTTAAAGAGTCATGAACGTACATTCCTTATAGGCTTATACATATGTACAAGAGAGAATGAAAGGTGAAGAGGGAAAGGTATGCATTCATTAACACAAATGGACATCGGCAGGCTCATGACAAGGTTTTGATCTGTATGAGCAAATATGCAAGTTTGAGCAAAAAACATCTGTAAACAATTTGTTTTCTGCTGCTTCTGCACCAGCAGAACCAAATGAGAAATTAGGCAGATGGAATAAACAAACAAATACAAAGTACAAAGAAGGTGAGGGAGGTTATTAGCTTCAAGTGCAAGAACGGTAATTTTAAAGAGGTACTGATATTACATTCTCGGCTTACTTCTTATGCTAAATGAGGGTCTGAGTGCTCTAAAGTTTAGCGAAAATAAGAGTAAGAGTGCCCTAAATAATTTATGACACCTGGTTCTACAAATCAGCTGTGGTATGAGCGCCCACAAATGTAGCCCGATTGCTACACGTCAGTATATTTTGCTGTGTGTCTTGACGTCGTGACAGTGTTGATCACGCCACATCTAACACTTCAAGACCAGCTTTAGTAGCAAATTAGAATTTCTAAAAAGTGCCTCTTTCCAACATTCACACTTGCTAAATGTCATCCTCTTTGTGCGAGAATCCTGCGGTACAGTTTGTACAGGTTTTAAATTATGTATCAGTAGTCACATAACAGTAGCTTATGACTCAACACGTATAAAACAAATAAAATGGGCCATTTCTATGCTCCCTAGGATCGGTGAGCCATATATGTGCTACTCTATAATGAAGGCTGTGTTCCTTCGTGCAGTGGATAGGCTAAGAAAATTGTACAGTCGAACCCGACTATATCGAAACCATTTACATCAAGTTATTCTATATATTGAACAACTTCTGGACATGGTATAGTTACATTGAGTATATATAGCAAAAATTACGCTTACATCGAACAAAAATAGCAGTGACTCCAAATATATCGAACGTCGAGAGATGGAAAAGTGCCCCCAGAAGTTGGCTTTCCCTCGTGGTGGCGAGTAAACCCAGTGGCGCAGCTCCATCCAACCGCTCTCATCGTTAGTGGTCCTGTATATTGCTCCCGCAGGGAGCAGGAACACTACCTATCGTGATCACGCTGCCTCGGATGAGCCGTCAACACCCCCCTGCAAAAAATTATTCTGGCCCATCCGCAGTGCTTGCTCAGACAGCCAATCAGGGGCTCTTGTGCCCCCGTCATGCAAGATGGCGAAGGTGCGAGTTGTCTCGCTGCTTATTTGGTTCATTGTGTGTGCGCCTTGTGGGCCTTCTCCCCCAGTGTTGCCATGATGAAGCAACAGAATTTGCCTTTCGTCGTGAAGCTCGAAATCATAAATCGGGTTGAACGCGGTGAGAAGTCGGATGTCCCTGCAGCGTGCAAGATTCCGAGGAGAACTCTCGGCACGATCTTGAAGAATAAGAGGGAGATTAGCGTTAAAGCGACCAAACTCGCGACCCGGTGCCCATGGCGGCCGATGCAGATGTGTACGAGTGGTTCGTCCGAAATTGCTTCAGCCGTGCTGGCTTCTGTGTGCTCGGTGATGACTGTAAATTCTGATGAATGCGACAAAGCCGTTGTTGGTGTTGCCGAAGTTTGGAGCGAGCTGTCAGAATTTCCGGAAGCTGTTGACGAATCAACGGTGGACGAGTTTGTGAGTGCAAATGATGGTGTCGTGACCACGGGAGAGCCCGAAAATGAGAACTACATTGCCGACATCGTACCGAGCACTAGTTAAAGTGGGCTCCATGGGGAAAGCATCGACGGTACTGTGCCCACACCCTCTGAAGTGATTGGTGCGCCCACACTAGTCCGGTGCTTCTGTGCGAATGCGGAAGGTTGCGGCCTTAGCTGCTGCAACTCCTTAGGCAATGTGGAGAGGTACGTGCGTCGCAGGCAGCGATATTACCCAAGCAGAAGAAAATGCAGGTCTATTTCATGCGAAACTAAGCTAGTTTCATCAATAAAGTGATTTTATAAATGGTATGTGCTTTTATGACACCCAGTTATTTAGCAGGCTTATATCGAATTATGCTCTATATTGAACTGATAGGCGTTTCTTTGCGAGTTCGATATAGCCGGGTTCAACTGTATATGACACAATGAAATTTTTCTTCCTGCTAAAGCCTTTGTGCCAATATGCCATTTGTTCCTTGTACTATTGTCGACCTAAAGTACGCTTCAATGCGATGGAGGCAGGAGAACGATCTATCTGACGTGTATATGACTGGCATAGTTAGTGCAAGTTTAACTAACTAGCTTGGCCACTCCAGGAAGGAGCCTTCTCAGATGCTCACCTTTTTTCACCCCTGAACATCTGACCAATGCCCTCGAACATTCCTATGGGAGATTCGTTGCATTGCTTTGCAATATCAATGAGCATGTTCCAGTGCAGCTGTACGTGCTGAGCTTGAAAGCCTGACCCATAAAACTGGGGTACCTGTGTACTGTTGTCATTTCCTGCGAGAAGCTGCTCAATATTTTCAATATGCTGCGACATATCGGCAGAGTACGTGCCATCTAAGGAGGAAAGTACTGTATTCCTGGCAACACACATATTCAAGGGAATGAAACATGTGGCTTGGAGATCCATTATCATATCAGTGAGACGTTCTCTTTGAAGCTGGGATGGAGGGTTTCTGAATTTTAAGTTCACTGGCTTCAGCTAGTGCCTTGCTCCAAAAGTTTGAAAAGCATTGCCTAAGCTCACTGACACTATCTCAAGGCTTTAGTCATCTATTTTCCTTCGTCAAACATAGAAGATCTTGTATGTAATGTGGAGCTCACTGAGTCCCAGCATGAGTTACTTCAGCATTAAGTAAGTCTCAAAACGTTTAAAGGTACCTTTGCGAGTTCAAAAGCCCTTGCGCCGCTCTCATTATATTATGATGCTTCTTGCAACGACGTGGCCACCTGCCTGTAGTTCCTAGAAATAGAATGAGAGAGAAGAGGCCTTATGTGTCAACACTTCTCTTCCTGAAAGGGTTTGAACAAATGAAGGCACTTTTGGAAGCATCTAACAAAATTTGTAAGCTCCATTATCCAAACTAAAAAAAGAGAGGCCAAGACAGCGGGAATGTCTCTCTCTTTAGCTTATTCAGGGGGCTTACACCCAGTCACTCAATGTTAGCTTCAGATGTCTAAGTGTGTCTATTGAGTCTAATAAGTGGCAAAGTGAAGTCAGTCACATGCAGAATCTTGGTTTGAGTTGGGGCTACCGAATGACCTAGAAATGCCTTTGAAAAAAACACTGTGATGTTCACTCATCGTAGCTTCTTCACAGCTTCTATTGGAAAACACCTTCAGTCACTTCATTAGCATTTTACACAAAATTAGTGTAAAAAAATGTTAGGATTTTCTCCAAATTAGGCTGCTCTCTAACACTTTTTTGATGCTGCAGAATGCAGGATTTTGTGTTACCCCACCTAATTACAATAATGCTCTAAATTGAAAATTTCCTGCACCAGACTGCTTCAGAAATTGCTACAAGGGACTTGGGAGATTCCCACCCCTGCCTATGCCAGGAGTGAACGCGGAACCAGCTGGGAGAGGCACTTTCGGACGGGCCATAAGTGCCTGTTTTTTTTTATGTCATATTTATTTGCCATACTCAGCAGTGCAGCCAACCTTCAAATATATTTGTCCCCCAACTCGGATAAAAAAGTCACAGGCCTGCATGGCACACACAGCGCAGTCACAGGTAAGTTGGTAGAGCAGCTCCATAGGAGAACCATTTTCAGCAGCACGCACCAGAGGGTCTTTGCGGCAAAGTCTCTTGGCGTTGTTTTTTTGCGAACGATATGAACTGTTCGCCCACTGTCGACGGTGAGCTGTGGCTTGTGCTGCTCTCTGCACAGCAGTCTGCTGAGCTTGACGTTTCCTAGTTGCAGCTGCACGTGTAGCCCTATGATTCACTTCTTTGGCAGCAGTCCGTACTTTGTGAGGAGGAGCCATAATGTGTACTGAAGCGTAAACACAGGTGTCCAGATGACGCAGTGCACATGTCCCATCCCTTGACTCGGGACCAGATACGGTGCTGTTGATGATGATGATGATTTATTTGCATCCCCTTTGAAACGGCATAATGACAAATGGTAACCTAGCCGGCTTGAGTTAACTAGGATCACCTACATGCAACGGCTACATGTCGGGACACCTGGTAGAGTTCAATGTAACTGCAGTGCAAAGTTTTCATGTATCGATGCTACGTGGCGTGCATATCAGATCACATGACAAATGGCATGAGATTATGATGATCTATTGGCATTCCCTTTGACACGGGACGGTTAATATTACCTAGCCTGCCTAGTTTAATCAGTTATACTATACATGTTTTTTATTGCAGCAATTTCTGTACAGCTCCATAATCTTCTTTTTCTTCTTCTAGACTTCTCTATGTACATTATACGTTCATTACATTGTACAGACCTGTGCAACTGCTACATGGCATGCCATCTGGTTTAACAATACGCAAGGGTGCAAAGGGCACACTATAGGCACTATGCATCGCATATCTCGTGGTGTGGCTCGGTGGTAGAGTAGCTGAGCGCACAGCGGGCCAGAGTTCGATCCCAGCAAGAACTGGGTATTTTTTTTTCCTTATTTCTGGCGATAGCTGCAATGGACACCGGCAGCAGCGCCGGACATCGCCAACAAAAACGGCTATTGGAATGAGCTCATAACAGCTCATGCTGTAAAAGTTCGCTGTATTTCCCTATATTTTTGCAAGCTGCGGTTGTGCAGTTTGTCAGTATGGTTTCTGTCGAGGTAAATTCTCCTGTTAAGTAAATGGACTGCAGATTTTATGTTTAACTTTACTTCTAAGTAAGGGGGGGGGGGGAAGGGAGATGTAGAGGTCACTACTCATCAGTGCACTACAGGTTTTTCTGGTGAATTTAATCAAAGTGCCATTGACAAAGATCCATGTGCCAGTCAATTTAATCTGTGCACCAACATTTTTCATCGAAGTGCCAATAATTTAATCCAGGGGCCGCCACACTTAATCACAGCACCATCCTAATCTATGTGCCAATTGGTTTAATCTTTGCGCAGTCAATTTTAATCCAAGTGCCACTCATTTTAATCCCAATGCCGGTCAATTTAATCCTGTTGGAAATTGATTGAGGAATGAATAATTCTTGCAATACAGGTAACAGCCGTTGTGAACACATGACATCACTCTATTGGTATCAGCATTATAGGAGCACAGTTTCCATGCTACCAGTGTCGTCATGGCTGCTTCAGAAGCACTTCCGAGTAGTATATTGCTTATTTCTTACTTTTTGAGTCTTGTTCCGAGTTACAAGAATAGCTTGCATAAGCGAGTCACAACCGTGACACACATTATGGACTTGGGTTGCGATTATGAGATGCGATTTCCTTTCCTATTGTCATGGATATCGATCGAAATGATTCACAAGTGTAAAAACTTGCTCACCATTACTCAGGCACTTGGCATATTCACTAAGCCACTCATTATACTCACTAAGCTTGTACTTTGCATGCACTCTTATGCTACCGACATGCATATCAAACGAAACGATTCTGAGAGTGTAACGGCTTATTCTTGAGTCGCATGATTAGGTCACTAGCAACTCACTCGACGTCACTGCCGTCGCAACTTTCCTGACCTGCCAACTAACATATCAAATGAAATTACTTTCAAAGCTTAACCTGTTCACTATCACTTAGTCAAATGACGCGACCATTAGTGACTCTTGCGACGTCACCATGGTTCTCGCATGCGCTCTCCTAACCTGCCGACATGCATATCAAACGAAATGGCTTACAAGAAGTAACCTGCTCACTATCACTCAGTCAAATGAGATGATCGCTAGCGACTTAAGTCATGTCACCACGGTTCCAACACACGCGTATATTCTGCTGACCTGACGACATGCATATCAAGCGAAATGGCTTTCAGTGGGTAACAACACCGGCTTGCTATTACTCAGTTCCATGGTGTGATCACTAGTGATTTACGTGGCATCATTACGGTTCTCACCCATGCATGTACCGACCTGACCCACAGCAATGCATATCAAACAAAGTGGCTTTCAAATAGTAACACAAACTCACTATCACTCAGTTCCATGATGTGATCACTAGTGACTCACGTGACGTCACCATGATTCTTTCCCACACATGCGCTGGCCTGACCTGCCAACATGCATATCAAACAAAATGGCTTTCAAAGGGTTACAACAGGCTCACTATCACTCAGTCCCATGATGTGATCACTAGTTACTGACGTGACGTCACCACGATTTTTACCCAACACTCTCCTAGCCTGCCGACATGCATATAAAATGAAATGGCTTTCAAAGCGTTACAACCTGCTCACTATCAGTGAAATGAGGTAATCGCTAGGAATGTCACCACAGTCGCACGCTAGCATCAACTCCCCTTACCTGCCGAGATGTATATCAAAAGAAATGGTTTTGAAAGGGCGCGGTAGCTGCTATCTTTGGTACTTTGGTACTTTGGACTTTGGCAGCAGTGACAGCCGTGTACGCATGTTTTTACAGGCATCCATTGCATTTTCCAGAGCGTAGCACCGAGGGATATCGGGAACTGTCAAGCACACTGCTGAACGGCTGCAGAAAACGTTATCTTATCGACGCATGCGAAAGAACACGACAACTGACCGCAAGCGACGACTGGCGGACGAAGCCTCAACTGGTCACGGCGTCTGGTCCTCATATTTGGCACCGCCCCACGGATCGGCACTTTGGCAGCAGTGACAGTGGTGTACGCACGTTTTTACAAGCATCCATTGCATTTTCCAGTGCATAGCACCGAGGGATATCGAGAACTGTCAAGCACTGCTGAACAGCTGCGGAAACCACTATCTTATCGGCGCATGCGAAAGAACACTACGACTGACTGCAAGTGACGACTGGCGGACGAGGCCTCAATTGGTCACGGCAACTGGTCCTTATATATTTTGCCCCGCCCCACGGATCGGCACTTTGGCAGCAGTGACAGCAGTGTGCACACGTCTTTACAAGCATCCATTGCATTTTCCAGGTTGGTGCACATGTTTTTTGCATTGATCTGACATAGCTAGTATAACACTTAGCCACTGTCGCTGCTGCCCTGTGTCCCCTTCTTTCCTGTGTATGTTTGTTGTACCTATCATGTCAAAAGAGTTTGCAAAGCTGTTGCGAGATTTTAAAAAAGAAAAGCACAAAGGATGCTGTCAAACGAAGCATGTGCACAGACGAGCGAAAAATGCGTGTGAGATTTGGAGAACTAAAATGTAGCTTGAATTATGTTAGCTCAAGTCTCGATGATGCGAGCCGTCGACTTGACTTTGTTCTCAACGAGAACAAAGGTATTAAGAAGGAAAATGAGGCTCTCAAACTCAGGATCCATGCTCTCGAAAAAGATGTTGCTGACTGTCAAATAAACACGCTAAAATTGGAGCAATACTCGCAAAATCGAAATATTGAAATCAAGGGAGTAGGAAAAGCAGATGATGAGAACCTTGCACAGTTCCTGACGAAAGTTGGTGAAGCTATCGGAGAACCCATATCAGCCTATGACATTGATATGTGCCACAGGGTGCATACTAAAGATAAAGATAAACCGAACATAATTGTCCAGTTTCAACGCCGGGAAAAACGTGGCAGGGTTCTCAACGTCGCTCGAAAAAAGAAGATAATGAACGCTGCCATGGGATTGCAAAACGACACTCCAATCCATATAAATGAACACTTGTGCCCGGCAGTGAAAAGAATCCTGGGGATGGCAATTTCCTGAAAACGCAAGAATGGATGGAAGTTCGTTTAGACAAGGAATGGGAACATCTTTGCTTGTCGTACGGAGACGTCACCTATCATTGCTATCGTCGCGAAAGTGATGTGGAAAAGATTAACAGCACCTTACAATTGTAGTGTTACAATCATTCGATGGTGCCCATTCGCAATGTTGTGTCGGCTAGTTATATCGCCCCTGAGGACATTCAGCACATCGTGAAATCGAGGAAAAACAGTATTAAGTTGTTCAAAGTGATGCATTTAAATGCACGGTCACTTCAACAACAACAAAATAATATGATATAACTTGGCTGTTAGAATCATGTGGCATAAACTTTGACCTTTTAATGTTCACAGAAACGTAGTATACTAGTGAGTCAGAACATTTCATGCTGCCGGGGTTCAACCATTTCTTTTTAAACCGCATGGAAAGTAGGGGGGGGGTGGCATTGCCATTCTAACAAATCTTGAGTTTTGTGAATTGAAGAATACAGCCTCATCACAAAAAATTACGAAGCCTTATGTATGAAGAAGGGTACCAATGTGTTCGCTGTTCTGTATTGCCCTCCTAGCGGTCCTATGGCTGATTTCCTAACATTTACCGATTGCCTTTTTCACATGCAAATACTATGAATTATATGCCTACTGTCGGTGGGGACTTTAATATAGATGTCTTGAAGAACTCAGTCACAAGTAATGAATTTTTATCAGTGCTTGAGTGCAACCCTTTTGAAAATGTCATTACTACGTCAACACGAGTTACTGAATCAATAATGTCATTGCTGGACATGTTTGTTACCAATTCTATAACAGAAGAAAGAATTTCAGGGGTACTAAGTTGCGAAATAAGCGATCACTTGCCTACATTTATTTTCCTGAAAATGCACACAAACCTGGCGTACGTGAAACCAGAAAAATTCATGTACTGCTCAGTGACACCTGCAACATTGAAGCACTTTGGGCCCCGTATCTAGCAATTGCATTGGAATGATATTTTGGCCGATGGAGATGCAAACAACTCGTATAATAACTTTATAACAACATTTAAAGAACTGAATCGTTTCCTCTCAAGACATATCACAGACCAAACAAATTGCGGAAACCATGGATAACAAACTATCTAAAGCGACAGATAAACTATAACAATAAACTTTACCAGCAGTTCGTTAAAACACGTAATGCGGACTTATGGGCTGAATACAAGACTGTTAGGAATAAGCTGAATAACGAAAAGGAAAGGGTGAAAATGGACTACTACTACCACATATTCGAGCCACAACGTCCAGAGCAGTAGGTAATACCATGTGGAACTAACTAAATGAAGTACTGAATAAAGGAGCCACCCCCACTAAAATTAATAATCTGGAAATAGACGGAAAACCGTTAAACGGAACTGAGCTTGCAGAACAATTCAATGATTTTTTTCGTGAAAATCGGAAATGCCAGCCACAGCGCACAAACAACTGGCATAAATCCAATACCAAACACACTTTTCCTTAAACCAACTTGCAGTTCTGAAGTAATTACACTATTCAGTAGAATAAGAAATAGTCGCAGCTGTAATCCTGATGGCATAGAAATGCGACCAATAAAGTATGTATTATCATAGTGGAAGTACTAATACATATCTACAACTTGGTGTTTTCGACAGGTATTTTTCCAACGCTCATGCAACTATAAAATGTTACCGCAATATACAAAACAGGAGTTAAAAACAATTTAAGCAATTATCGCCCAATATCTATACTCCCCATTTTCTTGAAATGCCTTGAAAAAATAATAAACGATAGAATTGATATCTTCTCGAGAAAGTAGAATCTTATTACCGAATGTCAATATGGTTTCAGAAAGAAATGTTCAACTGAGAGCGCTCTATTAGCACAAAAAGAAATCATATTATGCAATATCGAAAACAGGCTTTTGACACTTGCATTATATTTGGACTTCAGCAAGGCATTTGATGGCGTAAGTCATTAATTGTTATTAAATGAATTAAAATGCTATGGATTTAGAGGAATCTCACTCAAACTTATTCAGTCGTATTTGAGTGCACAGTCTCAGTACGTTGAAATAAATGGTTTTAAATCACGCACACAACCAATTAAAACAGGGGTGCCACAAGGCAGCATTCTAGGGCCTGTATTATTTTTATATTACATCAATTACATAATCAACATCGACGGAGATTGGAAATTTATAATTTATGCTGATGATTGCATACTATTTGATTGCATACTATTAGTTAGGTACTCTCGAGGCACTAGCAGCAAACACCTGTTATAAGCTTCGCGATTGGTGTACTAAACACAATTTAACACTAAATGAGACAAAAACAAAATGCCATTTTTCGAGCCCTTGGCACATCTCTACAGTTACCTCACCATATTACCCTAGGTCCATACAAAATTTCAGTAACCAAATCAATTAAGACACTTGAAGTAATTTTTAATGAACATGTATCCTGGAATGAGCAAATAGATCAGATTAGCTTAAAGCTGAGACGCGTGGTTTGTTCTTTATATTGTTGTCTACACCTTTTGCCTCTTACCATAAAGCGTCTTATTTATCAAGCTCTCTTCCATGCTCACTTGAACTACTGTGCTTTAATATGGAGAAACACTACATTAACCAATTTGAATAAGCTAAACATACTTCAGAAAATAGCTATTAGGGCAATAGAGAACATACCATACCTTGAACACACCAGCCATCTTTTTGTGAAGCATAAAATTGTTACGGCGAACAATATATACAAATGCAGGCTACTACAATCCTACATTAGTGCAAATCGCGGGAAGCTCGACACACTTCTCACTTCTGCAAATCTTGAACCTACTCAAAGTATTTACTTCCATCGGTATAAACGCCCCTGGAAAACTCCATTCTCACGCACTATTTACGGAACGCAACGGCTTAGCCATACATTACCAAGCACTCTTAACGCATATGAGCAGCAAGACATTGAACTCAAAACACTAAACCCCACCAATGTAGTTAGCTTATTTTTGTAACTGCACATTCCTTAAAATGTATTGCTTTATATCATTAAGTTTTCACTTAGCATAGAACTACAGTGCCAATTTGTCTTCTCTTGCTCTATTATGAGCAAAAATGATCCTATATGTACTATTATTTTTTGTACTGTTGTATAATAATTATTTGCTTTCGCTTGTGTTTACCCTGTCACTTTAATTATTCACTTTTTGCTTGTATATTTACCCTGTCATTGCTCCTACAGGGTGGACAGTGCTTAGTCAAGCTGCAGTATCCGCAGCTTTTTTGCCGTCTCACAAATGTTTTTGCCTTTTTCACAAATGTTTTTCTTTGGTGAAAATAAAACACTGACTGACTGACTATTGCTCATTAACATCACGTGATCACTAATGACTCACGCTGCGCTGGCCTCAGACACTGTTTTTCTTTCACAGCTCATTTGGATCCTTGAACGGAGGACCCTGCTTTCGTGCGAAGCTTGCCTGTTTGTCTGCTGGAGTCCCATCTACCACGGTGGTCAGGTCAACTAAAGATAAAGCACAGCAGTAGCATTGGGGGCACAAAAGAAAAGGCGAGACCCCCACTAATACAGAGGCACCGTGAACCTGTCTACTGACTTCCTCGTTTTTGTTTGACTACCATCTCGGGAGAATAGAGTATGCAGTTTCGTCTGCAGTGGTGCAGACAGTAAGTTGTTGTCTGCTTTAGCTTTTCTTTTTGTTGTGCTGCTATATGTGATTCAGAATGACCTTGTGTAATGTTATTGTAAAGAGCACAAACTCTTAGTACTTCCACGATTTCTCTGTCTGCAAGTGCATTCAACCTTCCGCTTGAAAAGCAGATGATTCCCTTTCGTAATCTAGCAGACTTAACCGATTGCGTTCACAGCGCCTCTGTAATAGTGGTGGTCTGGCTGTCTGATGTTTTGCTTTGTGCTCCCGGTGCTACTGCTGTGCTTGATCTTTACCTGAGCTGACCATGATGGAAGATGGGACATCTGCAGACAAACAGGCGAGTGCCATGTGAAAGTAGGGCCCTGCATTCAAGCATCGAAATGAGCCACGAAAGGAAAACAACAGGGTGTCTGATATTGACCGAGCAAGAATCATCGATGCCTCTAGGCACAGCGGAGATTTGAAACAAGTCGCTAAGACACTGGGCATAAACGCCAAAACTGCTAGGTCAATTGCAGCAACAGACCATCAAGTGTCTCTGAATATGGCGAGCTCCGTCAGAAAGTTTGGCGCCAACGTAACAAGAACTGTCGACGAAAACCCAATGTTCACGCTGAAACAGATAAAGCGAACTGTTGAAAAGAAGTACCTAGCCTCGCAATCAGCACCACTTCGGTCTACCACCTCCTCGACGCACACACCTACACCATAAAATTAGCGACCCAGAGGCCAGTGGACCGTAACCTCTCCGACGTGAAGAAGCGAAAAGAGTATGCGCAATGGTTACAGACCAATGGGTCTTGGGTTTGCCGCTTTTACGTCAACAAAACAAATTGCAATATATGGTGCTCATGAAAATTCGGCTGCACAAAAAAGGGCACAGCGGCGCTCCATACAAAAGGCCGAACATTAACATCATCGCGTGCCTGTGGGCTAACGGTGTGCTGCACTTGTGAATTGTTGAAAAGGTCCATCGGATCGTGTTCAATGACATTCTCGACGACATGTCTGTTCAGGTTCCTGAGGAGCCGGACACAGAGGCTGTCTTCATTTTCGACAGCACTCCCGCTCACAAACATGCAGAATAGGCAAATCTGGTCAGCTCGAACCATTTTATCAACCATCATCAAGCGCCTGCTGCCATACAGTCCTTTCTTTAATTCAATTGAGGAAGTTTTCTCCAAGTTCAAATGTGAAGTTAGAGAGTACCTCAGTGAGTGGGGCGACACAGTGCTGGTGACTCCACAAGGAGTTACCACACAAAAGGAGCACAGGCGCTCGTTGCTTGTGAATGTTGCACAACATGCAATGCCACTTGTTTAATGTGTGTATTGCGCGGCATTCAATAGGCGCAACTTTTGTTGAGGCTGCACTCAAAGAGGAGAACATGTAGTTCTCGCTTTGTTTGTATAAACCCATTCAGGAAGTGCCCTGGTCTCTTGTGCAATCAAACACTGCATTGAATAAATTACATGTATTCGTTCAGGTGATTTCACCATATCTTTTGTACATCTGATGTCGAGGGAGATGTCTCATTAAACACATCACGATGCTATTTTGCAGGTTGACCTTGCAGTTCTTCCTTGAGCTTTGTAAGAAAAGAATGCGCACTCAACCACACATCCAAGATTCATATTTGACTAAAGCATGGCAATCGACAGAATATTGCATAGACTTATATTTTGATAGCAGGTAAGTTGCATAAATATGTTGCTGGTCATATTAGAACAGTGGTTCTGCTATGACCAGTTCGATTCATTTGTAAGAAAAACATGACTAAATGTGCCTATGTTGCCCTTTAAAAATAATTTATTTTTATATTAATGCCGCCCTTTGGGAGAGTTCGTGCTAAGTATTCTTCAAGGGGACATCATCTGAGTCGCCATGGTAATACAGATTGCGCCTGTCAATTCGCCTCTCCTCTAGCCTGGTCCCTAGTACGAGTGCCTCGAAGCAGCGCAGCATGAGTCACTAGCGATCACATCATGTGAATGAGCGATGGGGGGCAGCTACCTGCCCTTTCAAAACTATTTCTTTTGATATACATGTCGGCAGGTAAGCGGACTTGATGCTCGTGTGCAACTGTGGTGATGTCACTAGTGATCACTTCATTTCACTGAATGACAGCAGGTTGTAATCCTTCGAAAGCTATTTCATTTGATATGCATGTCGGCAGGTTAGGAGAGTGCATGGTCGGGTAAAAAGCATGGTGACATCACATGAGCCACTAGTGATCACATCATGGAACTGAGTGATAGAGAGCCGACTGTTACCCTTTGAAAACCATTTGGTTTAAAATACATGTTGGCACGTTAGTAGAGTGCATGGTTGGGTAGAAAGCGTGGCAACGTCACGTGAGTCAGTAGTGATCACCTCATTTGAGCAGAGTGATAGTGACCAGGTAGTTACTCTTTCAAAGCCATTGCGTTTGATATGCATGTCAGCAGGTAGGTAGAGTGCATGGTTGGGTAAAAAGTGTGGTGACCTCACGACGGTCGCTAGTGACCACATCATGGGACTCAGTGATAGTGAGCCTGTTGTTTACCTTTGAAAGCCATTTTGTTTGATACACATGTTGACAGGTCAGGACAGTGCATGCGTGGATGAGAACAGTGGCCACGTCACGTGAGTCACTAGTAATCGCATCATGGAAATGAGTGATGGTGAGCCAATGTTGTTACCTATTTAAAGCTATTCCGGTTAATATGCATTTCGGCAGGTCAAGACAGTACATGCGTGAGGGATAACTCTGAAGTCACATGAGTCACTAGTGATCACATAATCTGACAGTGATAGTGAGCAGTTTCTTACTTTTCGAAAACCATTTTGTTTGATATGCATTTCAGCAGGTTAGGAGAGTGCATGCATGGGTGAGAACTGTGGTGCCGTGATGCGAGTCACTAGTGATCTTGTAACTTGGCTGAGTGATATTGAGAAGATTGTTACCCTTTGAAAGGTATTTCGTTTGATGTGCTAGTCAGCAATATAGGAGAGGTGTGATGGAGGTGACGTCAAGTTTATATGCTAGTCGGCAATCTATGAGGTGCGACGGTGGTGACGTCGAGTCAGCCTCTAGTGACCTAATCATGTGACTCAAGAATAAGCCGTTACACTGTCAGAACCATTTCATTTCTTATGCACTTCGGTAGCATAGGAGTGCATGCGAGGTACAAGCTTAATGAGCCATAATGAGTCGCTTAGTAATTATATCAAGTGCATAAGTAATGGTGAGCAAATTTTTACTCTTGCAAACCATTTTGATCTATCTGTATAACGATAGGGAAGGAAATGGCATGTCACGATCGCAACCCAAGTTGCGTAATGTGCATCACGATTGTGACTCACTCATGTGAGTCACTCGGAAAGGTGACTCGAAGAGGAGGAAATGAACGATATACCACATGAAAATGTTTCTGAACCAGCTATAACTACACTGGCAGCATGGAAACTGTGCTCCTATAGTGCTGACACCAATACAGTGATGACAGGAATAAATATATGGCATACTTGATGCCTCTTACAGCCTCTTTCGTAAGAATGATTTGTTCCTCAATCAATTTTCAACAGGATTACATTCACTGGCACTGGGAATAAAATAGTTGGCACAAGAATTAAATCAGTTGGCAGGCGGTTTAATTCGGATGGCACTGGGATTAAATGTAGTGGCATTGGGATTGAATGTGGTGGTGCCTGGATTAAATTGGCACAAGGATTAAAAATGCTGGCGCTCAAATTAAATTGACTGGCACCTGGATTATTTTCAGCGGCACTTGGATTAAACATTTCTACATAAAACAATATGGTTCTGGCTGTAGGTTTTTGAAGTTTTCTTTATTCTGAAGGAATCCTCAATATGAAGTTTGTGGTAACGAGATATCGCTGTAGCTGCTGACTTGCACAGCAACCTTTATCCGCTGAAACTGGATAGCACATCAAGCTGGCATATAGAGGGTTTATTGCTGCATTGTATCCATGTCATTGCAGTTGAAACCCGCAATAACAAACTCTCGGGGCAATAAAACATTTTCGGATCACCAACAAACGCCCATAGGAGTCAATGCATTGCATATCTCATGACAACAAAACTTTCTTTACAGCAATTCCTCATTAAAACGAAATTTTTTGAAGGACAGTTTGCAAATAATGTACTCAAGTAACACTATCCAAATACTGCTCAAATACATTCGCTGTGCCCTTAAATTGCGTAAACTGCCGCCACAGCGCACTTGCGTGGTTGCTGCCATTATCGTTCTAGAAGAAAAAGAAAAAAAACTATAATGTAGCTATTAGTGGAGCAGTTGCACCTTGCAACAGGCAACAGCAATGATGGTGATGGTGGTGGTTTGACCATTGCAACAGGTGACAGTGCAGGGCCCTTACCAAAAGTTCTGTATAAGTGTATAAATTACAAAAATGAAAAAACAAGACAAGAAACAGGTAATATCACAGTAGGCAAATTTTTTTATAATCTTGTGTGCCATCATAACGTGCTAATGTGGAGTGGAATGTCTGCATAGCATGCTGACTCATAATCACTGATAATCATAATCATAAACACATGAAGGCTCTGATAACCCCGATGACGCTTTATGCTTTGTGTACCGCCGCACATGGTCGTGTGTGTGTGTGTGTGTGTAGTGTGGTCGCTATGTTGTGGGGTTGGTGCTAAGGTGCATCAACTGTGTGTGACAATTCGACTGTCTGCTTTACCAGCCTGTTAAGATGCCGCCTCCAGCCAAGAAACGGAAATTTATGATGCTACAGGATAAGTTGAAATGTAAGCTTGGGCATGTTAGGGTCGCATGTAGCGCACAACACAAGACAAGGACAGAGTGAAAACCAACAAAGGCAGGCACCAACTTCCAACAATTTATTTTCAGATGCGTCATGGTCATATATATGGGGTTTTAGTAACAGCCTGTGCAACCGCATTTGTAAGATATTGACCTCACAATGATGATCACTGAAAAAAAAGAAAGTTAAACCTAGAAGATGAGTGACCTAGAGCGTCTTTGGATGGTTGGGTTGCCCTTTTGCCACATCGTTCACGGCTTGAGGTTAAGATAACTTTTTTTTCTTTGTTAGATCAACTGATCGTGCACTCACACACGTGTCACCCAATGTAGCGATGTTCACTGCTTCTATTATCTCGCATGTCAATTTTGTGGCACTCCTTGGTACTACATAGCACTTCCGAGTACTTGGGCTTGCACCTGCAGTTTCTGTAGTGGAGGTTCAGATGGCATTCTAAGATTGAGGCAAAGAAGTCTGTGCATTCAGGCAGTCATGTTTGAAAGCTTCAAGTAAACCTTTGACTGCTGAAGTGATCACAGACTGTGGGTACCCAGCATTTTTCAGGCGTTCTGTTTGGGCCAGAAAACTGCTTTGACACTTATGAACACAAGAGTGGCGAAGAGTGTTTGTTAGAGTTAGCTTCGCAATACCCCTCTTTACGGGCTTAAAAAATGACCAGGCGAAAATGGCAACAATGGCTTACTGGCCCTAGGCTCATACGACCGATATGTTCAGATTTCCACCAAAATGCTATTTTGTCTGCTCCAAACTGTTAAAAAAAGGAAACTTTACTCGCTCCGAAAATTGCTCCAAAATGACTTTGGGCAGTCCCACCCCTGATAAGCAGTGGGGATGTGTAGAATCTGTCCGTACGCGAATTACAGTAAAAGCTCGTTAATTCGAACCGCAAGGAGAAGCCGCTTCAGTTCGAATTAACGAAAGTTCGAACTGACGAAAGTGAAGGAGGGCAACAGTACACTGCGATTTGGAAGCAGTAGGGCATGTCAGAAATTTGGCATGTCAGAAAGTGATGGCGTGTGCCGCGGGCACACGCCATCTTCAAGTGGAAGCTCTGGCTCCGACTGTGCCACACCACCGATGTCCACCGAAACGAACGTTAGCTGAGGCTTAACACCATCACAATGAATCGCGATGGCCGGTACCTCCTAAGCTGGAAACAGAGGTACACAACCGATGAAGACTGCCAAGACAAAGACGCTGAACATGTGAAGGTGGCAAAGGCCCTGATTCGTTGGTTCTTGATTGCAAGCGCAGCTGCGACGTACTTGATTCGCTGTGTTTTGGAGCTTGCCGTGCCATCTCCGCACAACATTAGCAGCTGTACAAGATTTGTAAAGCCTCTTGAGATTCGCAACGGGCAAGAAGTCTCGGAGGTTACGTAGAACGGAGAGGCAGCAGCCGCCGCTGCCTTCTCTCGCCGTTCTCTCCGTTTTGGAGGCAATACAGCCTTGTGTGTAGGCAGTAGGCGCGTTTCTCTGGCCGTGTGCCAGGCGAGCGTAGTTCGAATTATCCGTGAGGGAACCTTCTCGCGTTCGAATTAACGGACTTTTTTATACATAGACTTCTGTGGAGCTTGGCCGGACCAAATCGTACAGTTCGAATGATCCATAAATTAGAATTATTGAAGTTCGAATTAACGAGCTTTCACTGTATAACCACTTCCTGGTGATACGAACTGCAAGATCAAAAATGTGGAGGCCCAATTTATTCAGCTCTTGTAGGCTATAGCACTGGAAGGAGACTCTTCCTTTCAAGCTGTCGGTGCTCTCATCACAAATTTATTGCCCCACTTTGTAATGCTCAAGGCACTTAGCATCAATTTGCCGAGCACTATCCCTTGTCTTGCTGCCCCGGGTTGCCAAGGCTGAAAAGGTGTCTTTGGATGGAGCAATGTGTAGCATACAGAATATTTTGGAAAATCTCACTTTCATGCATGCTTGTAAGAAGAACGGCATCTTCTTTAGCAGATCTTAGCTGAATTCTTGATTTCTAATTTGGGATTGAGTTCCATGTTCAGCAGAACTCCCAAGAAAAGCTTTGAATTTATCTGGAGTTGCATCTTGCCAGTTCTTCCATATGGAGTGCTTGAGAGAGATGCCTGGGTTAGACATTTTCTTATGTGCAATGCAGTTTCTTTGGCACACAATTTTTTCAAACAGTTCATCTGTGAAAAAGAGCTGTAAGTAGTCTAACTCACAGTTCAGATTGGTGCAGTTCACTTGTGATTGCCGACAGTGAACCCAACAGGAGAAAAATCTGGGAGATTGTCAGTGCACGCATTCCAGCCATGGATAAAATCAACCGCAGATGCAGCGTAATTGCAAGACCTGTGATGTTATGGAGTGCGCATGCTGCTGCTGGACGCAGGCATTTTTGTTTAAACTTTGATGATAAAAGACAAACTATTGAGTGCAGTACTTCCAGAAAAAAAAAATATAGTGTAACCTACTGAAAAAAAACTATTTTCCTCACGGTAGGGAAAAAGTCAAAGCCCCATTCAAAGGCTAGAACATTTAGTTTGCATGCACTTACAATGGATATGTTAATTCATACTTTGAATGTCACACGACCAGCATTTTCCAACAGTGCACCAGTGTGAAATATGGGTGTTGCTGCTGTACATTTCCGCAATCGTTTCTTGAACTTGAAGCCAAGCTTCTGCGGTGCACAAACTTGCTCTAGAGATGCCAGGCAGGCCTTTCGTTAAAGCGTGCTTTAAGCTTAATGACTGCCTGATTGAAAATTCCTTGCACATTACTGTTCTGCATTTCAAGATCAAAATTGTCCAGCTTCTCTTAGTCACAGCCTCTTGCCTCCCACAGTACTAGCTCAGGTGAATTTTGTGGCCTGTGGCTCTTCAGCTGTCTATCTGTAAAACGGCCGGGTGTGCAAGTGCAACATTTGCTTAGTGTATACGGAGGCCTTCTTAAAGACGCACCATGTTGCCATAGTTAGTCCATGCAAGTTAACTCACTGAGCACATGCACAACCATGACCTCTGCTTGTGAATGTAATGGACAAGTATTACCCTTGTTGTGCGATGCGCCTATGGCAGATGTCATGTGCAGATTCACAGCAAAGGCCCGTGCATGAGATAACCAGAGTTGGTGTGTTGTCAGTCACTACGAATAATCTGAAAATGGTAAGCAGTTATGCACGCTGAAAGAGCAGTGCAGCAAGAAACAACTCATCCATCTTTGGGTAGTGTTAAGTGCCCTGTGAAGCCTTGAGTTCAAGCAACAACTACTCTAAAGCATGGAAACTGCTCTAAGTGAATGGCAGACAAAGTTGAAGCACAGCCTCAAATTCTTATAGTATTTTTAGGGCATATTCTGCTGCTCTGAGTGCCTTGTGAGCATGGTCATTGCCAAGCATAGAACTGCTCCTGTCCATGTTGAACGCAAGGGAGATCAGCAGAGAGTGGCATTCTGGGCACAAGTGTGATGGTATTGATTTCAGGATCACTCCAGAAAGAGATAGAGGAAGTACGCAGAAGTATAAACACACGTCAGACTTGTATTAGGCAGACTTAACACATAGATACGGGACACACGCAACAGTTCCTAATGTACATTCCAGAGGACGCACGGATATATGTGAATTAGTCAAAGGTAAGCATGCAGCCTACACTTCAAGTAGAAGCAGGTGTCACTGTGTTGGAGACATCGCAGAAATTGTGACGGACATAGGGTCATACGGCAGGCGTTGTCCTCTGGCTGCGTAGAGCATAGGTGGCGTTGCGCCACAGTCGACAAATGGGAGCCTCTATGTGCCCGCTTTTTCCGATGGCGGGGTTGTGCTTGGGAGAACTCAGCAGAAACCCACCATGTCACATCCACAGCCAGCGAGGCTGGCCTAGTTCTGCTCTCCCGAATGCTCATGTGACAAGGCTCAGGAATGCCAGTCCTCCTGGGCCATTTGTCGAGAGGGAGAACTGGCCTAGGTACTCTGTCAGCTGGTGGGGGTATCAGTTCAGGTGCAGGTGTAGCGACGTGGGCAGCAATTGCTCCTATGGGCAGGACGCTCAGTGAGGAAGCTCTGCCTTCGAACGCCGAATCTCGCGCACTGCACATGCCATGACCATGCTCTCTTGAGCCTGGCTTCCTGAGGCACCAATGCCGCCACTCAAAAATTGGTTTCCTCTTTGCCACTGCAAGGTGAAGTGTCATCATTCGTATTGGGCTCTTTTTTTCACTCCTACGTACCATATATTATTACAGTAACTGTGCAAAATACACTGCTTTATTGCATCAGAATGAGACTGTTCTCGCATAATTTAGGTGGGACGCCAAATAAGCTGCAGTAAGTGGCTTGACTAGGTCTAGAGCCCCTGGGTACGTGGCATATGATAGCCGGGAGGCAGGAATAACGAAACTACACAGTTGCAGTAAACAGTTAAATGAAGTTGGGAACTTGCAGACACAACTGAAATAATTCGTCACATAGTGTATCTATGTACACAGGGCCTAAAAATGGAAGAAATAAAAGTATACATGTTCATCAATTAAAGGGAAGCTGAAAGGTTTTCCAGAAAAAATAAGTGAACATGTGTACATAATGGTTTTCAACCCTCTGAATTCGAATATCGTATCGAAGTTGAGCGAAAGAAAGCGCAAATATATTTTGTTTCGACGAAAAGTGCAGCAGCGGACACGCCCAGCTCGCGCGTCTCGTTTCCGCCTGTGATTGGTCAGGCGACCAGTGACGTCAACTTTAGCGACCGACCGCTGCCGCTCCACATGAAGCGCGGTGCCAGGTAGTTTGGTTCCGTAATGGAAAATTAAGAGGTAATAGAAAATTTAGAGAGACTGCGTTTTTCTGAAGAGTTCGGCGTTGCTCCCTACATGTACGAGCCGATTGCAAAGAGCCGGCCTCTCGAAGAAGCAAACGATGCTGGTGCGAGCAGTGCTTTCGACGAGAACGAAAGCGAAGTCTTGGGATCTCCTCGTGTTGGAAATGCTCTTTGATGAGTATGTTTTTTGCAAAACGATCTAGTGATCTCGCCGATCTTTCGCCGATTTAGTGAGCTCGTTTCCGGTCAAACAACTGTAGTGTTGTGTTCCTGCATGCCTCCTCGTGGAACGTAAGCGGGGATGCGATCGTCGGCATTTGTGCGCTGTCCAAAGCTGTCGGGAACCTACAAAGACGGTTCAAACGCGTGAAAAGCTTCCCGGTTCATGCAGTACGTGTAGTGACCTTCATCTGTGCGCCATCCGCACACTACTCGTAACCGAAGTCGTAAAGGCGGCGAATTCCGTCGGCTACGCGAGACGGTCGGTTTCTCGCTGTGCGCGAGAGACGGGGGGAGCGTAGCGTCTTGGCGTGCGCCGGCTTTCCAGCACATGCAAACTCTACATTTGCACTGTGTTATGGTAGCTGCGTGCAGGCTGTTTTACAACACACGTGCGAATAGAAAATTCGCGGCGCTTTGCGACGAAACCTGCGTCGAGGGCGGGAAATAAACATGCACCTTCCGTTCAGCGTGCTAACATGAAGGAGCTCGCAGTAAATCAAAATCCAGGTTTGGGCGAATTCGTGTATTCATAAGGCCTTCCAACACCAGTTATCATCAGTCAGTCCGCACTCGTGCCGTCTTTGTTTTCGTTGCTCCGATCTTTTCGCGCTGCGTTTAGAAAGCCTGCTAGTGGAAATTCTGGTGATAATCGTCGTCACGGAAGTGGTTGGAGCACAGCAGTGTTGTTCTTGAGGGCTTGAAATTCTTTCGCTTTACAGCAGCCTCCCACTTCCTTAAAAGCTTCTTGTCTTGTGGGAAGCAATGGAAGACAACATCGTCGCGGCCGCTGGTGTTCGTGCAACCGTAGGCTGCACAGAAAGACGGCATGATCGGCCCACCACATCAGTTGATGCTGCGCACGTTGACCACCACTCTACATACACACAGACGCACCAACAAAGAAATGCAGGGTCGATCGAAGCATATTACGGCGCCCCGCACGCAGAAACAAGCACGGTCAGGCACGGTCGCGCAGGCTGCGAAGGAGCAAAACACTAAAGTTGACGTCACAACACCGCGGTTTCCGGTCTCCGCTCGCATCGTCAGCGTCAGCAGCAGCGCGCGGCATTCGACGGGGGGCGGAGCTACAGCGCAATTTCAACCGACGATTACGTCGCTCCTATTTGAAAAAAAAAAACCCAAATTTGACCTACATGGTTTATAAGGTTCCCGCATCCGTATATGAGCGTCTTATTGAATTCGACAGACTCTTCAGCTTCCCTTTAAGAAGCTGGCAGCCACATTCTTCGTACCATTCCTAAAAATTTCGGCTGCCCGTTATTATCTCAGCACTAACATTTGCTGCACAGCCTAAACTAGTTCAGCCAGTGTAGACAAATCGAAGGAACCTTCCGAGTCATGTTCTTGGATGCTTAGTATGAAAACAAGGTGGTTGAGGTTAGATAGTAGTTCGTGGCATTCAGCATGGCATTCGTGGCACCATGGCATTCAGCATTTCGATGATTTGTTCATTTTGTTGGCGGATATGTGCCAGCTCCTTCAGAACTCTTCCTTGATCTAAGAATGAAGAAATTATGATCTAGTTGACAACTTCAACACCTGCCAAATGTACGTCAGCCCTAGAAAGTATTGTTCCGTGTCAGGTTTTTGAACTAATACGTAATGAGTGCCAGCACACGTGCGGCAGACGCTGTTCTACTAGATCTGAGAGTGAGCTGACCATTTAATATTTGCATGTGTAAAATTTATGGAAAAAATCATAATTCCGTACACGCACTTGATCAACATATTTAAAAATAACATCTTATTTTGCTGTGACAGGCAAAATAGCCAGAACCATGCAGTTGGACAAGTGCAATGGCCTATGCTCTTTGAAAATTAAAGCT
This sequence comes from Dermacentor albipictus, assembly GCF_038994185.2. Classification (NCBI taxonomy): domain Eukaryota; kingdom Metazoa; phylum Arthropoda; class Arachnida; order Ixodida; family Ixodidae; genus Dermacentor; species Dermacentor albipictus. The sequence continues at coordinate 50,964 of NW_027225621.1, forward strand.
GTAACCTTACTTTGCTCCACATGCACGTCAACAGGCTCAATGGTAGCAAACATTGCAGGATGCCCTTCCAACCTTTCTTGCACAAATTGTATGGAAGTGCCGCTTCGACTGTAAAAGTAAATAAGCACTTATACAATGAAATTGGTTGTGAACACCTATTATACACAACAGCAAAGGCATAACAGAAAGGCTGTGCTTAATGTAAAAAAGTGGCCTTAAGCTATAGGCATCAGGGTGCGACATGTGTGACATCATGGACTCTGGGTATTTGGGAACCTAAAGACAAATAATGAAAGCTGCCAGCGGCAGATGGAGTTGGTGCTCTCAAACAATTACTGAGAAAGGCCAAAGAATTGCTGTGTGTTCTGGCTGTGGTACTGTGCAGAGCTGCGAGTACAATCATTTTGCTGCAAATATACAGTGTATGAGCAAGCTCTAATGATACTTACTCTGTTTGAACCCGAGGGTTCAATGTGTTTTGATGAGTCAGCCTGCAAAAATACATCATTGCATTTGTAAGGAACCTTACCCTTGGTAAGGCATATGTACGTAACTCACATTGGTGGTGTTTCTACTTGTAGGTGACGTGCATAACCAGTTGTTTGGCTGTTAAGAAGCATAGAATTACGATAAAAACAGTACACTTGAGGCTGGAAATGCAGAAAAGCTTAGGGACATACGTGAACAAAGAGTACTCTCTGTGCTCATAGCTGACATGACCAGTTTGGGAATTTCTAAATTTTGCAAATATGAAAATAAAGAGTTAAACATGGCAGGTAATGTTTTTCGACCATAACTGTTCCTAAATTTCAGCTAAAAGAATTGCGTAAGATGTCTACCCTACAATTCATGCAGGTTCAAAAATACAAATAGGGCTGACCTCTTTAAATTAAACATGCAAACATCTAATAGTACATTGCTCATAACACGTAGAACAAGAGCAAGTAAATGTGCACCTTTCAAACCTAGGCACACTACATCTGGGGCTTGTTTGGTACTGCTGAAGTGTAGAATCTGTCTGCCCAGTCCCGCGAAATCAAGAACATCAGAGGTACTTATAGTTCATGTACTAATATGTATAGCTTTCAGTATTGGAAAAAAAAAATCACTAGTTACCTTAAATAGCATCAGGGTGATGATTCATTTCAATGAAATGAGAGCAGGCCAGATTTCAGAAGCAATATTTAACAATGGCTCAACTTCATGTCATGAAACAGGTTAATGAATAAATCTGCACAGTAGTCAAACCCACTTGTAACAAAACCAGTTTTAACAATAAACTAGATACAAGGAGGTTATACGAATCTTCCCGAGTGGCAGTCCCTGCAGCCGCCCATAGGACTCGGTGAAGCCACTGCCGGTCATACTGCCTAGAGGGTGGCCACAGCATAAGCGGCCGAAGAATATACGATAACATACGCTCTGCGATGAAAATCTGAAAGAAACATTTTTAAGAATTTTGTCAGTTCAAAGTTGTCAATAAAAAATATTTTTGCATTTATTTGTTGTGACACGCTTCCAGAAAAGCTTTCGGCAGAATGCCCTTCGATATTACAGCAACCTGTGATTTCCGGATGGTATTGTCCTTTTCAGCAATGCTGTAGGTGACTTGAAATGACTGAGGACCTTAGCCGACCAAAAGTGGAGTTAGAGTAGTAAGGCAGAAGACAGAGCCACAAGAATGAAAATTCGTGATTAGCAGTTAGCATCTAGCATCTATGCAAGACTATATTTATCTAGGCCAGTGAAGAGACCTTGATCATGAAAAAGAAAATACACAGAATAATATTAGTGTGCTTACGGAAGGCATCACCAAGTTATGACTGGCAGCGTAGTGTTGTATTTGAAGCATGTAGAATCACCGCACTCTACCAGTACTAACATATCAGGCAGAAACGTACCGAAGAAGCTTGAGAAGTTAAGGACCGTGCAACTAGCAATAGAGAAAAAAATATTAGGTGTAACATTAGCAGACAAAAAGACAGCGGGACGGATTGGAGAGCACACAGGGTAGCAGATATTCTATTTGAGATTAAGAGGAAGAAATGGGGCTGGGGGAGGGCAATGTAATGCATGCAATAGATAACTGGTGGTCTACTAGTTTCAGAATGATTGTCGAGAGAAGGGAAGTGCAGTCAGGGACAGCATGATGAGATTAGAAAGTTTCAGGCATCAAATAGTGTCATCAGATAAAGGGGTACTGCAGATCATTGGGAAAGGTGTTCATCCTGCAGTCTTTATGCTATGTAGGCTGATGATAATAGTAACAATTCATTGAGACAAACCAGACAATTCCTAATCCTTCCGGATCTTTAATCAACAAAGAGAGATTTTAAGCGGTTTCAAGAAGTTTCTCATTTGCTATTTATGGAGAAGCACATTCAATTTTTGGGCAATCGCATGACGGCATATATTGAACCATACATGCATGTAAATTTCACTAATCTGAACAAATGTTTCTTTCGGAGAAAGCATACTTATTGCTTGAATTTTCAATTCCCATAAACAAAATAAATGAATTAGTGAGCAACCGTTGCCGATTTTTGTGGTTACACTTTGTTATTCAACATGGCATGCATTCCTTTATTGTGCACAGCTCTTCTGGGGACCTCATTCATTAGCAGTATGAACTATTTTCAAAGCATAAGGAGGTAGAAAATTGTTAAAACCTGTCAGTGTCAAAAGCAGGTGGTGTCCCTAGCGAGCGTTTATCAGGGTGAGACTCAGAGTCTGTACTTGATGGAGATGGGGACCTGCCAAATGTTCAATAAAATAATTTTTGTCACATTGCTTATGACTTTTGTGATAAATGCTAAGCAGTGGAGAACAGTTTGTCCAATGTAATCAATGTCGACTACTCAGGTGGCAACATACTATTTAAGTGCAACCTAAGACTGGGTCTGGGTGTCAACTCTATAAACAATAGATAGTTTGCCACTGCTAATTGGAATTTTCCGAGGCAGTTCTGCCTGTGTTAAGCACATATTTAAAATCATTAACTGTCATTAACAGTTTTTAACTTAAATTTATAACCTATGTCTTGTGCACAGCTGTGTGGTCTCTTTCATAGGACACACCTTCCGAGCAGTCTATAAAAGTAAACATGGTGCTTGGCATCAGTGATCATTCTGAACTTCAATAACTACTACCCATTGCTTAACTTCTATGTTGTCCTCAACTGGCTGCAGCACCACTTAAAGAAAGAAAATGTTCAAGGTTCCTTATTGGCTTGAGGGGTACCGGTAGCAGCATGAGTGAAAAGCAGTTGTCTAATTAAGAGAAGGCACAAAGTCTGAACCTCCAATCCCTTGTACTGTTGACACCGAACCTTGGCCTTGACACACTTTCGCACTGGAGGCTTGAAGTCAGGCTCTTGCAGGTGGGAATAAATTGTTCTTGCCATTCCCTTTTGTGCACTCGCATGCACGCAAGTTGACCATCTCCAGCATGAAGGCAGCAAGCTAGCTGCAGGAATCTTTCCGAGAAACCACAGCTACTTGGGCTATAATGAACAGCTACCCGCAAGAGTTAGAAAATTCATAAATGGCACACAGCCGTGGGCCAGGCTACTTGGATTCCGCAAATCCAGTAATGGTTTCCCAGTGGTAATTGCTCACGAAAGCACATATTTGCAGCCGGGGGAAGATAACATAAGCAACCTCTACGTTGTCCTAAGGCCTTCCCCAACAGTGCACAAATATAAGCACTGCATTAAAACCATTGGTGGCCGAGAAGCGCGTTGCTCCAATTCTGGAAACATGCTTGCACCACGTCTGGCATCAAAGGCCCATAAACAAGTGACAGCAGTGGCCAAGAAAGTCAACATGACTTCTGCAAGTCACCTTGGCAACCCATGGCAGTGCGCAGCGGATAAGGGACGAAGGATCACGCCTCCTTTTCTGTTCCTCACACCCCTTCCTGTGTGCTCCCCCGATCAGTTTGAAACATATTTCAAAGCATTTCTGACGACTTTGTATGGCGCAGCTAACCATGAGGCGCCTCTCTGGCACTCCTCTTGGAGTGCCAGAGAGGCGCCCTTTTCCTTTGAGAACTAACCTGCATCTTGTACGGCCCTTCTGAAGGACCATAAGAGCCGGGATGATTTTCCAGTTATTGGCCCATATAGTGGTGCAAAAATTGCCACTTAGCTACTGCAAAAGCAGGACTTCTTTAATACATAAATTGGATCACATTACAACTCAATGCACCGTAACCTGACTGCATTATTCAATTTTAATATGATAATCAGTCAGGTAGATTTCTGTTCATATCACTTGAAACAGTAATTACATCATCTTGCATTAAAAGCTTGTAGAAGTGAACAGTGTTTAGACAACTACAATCGTGTTACAAACTATTTTAAGGATTCACTACAGTATGTGAATGTGCGGCATTTATTAGGCAAAAAAAATTGCAAAAGGTAAATGCAAAAAATCAGTATGTCAGGGACCTTCCATTGGGCGGCTCAAACAAGAAACTGCTCAGGGAGCTGCACAGGATTTCTAACAAGCACTGTTGCTGAAGTTACTTGCCTAGATGAAAAAAATACAGTATTAAAGCCATAACTTATTAACACGGTAAATTATACGGACCCAGTGCAAAAAATAATTTTTGAGAATGCCTATACAATCCAATACTCTAATTTCACATATTGAAATTCATTACTATATGTGCACACGCTGAAAAAGATTTGTCTGATGACATATAAAATAGCAGTTACCTGGGTTTTTGGCGTTGAGGAGTTTCATGGTGGCCAGTCGGGCAGCGGCATTTCCCCCTGCTGCCCATTTCTGTGTCTGTAGAGGGTACATGGTCCGTTCTTCATCCTCACGCGCCTTCTCCCTTGCACGCAGGTATGTGCCTGCATAGCAAGTTACACAAAAAAAAACTTTGTTGATGTACTGATGAACTGGGAGCACCATTGCGACCTCAAAATTTATTTGCTGAATAACTAAAGACAAAACATTTGAAGTTTCTAAAAAAAAAGATGCTTTATACAGTAAAAGCTCGTTAATTCAGATCTCACAGGACCGGGATAAATGTCCGAATTATCCAAATGCCGAATTAACGAACAGGAAAAACAACATTAAAATCAAGTTGGAGAAGCATAACTTTATTTACTCAAGTATCTTGCAATAGTCATCTGATTTTTCATGCAGATTTCGGCTGACATCAAAACTTTTCTTAAATTCCTAGTGGCCAACAGCCCGCAAACTGTCAGAAGTGCTCAGGCAAACGTCTTCCAATATCAGTAGCGCCTCCATGACTTGTCGTGAGGTGCGATGAGGTCGTGGCTGCACCTCCTCGCATGACTCTTTGTCCGAATCATGGTCTTCCCGGGCACCCGTGTCATCATTAATAATTTCTTCATCGACTTTGAACGAAAGCTCCGCGTGATACTATTACTAAGGTGTTCTACATAACACATTACTTCGTCCCATTCTTGAGTACGCCTCTGTGGTTCGGTACCTTTACAAACTTTGAAGTAAATTTGTTGCACGATACAAAGAAGATTTGTTTCGTCTGGTGTAATTCCAGTCGCAGTTACTTAACCTCTAATCACTCTTGCTGCGTTACCACATTGCAGTTTCTACACTTCAATGCAGTCTCCAGCTTTTGCGACTATAGCTGTATTGCACTCACTAAAGAAAATTGTACTCGTAGCGTATTTACTCGATTCTAACATGCCCTCGATTGTAGCTTGCACCCTTTTTCCGTGACCAAAAAAAAAGAAAAGAGTACAATAACGAGCACCTCGCGATTTCATATAGAAGTACTGTTTTCTCTCATTTGGAAAAAGCTTATTTCCAACACACTAAAGTTGCAATGAATAAAAACACAAATGGGAGCGGCGTACCTTGCCGCCGAGATTTTCACTGCGCTGGTACGAGTCGCGTGGGGCAATATCTATCACTCTTCATTGCTATAAGACAACTCTTATCGCTATCAACAGACCAAAGCATTTCATCCTCGATGCCATCCATGGCATTCGAAATCCTGCACTTTAAAGGTCTCGTTGACCATGGCAGACGGGATCGTGCGCCATGCATCTTTCACCCATTTAGCAAAGTCCTGCAGCGAGCAACGCTTCATTTTATTGGTGGGCGTGAATTCGTGGCAGCCACTGAGAAGTTTCGGTGTAGAGCGCCCGAATTCTATCTTTCACTGGTTTGTTCAAACAAACATCGAGTGGTCCAAGGTTTGTAACGGTGCTTCGTGGAGTTCTTTATCGCAGTGGCATTCAGAGTTCATCGTATCTAGCCAAGATTTGCTGGTCAAGTAGTGTCTGGACTACAGTACCAAGAATGTGCATTAGGTAGCTGTCTATATGCACCATGGAATGTGATGGCATAGTGGAATCGTGAGGGCATGGGCTCCCTGAAAAGCCAGTTTTGAAAGCCCCATTTCCAGCAAGGCATGCAGCTGTGGCAGTCTCCAACAAGACATGCAAGGTCTGCAGCAAATTTTTCCCATGTCACCCCGTAATATTTTCTGACAAACTCAGGATCATAGGCCATCACGTAAGAGGATCTGTGCAGAAAATATTTCAAACTCTGCACACTTGCAACCATCACCCACGGGGTTGACATTGTAGCAGAAGCACCTTGTTTAAGAAGATACTTCTTATAGAGCAACTGGAGCCGCACATCGGCAGTTGCCATGCCAGGTGAAAAATGTTCAACTGGAATCCAACTGGTTCCAAATGGCATTGACTGGGACCAACTGGTTCCAGTAGGAAAACAGCTGGTACCAGTTAGAAACCTACTGGGATGCAACTGGTTCCAGTTACAAGCTAACTGGAAAGCAACTGGTTTCAGTTGCGATTCCAACTCGAACCATCGCCAATTGTATTGGAAGCAAATGGTCCCAGTTGGGATCCATTTGGAACCTTAACCAGCTGTACTGGTAGCAAGTAGTTCCATTTCGATTCCAACTGGAACTTTGACCACTTTTATAGTAGCAACTGGTAGTAGTTGGGATCCAAGTGATACCTTGACAAGTACTCGTACAACTGTTAACATGAAGAAGATGAGTTAAGTGATATGATACTGCAACGAGTGCAACATTGGAGATGGAATTCATTCAACAAAAGGCTTATTTATATGGATAATTGAATCATGCAGGATCCTGTTGCACTAATGCGGAGCACATTGCCTTGGCATGTACGCATTGTTAGGATTGGGGGCTCAATCCCATCGCTCGTAACTCGTCAACATTGGAGTCAGGCACGAATTAGACGGTAGCTGGCCCATGCCGTCATCCAACTTCTCCACGCTGAGGACGTTGATGAAGGGAAGGACTGCTTCTCATCGAGAACGAGGAATATGGGTTTGTTTACAGTATCAACATGCAGTTCATGAGTTTAGCATGACTGCGAGGGAAAAGTATGTTAGTCTAACATGACTGCTTGAGAAAGCACTCTGAGCAGCCGCACAACAGCGGTTTATAAACACTCGGTCCTCCCTTGATCCCAAGGTGAGGGAAAACGTTTGACTAGGCACCGTAAACAAGTTGACCATGCACCATAGGCGAGACGACCAGGCACCGTAGGCGCATTTTATTCCCTGATCTGACCCCTGCAGCGTGCCCGCCGCCTGCCCATTGTCTTGCGTCTTGATCGGCGCGTGGGAAGGGGTCTCCGTAGACGTTCCCGCGGCAACTCCCCCGCTCATAGCAGATCAGGTCCGCAGTGGCGGGTTCAGGCACAAAGCCTGCTTCGTCAAACTCTGCTCCAGCAACGGAGAGTCGAGGATGCGCGTATTGTCCACACAAAGTCGACTTAGTGACGCCGTAGCTAGAGGTTTGCGGCGGCGCTCCAGGAAAAGTTGACGCCCGCTGTCGCAACTGGCAGGCAAAACTTGTGCGTCATCGGGCCGTTCTTAACAGCGTGCTATAGTTTCAGCGCACTAAATTTGTGAAACTTGGCCCTTATCTTTAGTTGTCCAATGAGGCATTGGTTCGTCTCGTGACATTACGCTGCATGCCTGACCGACACTGCGGTGTTACGGTAATGTTGCACCAACTTTGTTTAGCTGACGTTGTTGCTTAGCTAAGCGCTAGTGAGCTGAATGATATTTGGTGGAAACAGCTGGTGTTTGCAGCACAGCGATTACTTCCCTACGACAAAAATGAAAAGAAAGTGCTCTGCAACGCATAGAGCTACATAACGCAAGCTTACTATGCATTCATGACCACTACAGCTGCCATTTTGAAAAAAAAAAAGGCATTTGTTGCGCATCTTGTCATGTTTGGCTCAAACCTCTATGACTCAAACAATAATAATGATATAGCAATAAAATGAAATTAGTTCAAATAAAGGTAAAATAAAGTTGTTACCTCAGATAAAGTGTAATTGTATTAATAGCGAGAAACTGAATCGCAAAGGTGAAACCGGTGAAACGTGACAGCGTAGTTCAGCAGCCATATTGACAGCAAGCTAGTTGAGCTAGGCATGGAGTAGAGTGTACTAGAATGCGGTAGCATGGAGCGAGGCGTGCACTGTTGTGAAGATGAATTTTCAAGAGGAACGTGTAGTGTCATTGCCTGTGTAACCTTATTTATGCAGTAGTATTAGTGCCGGACATTTTCACCTTTGGAAGACGGCATGACTACAGGCCAACAGATGGCACCTGTTTTTAACACTGACTACGCAGCTTTGTGGACACATTGGTATGGATTGACGTGCGCCGTTTTCCCTGGTCTTGATTCTGCCATTAGGAGGTAATTATATGTTTCACTTATTTATGATTCGATTGTAAGGGGTTCTTTATCACAAAGGTGTAAATACTCCAGCACACTGTCATTGACTCAAGTGTTGTACTACGTGACGTTTGTACACATACAATGGTTGCGAGTTTGGTGCTTGTTTTTGAGCCCCATTATCTGCGAGTCAAACACATCGTTTGTCTTGCATCACTCGCCAAAGGTTCCAGCGTAATCGGTAGTGCTCGCATGACTTCCAGAAAGTACTACACAATTCGTGTTGCGCATACAATCTGGTTAAGTTTGGCGAGAACATAGAATCAACTATAACATTCAAGTAAGTTCCAATCATGCAGGCACGTCTTGCGCTGAGCGATAAATTTAAGCTGCTAGCAGGTGAGCGCAGTCCCCGAGAAAAGGGTAAACGAGTACACGTGTCAATATGAACCAGTGTTGAGCAAGACTTATGTTTTGAATAGCACATGAAGTATCAAGCATATTGACTCATGCAAGCTATTGCATCTGTAGCTCTAACGTGTAACAGAAGCGCATACAGGGTGTGCTTGTGCTGCAAGTGCGTATTCCCAAACTTGATCCATGTGCAGGCTATATTAAGGCAAGAAAATAAAAGAAAAAAGCTCTGGCATAATAATAAAAAGCTCTGGCAAACATAATATCTGTTTGCGTAAAGATTAGATGGTGATGTACAAGAGCTACAAAGCATGAGACAGCTCATACGTTATGTCTCTGAATTATTTTTATTGGAAAAAGTCAGAGCACAAACTCAGCTGACTGTGTTAGTGGTGCAGAATTCAGAAGCATAAGCTTTGGATAAAACATGATCTGAATTAAAAAGATTGTCGTGCAAGATTTTTACTTCAGTTGTAGATATGACAATTAATGAACACTTGGGTGTACATGGAGCTCCGCTCGCTGTTACAGGCACATTCGATCAAGGCGCGCTCATAATGAAATGTTTTTTTTTCTTAAGTAGGCATTCAAATTTGCACAAAACATTGATCGCATACAAGGGCACATGAAATAGGATCTCACACTTCTGAATACTTGATCAGAAAAATGTCTCTTGCGAGGTTTTTGATATTTGGGGCGACTACTGGAAAAGCTGGCGCCACCGTCAGTGTGACGTGGCATGAAGGATCATGTGGACACAGCAGCAATATCGGCTGCTTCGGAGGCGCTGAAGCGAACTGAAAACGGAAGGTTAAAGTCCCACCTGCACTGTGGTTCTGATTAAGTGGTGAAACTTTCCTGCCTTGGGTGCCTGCATGACAACACTTGAAAGCAGTATAATAGGTAGTGGCTGCCATTGAAGGCGTGCAGCATGGTAGGCTACTGTTAGTGCCGCACGTTCGCAACGGAGCCCGGTATCAGCCTTATTCACACGTAGCCGCAAGACAAGAAGCTGTGGGAAGCTTGGCTCACGAAACTTAAAACCGGCAGATAGTCATCGGCTTCAACTCGAGTGTACAGCAAGCACAGATGCGAGGAAGATTTCTAATACAGCATCGGGGCTGCGATGTTAGGTGAGTAGCAGAAAGTGCACACTGAGACGCTCGCCCGCGTGCTGCCCCGCTAACGTCATGAAGTTTTGGTCTATGAACTTGTTGATGCTAGATACTGGCAAGTTCACTGGAATGAAAAGAGAGCGGCAAGAAGCTTATAAATAAAGGCATGGCATATGGTCATGTTTGTGTTATGAATTGATGCACTGGATTACGAAAAAGAAGCAGCAGGAAATCGCACGCTGAGAAGACCGATAAACATGCAGTGCGACACAACTAGATAAATAATGGTATTTAAACATCCAAGACTTAAGAAAAAAAAAGATTCAGTCATCGTGACGGGACATCCAAGCCGGCCTGGTAGGTGTCGAAGTCCGTTGTTATAACGAAATTATTTTTGAACAGCTCTTATAGTTTCCACGCAACAGTGGTTGCTTGTGTGCTGTCAAATGCTCATATGCTGCTGCCTGAAGCTCATGGCACTATGCAAAAACACGCTCGCAGTGAAAGGGAAACATTGTGCGCGTACATAGATGCAGGCATGCAGTCGGTCACCGCGAACCCGTGCAATCGCTGCATTGAGGCCTCATTCTGTTATACTCCATTTAGTTATACAGACAGCCCACTATAAGAGCATATTTCGCATGCTTTGCTCACAACGCTTGCCTACCTTTCACGCAAGAAGCCTGTTTGGGAGGCTTCATCATGGCGACCATGCTCAGTGACATTCAGTGTACGAATTCGGTAAAGAGATAGCGTGTGTAAACCATTCTCTTTCAGTTTGCCCAAGATTATTATTTCGACAGTAAAAAACTTGCCTCGTTTTGAGAGTACTTACAGAAATGTCCTGGAGGGCTGCCACGTGGTGTTATCATTGAGTGCCGTAAGCGAAACCTGTGAGGAGCATGCCGCATGATCCCTCGTACTACGCAAGGGAGGCGCTTCCGACAGATGGCGACTCCGTAAGTCCTTGCCCCGGTATAACAGTGCTATCTCAGTGGGGAATTGTGTCATGATGTACTCATACTAAAAGCTCTAGTTACTGCTAAACAAGAGTTATTTGTCATCGCATACTCTTTCTTTGGCCAATAGCTTCTGTTCAAGGGCAGTTTCGGCTTTGCATCAGGTCACACTGTATTATGTCTATCAGAGCTACTGATACACCAGTATGGATATGATGCAAAAGTAAAATTTTTGGTAGAATTACTTGCATGAAGTAGTGATTGCTTTTTTTACTGAACGCATATAAATATTTCTTTGAGATGGTGATGTGCCAGAGCTACGAAATGTGTCAACGTGTGCCATGTTTTCAAGGAAGCACTCAAGATGTTTCATCACTAAACACAAGCTGCAAGTGTTCCAGTAAATCTCAAGCTTCAACACCAAGCTGCTTCGGCTGCTTAAGGTTCACTGAAACGGCTGGTTCTTAGCGACATGTGATAGCAATCAAAAAGATGTATATAAGGTATGGCCAGCTTGAATGCCATCTGTAAGTGTGTACCTGTTGTTCCTGCTGGCCATGGCTCACTATCCCTATTGCACAATCGATAGCAGCTGCAATAGGAACTGGAACTGTTCAGCTGGGGACTAGTGGCAAAGGGGATGAACTGGAACCAGTTACAATGGGAACCAACTGGGACCAGTTACAATGGGGACCAACTGGGAATTGTTCCATAAACCAGTTGAACTGGAACCAAGTGCATTCCCAGTTCAACGATGCCGTAAAAAGTGAAGAGCTTCGGAACAAATCGGTGATTTGAGAGCGCGGAGGCAGATGGCTGATGCGCACGCAAAATTTGCATCTCCAGCGCAGTACGTGCAGTCCGCGCCCTCGTCATAATGCGACCAAAAGCACCTGCATTGCTTTGTTTGTTTGTTTTCTGTGTAATAATTACGTTAAACATACGTTACAGGAGCCTAGTTCTCCTGTGGAAAATAGGCCGAATTACGTTTATTTATTTATTATTTTTTTCCTGGTCGCGACAACGTTTTGCGAGCATGCTGATGCTGGCTCGCTCCCTGATAAAGTGTGGCTCGTCCAGAAGGTCTACCGTCTTTGCTACGTTGAAGCAGTGGCCGGAACACATGCCGGCCGCGGGGGAGTATGTGCACATAAAGCGGAACCGGCGCTCTGGCTCGCTCAGTCATTGCCGCACGGCGAAGGATTGGGGGCTGGCTCTGGGTCCCGTCCCAGTGCTACAGTCTCCGTCTGTGCACAATTCACTCGCCAGAGAATATTTGTAACTTACCCGCGGGGTTCTGTTCCGTGTGAGTAGATTTGCAGGTCGTCGTTGCGCTGGATGTCTCTATCGTGCGCGGCGAACGCGCCAATATAGTATGTAACAAGGTTCTTCGTACGAGTAGTGCTTACTGCTTCTGTCCAAGTACGTACGCACCTTTAAACTAGCAAACCGTACGCAAGGAGGAAAGCACGTCACACATGCATTGCGTGTGCTGCGTGCAGGTTCACAAAGCGGAACGAGCTGAATGGGTCGAACGTTGCCGCTCAGAAAAGAAACGTTCTATTTGGGCACGCGGGGCAATAAATATTGTTGGCAGAGCACGTGTGCTTGTTTGGCGATTTCCTGCCATTCTAAGGGCTAAAAGACATGCCCACAATATGGCCTTGCAATCGCGTCGGTGGTTCAGTGGTAGAATACTCGCCTGCCACGCGGGTGGCCCGGGTTCGATTCCCGGCCGACGCACTTTTTTTTCCTACATTGAGTCAGTGTCTTTTCATTTGATATTAGCATTCCACTCCTATTCTTACATATTCTGTGGAATATTTTGCGTTTACCAGGCTGCAGTTCCTCAAACTAGCTTCTCTTTTTTTTTTTTTCTAGTGTCTACCTTATTTCCCTTGTCATGTTGACGCTTTCATGGCCTGATTTCTTTTTTTTTTCCATACGAATGAAGACGGCTACATCGCCTTCGTCGCTGCTACTTCCTTACAATCATCGTCATTCAGTGTATAAGAGGGGGAGGGGGAAGAAAGAAACCTTGGAGAAGTAATTTCTCTCTACAGAGCTATTCTGAGACAATGTAGGGTGGTTCGCATTAAATCATCACCTCTCAGGGAGTCCGAGGGTCAGTCGTAAAGAATAATAAAGCTTCGCACTTACAACGAAAAATTCGTCCGGGCCAATTAAGTTTGCGGCAAATCATGCTATTGGAAGTTCAGACAAAAGACCCAGACGCAATGTGCCAATGTGTATCATTATGCACAGGGCCACACTTTTCTCAGTAAGTGTATTCATTTGTTCAGCTGCTCTTCAATCTAATTATTACTGCTGGTGGCTCACATGTTTCTTCGATCTTCGAACTGAAAGGTAGTTTGCACGGTCTACTCAACACCCCTATTCTTGTAGTGGTCACCACGGCGAACAGCAAATTCATTTCTTCAGCTGGCGAGTGTACTTAGCCCCCAGGCGACAGCCACCCTGCCGAAGTAACGATTAGATGGCCCCATAGTGTACCAGATAACTTATGTGCCTGCCGAACGACCGCAAAACGGCCGTTGTCTATGATGACGCTCACATGCCTCTACACTGAATGGCGGCGCCACTTCGCCATCTGGCGTCGGTGGTTCAGTGGTAGAATACTCGCCTGCCACGCGGGTGGCCCGGGTTCGATTCCCGGCCGACGCATTTTTTCCCCTACGTTCTATGGAACGTGAGTGTTTTTCCTGTCATGTCGAGGCTTTCATCACCCAGATTTTTTTTATTATCATTAGACTCCTATTTTTACATCTTCTGTAGAATATTTTGCATCTGTGATGCTGCGGTTACTCAAACTGCATGCAGCTAGCCCCAACGCGTTGTCAAAGATGTCACGATTTCAGGAAACGAAGCGATGCTGACGATACGTTCGCACTGTGTCGTACCTTACTCGCGGACATCTGGGGATTTTGTGTTGTGCACAGACATGTTCATGTAGTTTCTTTTTCAGATGTCCCCCTGCAGTTGCCGAAATGCGCAGGATACATCAAAGCCGAGTGGGCATGCATTCAAGAAATTGACCGCACAACAATCGAGCAGTTAAACGAATCGTTGTATCCTAACGCACACGTTTCGGCTGTCGTCACTTGCAGGAATTGTGAGCGGTCGTCTCCATCGCCGGTTGCTTGGATCACTGTTCTTAAAAAACGTCCTTGGGCTGCCTGATACGAACAGTTAAATGATGTTTTGAAAAGGCCACCTCGGGAACGACAGCAGCGGTGGCGCCTCTGGCGGCGCGACGTTCGCAGAAACCAGCATGATAATCACTCGAAATTGCGGCCTCTCCCAGTACAGCTGCAGGTGACGTCAAATTTAGTTTTACAGACGGTTGTAATGTACATTGCTGCTTTCAATTCCTTCCAAAGCGCATCGAATTATGTTCAGAGACAAAAGTAATCTTCAGTCGTCGTCAACTCCGCACTGGCGCCGCATGCCGGATCGCCAGGGGTGGGCACCGATGTCGCGACGCTGTCTCGGCATACTTACCTGGTGTCGGGGTAACCGTGATCAGCGAGGCGGTGCCCCCAGGGAGAGGCGCGGGCATTGCACTGCGCCCGTGCTGACCCCTGCCACTACCCCAAACTGGGGCAGATGGGGCATGCAATTTTTGGTAGTGGGGGACTGCGTTCGCGCTATCTCCCTATCCATATCAAATTCCAAAAATGGTTTTGCATTGCGACGTGTATCACATCGACGGGTTTGGTGCAAACATGACTGACGTCAGGCAGCATTGTACAATGCTCTTCGTAGTAGCACGAACTCGCCACGCTAGTGCCTCCCCCTCCCCTCTGTGGCACACTAGCGGGGCGCTTCGCGGATTAGGCGTACATTCAAGTGCTAAATAGCGCAGCAGAGCTAGTTAAGGCTAGGGTTTCGTGGCTTTTTCGTGCCCGTCAAAGTTTCTGTGCCAGCGAAAAAAAGCTCAGCTCCCGAATTTTGATGCAGAATCGCTGCATTCTGTGCAAAAGATAACCCATGGCTACTGATCGGGCTGCCAGCGTTATGGACCGAAGCAACATAAACGCTTGAGTGCAGTGGGGTCGTGCGGGGGCCCGGGAGTCTGCGTGCCCCAAACTCCTCACTCTTACAATGAAGTTTTTATGATGATGATACGTTTCATCACTGGTATACGCATTTTCAGTAAATTAATTATTAAAAGGCACCATTTTCAGGATCAGTATACTCGGGTAGATTTTTTTGTTTGCCTACGGGGCTATGAGCCATTCATTGTCTTATGGGACGGACAGATTTTTCGTTGGGTAGGCATACAAATGCTTACTCATTAAATAAAACAGTGGTGAGGCGAGGATGTGTGTGCGTACTTTAGTGACGATGACCGCCCATCAGGACGATAGATGTGTTAGTACGTTTGTTCAACATTCTGCGTCCTGTGTCAAACAGCTTCGCTGGTCATCTACCTTCACAGAGTGGAATTGCTCATGATTGTTTCCCTCATAATAATAAAAAAAAAAAGCGGTGTACCACTTCAGGACTTACTCCCTTCCGCTTGAGTAGCTTGGCGGAACCTTTGCGTTGGGGAATACACTCTTCTGCTTGTCACCGGTGGAAGTTCAATTCAGTTTGATTTCCTTTTACTGAAAGGAGTAGAACCTGAAAGCTCAGGAATTAGCTTGACAAGCGGTTCCGACTCCCCGCAGGGTGACAGCAGCACTGCAGCCACGACCACGCTAAAAAAATAAGAAAGCAGTTCAAATACTTTTAACAGAAGAAGGCCAAACAAAATTTTTTAAATATGGTGAAAGAAAGCATGCAGTATGTTTGTGTACACAATCATACATGAGCTGGTGTGATGGAGAGCGAAGCTACGAAATGTAAATAGCAACTTCCGTAACAACGTTTAGAGGAACTTCTTGCTGGGCGAGTTGATGCGTGGCTGCGTTTTAGGAAGAGTTGCGCCTTATGGAGAATGAACACAGGAAGAAGGGTACTTAGATATGTTTACTTTTTTAATTGTATCCAAATAAAGTGCCTGGACCTGCACTGATTCAGTGAGCAGTATTTTAGCCCTTCCTAGACAATATGGAAAGGGTTTGGCTTTCACGCGCGAACTTCCTACTAACGGTTCATTGCACTTCTTAGGTCTTGAACTGCAGTTCGGCCTGCATCATATTTGCTGGCCCTATGCACCACGAGCACAGAAAGAGCTTTTACCTTATGATTCTGCGCATTCGAAGATAGTTAAGAGATTGCAAGTTCCTGCCTGGAACCTGCTCTTACAAAATCATGCCTGCATGTAATGCAAGACAGTTTTTAGAATCAAATTAACAGGCTGCTTTCAGCGGGCTTCTACTGTGAGCTCATCACAGTAGTGCCCGAGAACCTTCTTAAGAAAATAAGAGAAAACAAAAACGGGGCAGCAGCACTGAGTGGTTGCTCAGAAAGGAACCCATGGTTGTGCCACGTATGCACGAAGTCCAGAGAATGCACCGAGTTTTCGAAGTGTTCATTTGGGGGTCGAGCTGGGAGAGGACAAGTCGCACAAATCTCTTTCTGACCGTAGAAAAGGGGAGGGGGGGGGGGCTAGGTTCGGCTCATTTGTTTCTCGGGCAACTTGTGCAAGATTCATGTTGCTCCGTGACCAAAAAGACGCGTTCCTGCATACGGTAATGCGAATTCGGCCGAAAGAAGCAGTACCCGAATACGTTGTATCATCCAGCCCTGTCAAACGTGTGGGTGCGCGGCTTTCATTGGGAGGTTGTGCGCGCTTTTCAATGGATGAAAGTTCGTTTTTCTGCGCAGTATCTTGCTGAATTTAGGAGGAAACCACTTTATAAAGACCTCATGGACAATTAGTTGCCTATACCGGTGTACCGTTCCATACAATGTGTCGGCGGGGAATGTCCTGAAGAGTGTTAAAAAGATGTCGGCGCGGCCTTCAATGAAAGCATTCAGCTGCACACTGGCACACTGCCCTTAAAGTCATGGCTTCAAGAAAAAGGAATATTTGTCCCGTGGTCCCTAAACTGTCTAATCTGCAGAAAATCGGAAACTATAGACCACATTTTCCTTCACTGCACAGACGCTGTATTTCACTGGGACGTCTTGCAACGAACCTTAAAAAAGCAACTTCTCATCGCCTTACAGCATACGATTTCTTTCGGCAGATACCGGAGACGAAGTGCCGTGGGATGTGTTTATGCTTATCAGCTTACACAGTCTATAAAAAAAATCGAATGGCCTTTAGGCATACAGATGAGACTATTCTGCGTGTACGCGAGTATTTTATTGTTGCGGCTAACAGCGGCCGCGGTGAAAGGATCGACGGAATGGATACCGAGGGATACGAAGTGGTTTTGCCTACTCTGCCATCAGGTCGTAGTGTTTTGAATACTTTATTTTTGCACGCGGATGTCCGGTCGAGGCCTTACCGAGTCGAACATGTCCGGGACACGTTGGCGCGTCTTAGTTTTCTCCCTGAAGTGGTAGCGTTGGGGGCATACCAGATGAGCCACGTATAAGCTGTGACTTTCAAGAGCATGGAAGGGATGAAGAAAGCTTTGGAATGCGGCGAAATGAAGGTGAAGGGCCAACGTTGTTTGGTTATTGATCCGGCAAACCAGGACGTGCGTTTGAAGCTTCACTGGCTTCTTTTCAATGTGGCTGACGATGATGTGCGTGTAGCGCTTGCTCCGTTCGGAAAGGTGACCGAGGTCTCGAAGGAAAAGTGGAGAGTTCAAGGGATCCAAGACAAGGGGTCGACGACACGCCTGGTGCGCCTCAAGCTCCATTACGGCATTAAGGTCGATGACCTTCCACACCAGCTTCGCGTAGCCGGTGACATGGCCCTTCTAGTCGCGCCTGGAGGAGCGCCACTGTGCCTGCGGTGTCACAGTAAGGGCCATATCAGACGAGAATGCCGGGTTCCTCGCTGCACGCACTGCCGTCGTATTGGACACGAAGAATCTCAGTGCGTGAAGACGTACGCAAGTGTTGCGGGGCCGGTTGGAGGAGAAGACACTGCGCGGAACTCGTCATGGACGAGGCTGACGCTGAAAAAGCCGCAAGCGAAGCAACGCCGAAGCTCGAGGTACTTGATGCGGCAACGTTAACCTCGCCCGACATGCCCCAAGACGCAAGTGCTAACAAGGAAAGCCGAAAGCTGACCGACGCAGCTGGCGACGCCACCGCCGTTGTGAAAGTGCAGGAGGTCTCAACGCCGTCGAAGTCACCTGAGGAGCCAGCCTTCATGGAAGTAAGCGAAGGAACAAGTGGAGCCTCAGTCTCCAAGCGCGGCCACGACGCTACGCTGGACGAGCGTGATGCCCTGGCTGCAAGGATCTCGGAGGGGCCACCGCCAAAGGCGGCGATCATTCGGCGGTCAACGCTGAGACCGCGTCCGAACTTACCACCGGACCGGAGGGCGGCGGAGACGCCGCCGACGTAGCCGCGAGAGCGTGTGCTTCGCGGCGTCTCTTCTAGTCCACCTAGTGATCAAGCCAAACTCAAGGGACGATGGAACGCCATGACAGGGACATCAACTGTGCCTTCCTAAGGCTGCCATGGCAGCTGCGGAAGGTTTGAGCAAACATCGAAGGCAGCTTTGGCCCCAGACGCATGAGGTGGGTACCATGCGGTTCGTTTGTTCTTCGTAAAACATAAGAATGGCTCAAAACACTGCACTTCGTTTTGCTACTATAAATGTCCGCGGTCTTTGTGCCAGAAAACGGCAATACCAGCTCAGCAGGCTTTTCTTAGAAACAGATGTTGATATAGCAGCGGTGCAGGAGACAAAGATAGAAAGTGAGGAACAGACGGATCGCATGGTGCTGCAGTTTCGGAATAGATACAATGTTTGTGTATCACATGCTGTCGGGAGTTCCGCGGGGTGCGCTATCTTCGTTAGAAACAACCTGGGAATCAGATAAGGGGTCTTGTAAAAGTGGAAGACTGGTTTTTGTGGATCTTTTTTTTTTGGGGGGGGGGGGCAGGTTCGCGCGTGATATGTGTCTACGCCCCCAACATTGAAAATGAGCGTGTGCCTTTCTTTGAGAGAGTAAATCAGCATTTATAGAGTGACAGGAAAGTCGTATTGCTAGGAGATTTTAATTGTGTATGTTTCGCGGCCGATCGAGTGAAAAACCTTCCAGTGCGTGACAAAAGTGCGTTACTTTTAAACACACTAGTGCAAGAATCTAATCTGGACGACGTCGGTCATTTCCTGTATACCGGCACGCCTGCATTCACCCATTTTCAAGGGCAAAGTCACGCAAGGCTTGATAGAGGGTATGTCGCACTGGAGCTTGTTCCGATGTGCGGCAGCTATAGTGTGCAACACGTCTCGTTCAGCGATCACAGCCTTGTAACCTTTAGTGTAGGTACCAATGAAAGAAAATCGAAATTTAACTGGAAGTTGTGCAAGTTTAACGATGGGCTGTTAATGAACGATTCCTTTTGTGAAAGCGTGAAAGAAAAGTTAGATAATTTGATCGAGGCCGAAGATGGCAACGTGCTAGAATTATGGGAGAATTTTAAACAAGGAGTCAAGATCAGTGCTATAGAAGTAGCCACTAAAGAGAAATTTAATGAAAGGAAAAAAGAAATTGAAATGCAACGTAAGCTTGATTTTTTGTACACCGTGGAAAGCGAGAGACCTGGGAGCCGATCAAAAGAAATAAAAGAACTGAAAAGCCAGCTCGAGCTTATCGAAGAAGAGAAGTTCAAAGGAGCAGTTATAAGGGCAAGAGCTGAAAGGGTTTGGCTGTGTGAGACACCGACTAAACGAGCCTTATCTGACGAAAAGGCATACGCGAGGCGAAATGAAATCAGGATGATTCAATACGAGAACGAGGTCACGAGCCAACTTCAAAAAATTGCAGAGGCGTTTCTTGATTACTATAGCAAATTATTTGGGACTGTTAAAGACGTCACAGAAGAATTCAAGATGGACTTATTGTCAAACATGCCGCAATTAGAGGAAGACATTCAAAAGCATCTGGAGTGGCCTCTGACCATCACCGAAGTGGAAGGAGCGATAGATGATTTAGTTGTAGGCAAGTCCCCGGGACTTGATGGACTCGGAGCGGCCTTTTTATAAAGCCTTCAAAAGTGATGTCAGCGAGATCCTGTTACGGTTGTTTAAGGAGGCATATGTGCAAAAACAGGTTCCTCCATCTTTTCGGACATCGCACGTAGTTCTGATACCTAAATCAGAGGACCCAGAAAAATTGTTAGCTGTCGACGGTTACCGGCCGATATCAATAATGAATGTAGACTACTATGCTGGTCACCACACCCTGTAATCGCTTTCCGAGCACTCTTGTAAATATCTTATAATAGTAGGGTCGCATCAAACATGCGGCATTAAAGAAAGGTCCATCTACACAAATATTCATATTGCCAGAAGCATTTTAGAATACTGTAACGACCTAGGTGAACACTGTGCCATGTTACAGTTAGATATGCAAAAGGCTTTCGACCGTGTGGCCCATAAAATTATTTTCAGTATTCTAGAACACATAAGGGTAGGGGATTTGATCTTAGATGGGGTAAAGATGTGCTATCATGAGTGTACCGCCAGCCTCATTATAAACACGGAGGTTACCAAAAGCTTTAGCGTCCGGTCATCTGTGCGCCAGGGGTGTGGTTTGTCGCCTCTTTTATTCGCAATTTACCTAGAGCCGCTTTGTAGGAAAATCAAGAATGACAATAGAATATCGGGTTTCAGAGTGCAGTCCGCGGAAGTGAAAGTGCTGGCATAAGCGGGTGACATCGCGTTGTTTTGTCGGGATAAAGAAAGCATCGAAATCGCGGTCGCAGAGGCTCTATCATACTGCAGAATGACAGGCAATGCTATCAACTTTGATAAATCCCTGGGGGTATGGATCGGCAACTGGGAAGACCATCCGAGTAGGTTTGCAAATATCCGCTGGACAGTCACGCCGGCAAAGCACCTGGGGGTGCCGCTTGAGCATTACCGTGACGCCGTTGATTACAGGAATGCCGAAACTGAAAGGGTTCGGGAATGTACACTTAAGTGGGGAGGCCGCAATTTCTCTATGTTTGCTCGTGCGACAGTGTGCAACCTGTTTGCCGTTGCCAAAATTTTTTACGTGCTCCAAGCGTTGTGCATGTCAAGGACTAACATACAACGTTTACACAGAGTACTCGCGGTGTTTGTATGAGGTTCAAGTTGGGACCGCACCAGTCGCACTAATCTCTTTCGTTCGGTTAAAAATGGAGGATTAGGTGTAGCACATTTGTTCATTAGGCAGATTGTGTCGAGGTTTGTTTACTTACGGGACCAAAATGACCCATTTTTATTAACGATGTTTCAAACAAGGCTGAGCGAAGCTATACCTGAGTTTATTGTATCGTCACATCGGTGCAGTCAAGGCAGAACGCGTGGTTTTTTAAAAGAGGTAGTCTGGGCTTTTCAGCTGTTAAAGGTTCGGTTTTCCATGGAATACTGAAGTAGGGTAGCACGAAAGCGCTTATATAAGGACCTGGTAGACACAATGTTACCGGTGCCATTGTATCGCTCGATGTTCTGCATTGGACCTGAAAAGGACGTACTAAAAAGAGTAAAACGAGTGCCAGTACGCCCGTCGGTAAAGTCCTTTTTCCAGCTCCACACCAATACTTTACCTGTGAAACCGTTGCTAGATGAAAAAGGACTTTCCGTGCCTTGGAGCGTCAACTGCTTACTATGCCGGAAACCCGAAACAGTAGAACACATTTTTCTTGACTGCTGGGATGCTGTGTTCCATTGGGACATCTTGCAGAAAACTCTAAAAAACGACTTGCCGATTACACCATATGGGATTCGTTTCCTGCTTGCTCTAAATGAAGACAAAGTACCCTATGACATGTTCATGCTAGTGTCCTTGCATAGCTTATGGAAAAAAACTAGAATGGCCGTGAGACATGCCGAAATAAACGCCCGGCCTGTTAGAGAATACTTCATTGAAAGCATTTGTCATATTAAGGAAATGTATAATTTGCAAAAAGAAAAACCAACATGGCTCAGTGTGATGACTGAGCTAGCGAATTTCAAGCGTTTTTAGTCCTGTGACCGCCAACCAATGGCAGAGATTTTGTCGTGACTGTTGTGTATTGCTAAAACGTCTTGTTTTGTATGTTGCCATGTCGGTAATAAAAAAAAGCGTCAGTGGATCAGTGGTAGAATACTCGCATGCCACGCGGGTGGCCCGGGTTTGATTCCCGGCCGACGCATCTTTGTTATTTTCCTGCATTCGAATCAGGCCATGAAAGCATGGCCTGAGTTTTTTTTTTTATTTATTGCCATCCGAATGAAGGCGCTGCTACTTCCTTACAGTCATCGTCATTCAGTGTATTAGAGGGGAAGGGGAAGAAAGAAACCTTGGAGAAGTAATTTCTCAGACGGTAGGGTGGTTCGCATTAAATCACCTCTCAGGGAGTCCGAGGGTCAGTCGTAAAGAATATTAAAGCTTCGCACTTACAACGAAAATTTCGTCCGGGCCAATTAAGTTCAGACAAAGGACCTAGACGCAATGTGCCACTGTGTGTCTTTGTAAAGTAAAGTGCATTCATTTGTTCAGCTGCTCTGCAGTCTAATTAAGTACTGCTGGTGGCTCACATGTTTCTTCGATCTTCAGTGCAGTTCGCAAACTGAAAGACGGTTAGCACAATCCGCTCAACACCCATGTTCGTGCAGTGGTCACCACGGCGAACAGCAAATTCATTTCTGCAGCTGGCGAGTGTACTTAGCCTCTTTTCAGGCGACAGCCACCATGCCGAAGTAACGATTAGATGGCTGCATAGTGTCCTAGATAACGTATGTGCCTACCGGATGACCGCAAAACGGCCGTTGTCTATAATGACGCTCACATGCCTCTACACTGAATGGCGGCACCACTCCGCCATCTGGCGTCGGTGGTTCAGTATAGATTTTTCTTTGAACCACCGACGCCAGATGGCGGAGTGGTGCCGCCATTCAGTGTAGAGGCATGTGAGCGTCATTATAGACAACGGCCGTTTTGCGGTCATCCGGTAGGCACATACGTTATCTAGGACACTATGCAGCCATCTAATCGTTACAGAGATCTCGTAGACACGATGTTCCCTGCACCTTTGTACCGTCTTCCACACCGTGGAGGCCCAGGGCAAGATGTCCTAAAGAGAGTGAAAAAAATGCCAATACGGCCGTCAGCTAAAACTTTCTTCTTCAACTTACACACAAACACACTTCCCGTTAAGACCTGGCTTCATGAAAAGGGTATATTCATCCCCTGGACCACCGACTGCTTATTATGCAAAAAACCGGAAACAATAGAACATGCATTCCTAGACTGCTGGGACGCCATCTTTCACTGGGATGTTCTGCAGAGAACATTGAAAAAACACTTACCCTTAGACCCATATGGAATACGCTTCTTACCGATTGATAACACCGAGGATGTCCCGTATGACCTTATTATGGTCCTGAGCCTCCACGCAATGTGGAAAACTAGACTGCAATTCCAAAACGGAGACATTGTTGTTCGACCGACTCGGGAAAATTTCATTGAGAGTGTCGTGTGTGTGAGAGATGGTTTCAAAGCGCTGCCTGATCCACCGCAATGGATCTCTGTATTTGATGAATTAGCGATGTTGAAAAGATTTTAGTACCATGTTCACCAAAGTGTGGCTCACACGTTTTATCCTTTGTAAACCATGATTTAGAACGTCGAAGTCGGCAATAAAGAAAAAAAAAGCGTCGGTGGTTCAGTGGCAGAATACTCGCCTGCCACGCGGGTGGCCCGGGTTCGATTCCCGGCCGACGCATTTTTTTTCCCTAAAAATTTCTTGTGAGTGTTTTTTCCTCTCATTGCGAAGCTTTCGTCAACCAGATTTTTTAAATATTATCATTCGACTCCTATTTTTGCATCTTCTGTAGAATATCTTGCGTCTGCAAGGCTACAGTTACTCAAGCTGCATGCAGCTAGCCCCAACGCGTTGTCAAAGATGTCACGATTTCAGGAAACGAAGCGATGCTGACGATACGTTCGCAATGTGTCGTACCTTACTCGCGGACATCTGGGGATTTTGTGTTGTGCACAGACATGTTCATGTAGTTTCTTTTTCAGATGTCCCCCTGCAGTTGCCGAAATGCGCAGGATACATCAAAGCCGAGTGGGCATGCATTCAAGAAATTGACCGCACAACAATCGAGCAGTTAAACGAATCGTTGTATCCTAACGCACACGTTTCGGCTGTCGTCACTTGCAGGAATTGTGAGCGGTCGTCTCCATCGCCGGTTGCTTAGATCACTGTTCTTAAAAAACGTCCTTGGGCTGCCTGATACGAACAGTTAAATGATGTTTTGAAAAGGCCACCTCGGGAACGACCGCAGCGGTGGCGCCTCTGGTGGCGCGACTTCTTGTCTGCGTTCGCAAAACCAGCATGATAATCACTCAAAATTGCGGTCTCTCTCAGTACAGCTGCAGGTCACGCCAAATTTAGCTTTACTGGCTTCTGCAATGTACATTTATGCTTTCAATTCCTTCCAAAGCGCATTGAGTTATGTTCAGAGACAAAAGTAATCTTCATTCGTCGTCAACTCTCCACTGGCGCCGCATGCCGGATCGCCAGGGGTGGGCACCGATGTGGCGACGCTGTCTCGGCATACTTACCTGGTGCCGGGGTAACCGTGATCAGCGAGGCGGTGCCCCCAGGGAGAGGCGCGGGCATTGCACTGCGCCCGTGCTGACACCTGCCACTACCCCAAACTGGGGCAGATGGGGCATGCAATTTTTGGTAGTGGGGGACTGCGTTCGCGCTATCCCCCTATCCATATCGAATTCCAAAAATAGTTGGTTAATTCGAGGTGTATCACTTCGGCGGGGTTTCTGCCAACATGACTCTGACGTCAGGCAGCGTTGTGCAATGCTGTTGTGTGGTTTCCACTGACTTCGTACCATTTCGAAGTAGCGTAGGCAGGCTGCTTTTAGACTGTCTTTAAGCGCTTATCATGCCCCTGTGTGGCGGATATCGATCGGCCTGGCGGGTCGCTTCGACGGAAGTAACATGAACTTGAGTGCAGTGGGGTCGTGCGGGAACGAGCCTGCGTATTGGTACCGCCCGCAAGTGCTTTCTTATTTCCCCCAGATTAAAATAAAATAAAATATGGGGGTTAGTTAGCCTGCACCAGTATCAACTATAACGGGCATAAAACCAAATCTATTGTAAATGAATAAGGCCTACAATAGCAGCTCAAACCTATGTTAAGAAAAAGCTAATAAAGAAGAGAGATCGGAAGTTAAGCCTGGAGGTTACAGACACAGTACAGATGCAGTAAGTGTAATGAAATTGAAACCTTTCGAAACGCTTCTAGGCTATAAGTCGCGCTTTTTGGAATATGAAATGTATCTGTATTCAGCAGTGATGCGCAATTGTCCATCTGCTACCGGTTTATTGTTTCCTGCCAAAGGGAGCATAAAGCTCCGCAGAAAAGCCCACAGGACTTGTGCAGCCTCCAAGCTGTCCACTTCATGACGGTGATGCCTTGACGAGAAAATGGGCAGAGCAAGAAGCACCCAGATTAGCAGGTACCTGGAGTGTGCATAGCCTGCGGGCTAGACAGACATTATGCGAAGAGGCAAGTAACGGAAGAAGCATAAGAGGTTAAATGTACAGGTGAATGCATGAAACAGAAACGAGGAACATGCTGGAGTAATTCAGCAGGTAGGTGGAATTAGTGCCTTCCGAGAGTATGGCGAGGTAAAGGAAGGCATCAGTGATCGGTGAAAGACCGGGGACTTTGAGGGCGCCGAGTCGTCGACGCGTCTAGTGCGGGTTTTGTGGCGTGAGGGTGTCGCACCAGACCGCATCCCACATCAGATGCGTCTTGGTAGCGGCACTGAGCTAGTAGTTGTGCCTGCACGTGCCCCGTTATGCCTAGGTGAGCGGACGCGGAATGTCGGGCTCTTCACGAGCGGCTTCAGCGACCCTTTTGGGCCGCGGTATCAGGTCAACCGAAAAACCAGGTCAGGACTACCAAATGATTTTACCAACGCTGCCAACAGGTGCGTCCGTTCCGCATACGGTGTTTTTACATGGTGACGTTAAGGCGAGGCCTTACAGAGTGGAACATTTTCGTGACGCTCTTACACGGCTGTTTCTCATGCCGGAAATGGTTGCACGGGGTGCATATAAAATGAACCATCTGTGGGCAGTGACTTTCAAGGACGAAGAAGGGAGAAAGTGGATTATCGCTGCAGACGCGTTTGATGTCAAAGACCACCGATGTGTGGTCGTCGACCCGTGTGACCGAGGCGTCCGTATCAAGCTCTACTGGCTGCTTCACGGTGTACCTGACGACGACGTTCGCACTGCCTTGTCGCCTTTTGGAAAGGTGACTGAGATCACCAGGGACAGGTGGCGGGTACAAGGATGCGTTGACAAAGGGTCAACCACCCGTACTATCACTATTAAGCTGAAGGTAGGCGTCACCGCTGAAGACTTGCCCCACCAGCTGCGAGTGGCGGAAGATGTTGCGCTCGTGCACGTCCCTGGCAGAGCTCCCCTCTGCCGCCGATGCCGCGGCATCGGGCACATCCGACGCGAGTGCCGTGTACCACGCTGTGGGCTTTGTCGTCGTTTCGGCCACGACGAGACCCAGTGCGTCCGAACCTATGCCACAGTGACAGGCCCGGCATTGAAGGAAGATGTCACAGATCACTTGATGGACGCGGTCGACGCAGTGGAAGCCGCAGGCGAAGGGAAAGAGACCCAGCCCTTGGTGTTAACGCCCCTGAAGACGGCAACGACTGTTAATGAAGAAAAGTCATCGGACGGCTGGAAAGACCCATGGGATGACACGGTGGAACCAACTAACTCGATAGAGTTCGAGGTAAAAGAGGCCAAAGAAACGTGCACATCAGCAGAAGTGACGACCGGTGAACAGCACGAAACTGACGACACCGTGACGCCAACGTCAAGTAGTGCACCTGCTAAAAGGCATCACGAAGAGGCGGATGATCAAGAGACTGGGAATGACGAGCCTCCTCCGAAAGCTACCCCGGGACGCCGACCGGCGTTCAAGCCCAAGCCCGGCGTTCCTGCCAAATGCCGTTCTACAACCCAAACGCCCTTCTACAACCCATTCCCGGGTTAGGAAAAATTGTTGGGGTCTGGGGACTGGGGTTTGTGGGCAGGATGTGCGTCGGCCGTCGTCATTGGGCTTTGATGTCCAGAAAACCATGGTTCGCCTCCCTAGACCGTCGAGTCATCGTAGCAGATGTGAGACGGACGATGTGCGGTAATTGGTTTGGATTCTCCTCCCGTTAAATGGCAGCTAATTTTTCGACTGGTCTTTGTGTCGCGACGTTGAACGTGCGTGGACTTAGCGGGCGTAGAAGGCAATGCAAAGTTAACCGTATTCTTATTGAAAATAATATTGACTTATTGGCCATTCAAGAAACAAAAATTGCAACTGATGAATGCACGGAGCAAATGGTTAACGTTTTCCGTCCTAGATATACCGTAAGTATATGTCATGCGGTAGGTAAGTCTGGGGGCTGCCTTATTCTTTTGCGTAGCAGTATTGCTGTAGTTGAAGCCGTCACATCATCCGAGGATGGCAGAATGGTCCTCTGCGATTTTACTTTTTCAGAGATGCCTTGGAGGGCTATATGTGTTTGTGCTCCGAACGTAGCACGGGAGTGGGAAGTCTTTTTTGGTGATATTCAGCAGTACTTGAATTGTGAAAGACATGTCATATTACTGGGTGATTTTAATTGTGTTTGCTTTCCAGAAGATAAATCTAAGTTGACTAGTGTTTGATAAAAGTGCATTGCTTTTAAGTTCTATTGTAAGGCAACAAGAGCTTGAAGACATTGATTACGTGTTGTCAAGTGAAAACCATACTATGTATACGCACTATCAAGGTCAGTGTCATGTCATGGCAGGGTAGACAGAATTTATGCTCCGTCAACCTTTGTACCGTTATTTTCAAGTTATCAAGTGTTACATGTTAGTTTTATCGATGATTGCCTAGTTATGTCAACCATAGGAAAGAAACAAAGACCATCTAAATTCAGCTGGGACTTATGGAAGCTAAATGATAAGCTTTTGCAAGACGACGTTTTTCAAAAAGCAGTTCAAGGAAAGCTCGAAAATTTGCTCTGCATAACTACGTCAGCGTTCTTCATTGCAGAATGGGAACTCTTCAAAAGAGACGTTAAATTCACCGCGATAGAAAGAGCATGCGTAGTCCATCACAAAGCAAAAGAGCGTGAGAAGGAATTACACCTTAGGCTAAAATATATGCTCAGCGCAGAAAGCTCTTCGGCTGGCTTATTTTCGAAAGAAATCAAAGAAGTTAAGTCTGAACTTGAAGTCATGGATGAAGAAAAGTACAGGGGTGCGGTGTTAAGGGCAAGGGCGGAGAGTTTATGGATGGGGGAGACGCCTACCAAGCGAGCAATAAGTGACGAGATGAAACACGCGGTTTCCAAAGAAATAACAGAAATACGATATCAAGAGGAAGTCACTAGTGATGTTGGAATGATTGAGCACGCATTTGAGTCATATTATGAAAGTTTGATGGGGAAAAGGACATGTGATATCGAAAGGTTTAGAACTGACTTCTTGCCATTAATGCCAACATTATCAGACGAGGTCTGTGAAACGCTCGACAGACCAATAAGCCTTTCAGAAGTTGAGGATGCGATTGACGAACTTACTCCCGGCAAGTCGCCGGGGCCTGATGGTCTTGGAGGGGCTTTCTATAAGAGCTTTAAAAGTGGAATAGCTGTATCACTACATCGCGTGATAAGGGAGATGTACGAGAATAAGGAAGCACCTCCTTCTTTTCGGACATCGCACGTTATTTTAATTCCTAAAGTAAAAGATCGTGCGCGACTTTTGGCGGTTGAAGCCTACAGACAAATAAGCTTGACAAATACGGACTATAAAGTTTACACTAAAGTACTGGTGCGACGATTGCAGACCGTTATAGAAGAACATGTGGGCCCCCATCAGACATGCGGTATCAAAGGCAGATCGATCTTTTCGAATATACATACTGCAAGGACCATACTGGAATGCTGCGATGAAAGAGAGGACAGAGTCGCTATGATACAAGTTCACCTTGAAAAGGCTTTTGACAGAGTTGTCCATGATGTCATAATTTTGATCTTAGAACATGTTAAAGCAGGTGCAGTGATAACAGATGGAGTAAGAATGGTGTACAAGAATTGCACTGCGCAGTTAGTAATTAATAGGAAATTAGGCGCCAGTATGAAAGTGGAATCATCAGTAAAACAAGGATGCTGTTTGTCGCCTCTTTTATTTGCCTTGTATTTAGAGCCTTTCTGTTTGAAAATAATTAAGAGCCAATCTATTCGTGGGTTTATCTACGCAGGAATTGAGACTAGAGTTCTGGCTTATGCAGATGACGTGGCAATTTTTTGTCGTGATACAGAAAGCGTGAATAACACTATGAAAGAGGTTGTTTCCTTTTGCGCCGCTACTGGAAGTGCTGTCAGCTGGACTAAGTGCCTAGGTTTATGGCACGGCAGCTGGCCACAAGTACCCGAGTTTTTTTGCAATATGAACTGGAGCGTTACCCCTCGAAAATATTTTGGGGTGCCATTACAACATTATCGTGACAGTGCCGCGCATTGGATCGAAGAAGTAAAAAGAGTTAAAAGATCAGACAGAAAAGTGGGGCGGGCATAATTTTTCGATGTTTTCAAGAGCTAGTGTTCGCACTTTGTTTTTAGTTACAAAGGTGTATTATGTACTACAAGTGTTATGCATGGCAAGGATTTCGGTGCAGAAACTTCACAGAGTGTTTGCGGTATATATATGGGGATCTCCTTGGGAGAGAACTAGCCGGTGTAACTTGTTTCATTCGGTGAAGGATTAACACATTCGTTTTTGAAACAGATTGTTAGTAGGTTCTTTTTCTTAAGGGACCCAAGTGATATATTTCTACGTACTGTTATTCAGGTGAGATTGAGTTCTTCCTTGCCTGAGTGGGTTGTCTCATAAGCAAAGAACGTACTCGAACACCAATTGGCCTTCTGAGGGAAGTTATGTCCTTTTCTTTACTGAAAGCGCATTTTTCGAATGAATTTTTGACTTCAGTGACGCGTAAGAAACTTTATAGTGATCTGGTTGACGTTTTCTTGCCGCATCCTGTTTACCGCATGATGTATAACATAGGACCTGAACGCAATGTGCTGAAACGCGCTAGAAAAATGCCGGTTAGATCTTCAGCGAAAACCTTCCTTTTTCAATTGCATTCGGGCACTCTCCTTGTGAAGCCATGGCTGCAAAGCAAGAGCTTCTTTGTTCCATGGTCTGTTAACTGCATCATATGTAAGAAACCTGAAACTATTGAGCACATCTTTTTGGATTGTCATGATTCAGTTTTCTTGTGGGATGTCCTAAAACGAACTCTGAAGAAATAACTGCCGTGAAGTCCTTTCGGTATTCGGTTCTTACCGTGTGCAGACACAGGGGGAGTGGCGGCTGACTTGGTAATGCTTTTGTGTATGAGCAGCGTGTGGAAAACGCGCATGGATATCAGGAATGCCCGCGTAGATGAAAGATCTGCGAGGGAACGCCTAAGTGAAAGTCTTAGGTACACACGTGATGCCCTCAAGCACACGATTGAACCGCCAGAGTGGTTTGAGGAGCTCGACACTTTGGCGTCTGTGATATCCTCTTTGAGGGCCTTTTAAATATGTACAGTCTCTCGAAGTGATGTAAGGTTATTTTTCTGCACCAAATGACCTACTTTGTACGCGTTCGAGTGGTGTTGAAATCAAGGTAATAAAGAAAAGAAACTGATAAAAAAGTAATAAAGAAAAAAGAAGCGTCGGTGGTTCAGTGGTAGAATACTCGCCTGCCACGCGGGTGGCCCGGGTTCGATTCCCGGCCGCCGCATTTTTTTTTTCTCTCACTTTTCTAGTGTCATTTTTGCCCTTGTCATGTTGATGCTTTCTTGTGCTGATGTTTTGGTAATGCCATCCGAATGAAGGCGGCTACATCGCCTCCGTCGCTGCTATTTCCATAGAATAATCGTGACTCAATGTATAAGAGGGGGGGGGGGGGATGAGAAAGAAATGTTGAAGTAACATCTTGAAGGGGCAACGCAATAAGACAGTAGGCAGGAACACACAGGACTGCGCTGAACTCACTACTAACTTTATTCGAAGGCATTTTTTGCCTTCGAATAAAGTTCGTTGTGAGTTCAGCGCTGTCCTGTGTGTTCCTGCCTTCTGTCTTCGTCTTATTGCGCTGCCCCTCCAAGATGTTCAACCAGTACCAACTCGCCCAAAAATCGATCCTTCTTCGAGAATTTCTCTCTATAGCACCGTTAGACAAGGCAGGATGGCTCGAGTTAAATAATCACCTCTCAAGGACTCCGACGGTCAATCGGAAATAATTTTAAAACTTCGCACTTACAACGAAAAATTCGTCCGGGCCAATTAAGTTAGCGGTAATTCATGCTATTGGAAATTCAGACAAAGGACCCGGACGCTATGTGCCACTGTGCATCTTAATGCACAAGGCCGCACTTTTCTCAGTAGAGTATATTCATTTGTTCATCTGCTCTTCAGCCTAATTGCCTACCGCTGGTGGCAATTCTTCGACCTTCAGTGGAGTTGTTTGCAAACTGAATGGCAGTTGGCACGGTTCGCTCAACACCCCTGTTCGGCGAACAGCAAATTTATTTCTGCAGCTGGCGAGTGTACTTAGCCTCCGTTCAGGCGGCAGCCACCCTGCCGAAGTAACGATTAGATGGCCCCATAGTGTACCAGATAACTTATGTGCCTGCCGAACGACCGCAAAACGGCGGTTGTCTATGATGACACTCACATGCCTCTACACTGAATGGCGGCGCCACTTCGCCATCTGGCGTCGGTGGTTCAGTGGTAGAATACTCGCCTGCCACGCGGGTGGCCCGGGTTCGATTCCCGGCCGACGCATCTTTTTTTTTTTTCGACCTTGTAGTGAGTATTCTTCCGTCAACCACTTTTTTTTTATATTACCGTTGGCCCCCTATTTTTACATCTTCTGTAGACAATTTTGCGTCTACTCAAGGCTGTACTACAGCCTTGTAGACGCAAAAGCCAGGCTGGAGACGAAGCCAGGCTGACGATACGTTCGTGCTGTGTCGTACCTTACTCGCGGACGTCTGGGGATTTTGTGTTGTGCAGACTTGTTCATGTTTTTTATTTTACATGTCACCCTGCAGCTGCCGAAATGCGCATCACCGAGTGGGCGTGTGTTAAAGAAATTGACCGCCCAGCAATTGAGCAGTTAAACGAATCGTTCTATCCTAACGCACACGTTTCATCTATCATCACTTGTTGGAGTTGTAAGCGGTCGTCTCCATCGCCGGTTGGCGGGATCATTGTTTTTAGAAATCTCCTTGGGCTGCCTGATACGAACAATTAAATGATGTTTTGAAAAGGCCACCTCGGGAACGACCGCAGCGGTGGCGCCTCTGGTGGCGTGACAACTTCTGTGCGTTCGCAGAAACTAGCATGATAATCACTCAGAATTGCGGCCTCTCTCAGTACAGCTGCAGGTCACGCCAAATTTAGCTTTACAGGCTTCTGCAATGTACATTTCTGCTTTCAATTCCTTCCAAAGCGCATCGAATTATGTTCAGAGACAAAAGTAATCTTTAGTCGTCGTCAACTCCGCACTGGCGCCGCATGCCGGATCGCCAGGGGTGGGCACCGATGTCGCGGCGCTGCCTCGGCATACTTACCTGGTGCCGGGGTAACCGTGATCAGCGAGGCGGTGCCCCCAGGGAGAGGCGCGGGCATTGCACTGCGCCCGTGCTGACCCCTGCCACTACCCCGAACTGGGGCAGATGGGGCATGCAATTTTGGTAGTGGGGGACTGCGTTCGCGCTATCCCCCTATCCATATGAAATTCGAAAAATAGTTCACTATGGCGACGTGTATCACCTCGACGGGTTTGGTGCAAACGTGTAATCGAATTCGCAACAAGTTTATCATGCCCCTGTGGGGGATATTGCCCTTGCGGGTCGCTTCGACCGAAGTAACACGAACACTCCAGTGCTGTGGGGGTCGCGGGGAGCCTGCGTATGGGTACCGCCCGCAAGTGCTTTATGTCTCCCAGATAAAAATAAATAAATATGGGGGTTAGCCTGCACCATCATCAAGTATAACTGGCATAAAACCATATCTAAAATAAATGAATCGGAAAATAAAAAATTGGAAGCTAGGCCTGAAGGATACAGACATAGCACCGAGGACAGATGTAGTAAGTGTAATGAAATTGAAACCGGAACGCTGAAGGCTATAAGTCGTGCTTCTTGGGATATGAAATGTGTCTGGATTCGGCAGTAATGCGCAATTGTCCCTCTGCTATCGGTTTATTGTATGCTACGAAAGGGAGCATAAGGCTCCGCAGAAAAGCCCACAGGACATGTGCAGCCTCCATGCTGTCGACTTCATGACGGTGATGCCTTGACGAGAAAATGGGCAGAGCAAGAAGCACCCAGAACAGCAGGTACCTGCAGTGTGCATAGCCTGCGGGCTAGACAGACATAATGTGAAGAGGCAAGTAACAGGAGAAGCATGAGAAAGAGGTTAAATGTACAGGGGAATGCATGAAACGGAAAGGAGGAAGGTGAAGCACGCAGTCAGTGCCAACTATCACGGTGGTAACCCCACCGTGGTTGGTTTAAACAGTGTAGTTGGCGTGCAACATACATGGAAAAGTAATATGGGAGTAAAAGAAAAATGTATCATAAAAAGTATTTATGGGCATCTGGGAACGGGGAGCATGTAAGAACGGGAGGTACGGACTGAGTAATTTGCCGCGCCAGTGTAATAGCAATGTACGGGTTATCTTATTGGCAACAAGGGCAGCATAATTATCAGGGATAATGTCGTCGACTCGTAAGGCGGCGTGCAATTGCGACACTAAGTGCGTACTGCGCGGGCATGAAGTTAAATAGTGAATCGCACGCCGCACCACACGCACACTGATTTGGGGCACAGAGGTTAAACCGAAACAGATATTACGGAAAGTGGCCGTGCCCTGTAAATAAGTGTGTGAGAAAGTGAGAAGGGCAAACCAATGTGGAATCGTGGAGACGCTTCGCACCCACCGGTACTGGTGTCCCTCCCCTCACGATGCCAATCTTGGCGCCAGAGGTTGTCGGCAGTTTTGTACATTCTCTCGCGGATCGAACACACCGAGAGCAGGCTCTCACGAGTGAAGCCTGTAGTACTCGCTCACGCCGCAGCTGAGTCGTCAAGCTCATCACTTACTACCCGTCTGTGTCCCGGGACATGAAACA
The DNA here is from genome assembly GCF_038994185.2 of Dermacentor albipictus. Taxonomy (NCBI): domain Eukaryota; kingdom Metazoa; phylum Arthropoda; class Arachnida; order Ixodida; family Ixodidae; genus Dermacentor; species Dermacentor albipictus. The sequence goes on from NW_027225621.1 coordinate 85,469, forward strand.
ACCGAATAAGACGCCCTTTGAGCGCTTGGGATATGACCGCCATCTTAATCGAGCGAACCCGTGTATCCGTGACACGAAGGTGGGAAAGGGTCATCAGCAAAATATAGATAATCCGTGTAAATATGCACCGAATTGGCATTGAGCAGCTCCGTACAATACTCGCTGGGTGCATTCACCACGCGAAATTTACGTACCAAAGCCGGGCGGCTGTAGCTATCAAAGAGGACATAAGCCGCGCCCGCCGAGGTTCCGGTAAATGCACCTTCAGTGTACAAATGATGCACCGACGCGCGGAAGACTCGGCCGGTCTGAGCAGGGCTAAGCTTGGCAAACGTAATCGTGTATATATCCCGGGGATGATCCAACCACGGGTCGCAAGGGAATTCCACCTGGCTGGGATAAAATGTGTCTTGACCGAAGTGTGTTACTGGCGAAGAGTCGGCAAAGAGAATTCAGCAGCCAACCTGTCGAGCTCGGTCGTGAGCGGAGGACAGTTAGGATGTCGAGCGCCGAGGTGCGGGTGGTGTGATAGGCGCCTGTCAGTGCAACTAAAATGGAACGTTGCACTGACAGAACACGGATGGTCAGATGCGTAGTGGGAAAGGAAGGCCACCAGTCAGGGGACGCATATGCAATCGCAGGCAGCAAGACCTGCCTGTACAAGCGACGGATTATCGCAGGGTTAAGCGTGAAATGGGGGAGCAGATGAAATTAAGTGATCGCGTGACCAATACATCGGCTTTAGTCTTTATGTAATCAACATAAGCAAGAAAGTTGAATTTGTTGTCAAAGACCATGCCGAGCAGTTTAATGTGGTCCTTGTGTTTTGGAAAAGCGCCATCCAATCGAATGGACGGACGCCGCTTAGATGTACCAATGTAGCCGTTGTTGAAGAAGACGAAAAAGGATTTTTGGTGACTGATTTTGACCTTGCTTTGCCGAGCCCAATGGCAAACCAAGGTAAGCGCAGAGTCGGCAAGTGCCTGCAATTGCAAACGCGACGTTCCTGTTATAAGGATGGTGTCGTCCGCATAGGCTTGGATACAGACTCCCTCAGGACGCTCGATGTCAAGAAAGGAGTGGATGACCACATTCCGCAGAAGAGGGCTAACGGGTGAACCCTGCTGGCTGCCTATCGAAGGGTGGGCCGGCACCTCCCCCGCGTTCGATGGGAACGCGAAATTACGGTCCGTCAAGAAAGGCTTTGCCAGGTGGTGCAGATTACTGGTCCATCTGTTTTTACGGAGAGAAGAGCAGAACAATATTATGCCACGCACCATCGAAAGCGCCCGTAAAATCAAGCGCTCTAAGGCTGCTGGAGTTTTTGCAGCCTTCGGGACCGCTGCTTTAAGGCGTAGAGGCGTAGAGGGCTAGAGGGGCACTGCGCGCATGCGTGAATCCGAATTAGTGGGTATGTATGTGATGACGAGAATTTAGAAAATAATAAAGACGGGAATTAAGTAAGCGTTCTAAAACCTTGCCGAATAGGGAATGCATTACGATAGGCGGAAGGGAGCTGAGGCGAACGGCCGGATTTCGGGATGATAATAATGCTACAAAGCTTCCAACGACAGGGACCATGCCCCAATCTGAGAGCCGCATTAAATAACAGAAGAAAAAATTGGGGGTGGGCCTGAAACAAATGTCGAACAAACATGATGGTGAGCCCGTCCAGCCCTGGCGCCGCGCGTGGCTTCCCCGAGCAAGCAGCGTGCTCGATCTCCGTCACCGTGAAGGGGTAATCATCCGGTATTAACGGGTGAGGGCATTTAGTAAGGCTGCAGACTGTGCTGTAAAAGACGTTGTCAGCAGCCCGATAGTCTTCAGCGATATGCACCCGCAATAAAATCGCGGCGCAATCTGAAATTGTAGCTGTAAAGGCGCCATCTGGTCCCTCGAGCGAGGGGAGGTGCGTGCCAGGTGTAAGCTTCTCGAAGGCTAATTTAAACGTCAAGCCGAAAATCTTGCATGTCGTAATGTCCTGACAAAAGGCTTTGTCCGCAGCCTGCTTGCCCAGCCGAATATACTGTTTGTACATCGCGAATGCCCCTGCATACTCCCTATGAAATAACTCCCGGAGATCCTGATTGACCGCTCTTTGCTGTCTGTGGCGCATTGCTCGCACCCGAAGTCATCATCATCATAAAAACTTTATTGTAAGACTGAGGAGTTAGGAGCACGCAGGCTCCGGGGCCCGCGCACGACCCCACTGCACTCAAGCGTTTATGTTGCTTCGCTCCATAAAGGCTGTTTCACATGCTGCGACTGCAACGACGAAAATCGGTGCTGTCGCACGCGTCGCAATGCGATTTTTAGAGGGCTCATTTCACATGATTGCGATTTCAACAATGCGACTGGTGCGACGCCCAGGGTTGCTTACTGCCAGGTTTCGTGACACACGGTGCATAATTCTTTTATTTTAGTGAATAAAACGTTTACACTATAATATTATTGACTTCTCTTGATTAGAAGCAAATAATATGTACGTTTACTAATTTAAGAACGTTAGTTACGATTTGTCTTGGGGTGCGCGACGGCGGTTTTGTTAGTTCAGTGCGACATCGCGCACGGAAACAGCTGTTCGCAGGTGGTTCAGCCAGCGATTCTTCATTCTATGGTTCAGCGTTGTGTGTTGTCTTATCTACATTCTATGACCGTTTCGTTCTGCCTGCGCTACAACAATCTACAAGATGACCTATCGACAAGCTGATATAGCTACCCTCACCGTATATGCAGTATTGGTAATTCGGCTGCCACGAAGTTGTGTCAGCCCAGCAAGATCCTCGCGCTACCCGTGCTCGGCGTCAGCTTCTGGAGAAACGATGCGTGTATATTGCCCGTCATTGCGCATATGTGGTGCCTGCTCCTAGCCATATTCTTACGCCAAACGCAACAAGAAGCACCAACCCAAACGGCCGCGTGTGCCCCTGAACGAAGCCTCAAACGATCAGTGTGATTACGACGTGGAATGAAAACTGTGTTGTGAAATTCAACCTTAGCGCTAGTCTGATTTGTCCATCGCCGTGATTGCGCTGCAAATATATATATGGGAGCCCTCTCTAAATATTTCTAAAGGCGCAAAAGCCAACGCATCAAATGTTTCGAGCAGTTACCGTCGCTTTTGTAGAAACCTGTACGTTGTAATATAGCATTCTAAAAGACACGCTTCTCGTCCACTTTGTTGTCCCGTGTCTCGCGCTGGTAGTATACTCGGAACTTCTAACAAGAAGACCATGTCAGTACGCGCTATTCATAATGCAGGATCGTGGGCCCACGGCAGGCGCACTTGCCGTAGAATTTTTCAGCTTTCTGCTCAGCCTCGCACGCCTCTCACGGTTAGCCTGTTTTGTGGAAATAAATATTATTATTATATTATTAATGTTATTAGATATTATAGTTTCTTCACTGTAATTTATAGCAATCATCCAGACTTCTTAAGCTAGTCATGCATTTAACCTGTTTAGGTCAACATTGTTATCACATGCTTATGGGAGTCATTTCAAACTAGATTGCTCAGCCAGAGAAAGTACAAGTGCAAGCTTCAATGTTTATTCCAATTTCGTATTCCTAAACAGATTATATTGGAAGAATTTTATGCCTGCTTGCATTTCCTGCAATTCAATGTTCAGAGCTGGAAAAACTGATTCCTTTTCTTGCTGTCGAAAGGCTGCTCCAATGTCGATAGCAAGCTATAATTATTCATTTCGAAAGTGTTAAGCAATGACTATATGTCTAAGTTTATCAATGCGTTTTTGTTCCACGAACACAATAAAGTTTTCTCTCTCCCTCTCATTGACAGCCATGGAATGAAACCGTTCACTTTCATAAGTATCAGGATGCAAACATTCTGGAGATTGTCCTGAGCATTTGTCTGCATCCTATAGTGTGCATGTTTGTATTAAGTTCTCATGTTACAATCGCAGTGATCTATACATATTGTTATATTGCAACAAACTAATTTATTTCAGTTTGTTTTCAAATCTACCATGTGGTCATGCAGTAATACCATGGCCCATGCATTAATAAGCAAAAAAGAAAACTGCAGATTTAGCGTACGTGTTGGAATCTATTCAAACTGAAGTTTCTGTCAAGTGGTCAATTAAATGCTGTTAAAGTAACTGCGATATATACAATTTGTCTTATTTTCAACAATCCAACATGTCATCTTTTGCAAGGTTTGCTTAAGCGCCGCATAGGTCACAACCTTAATGTCATGTAATCTTTATGCATTACACTGTTCACAAACCATACCGAAACGCAAATGGCAGTTAATGTAGATGCATGCTGCGAGGCATCAACGCAGTGACGTTTGTTGAGCAAGGAATGGTGCGAGGTGTATGCAGATGAGTGAATGACGTGCTTATGTACTTATTTATATACCTCGCAGGCTGCAAGGTTGGAGTATTATGCAAGGGGGAATAAAAAAGTTGTTATATAAGGAAGAAGGGCACAACATTAAGAAAAAAACCAGCAAAAAAAGCAGCACCAATACATTACACCAACTAGCCCAACGTATTTTACTGGCACAACATTATACAATACTTAACAAACAATAACAGAAAAAGTTGCTGCCCATGCACCCTGTACAGACGGTAAACCAGCGAAGCTGAAATGTGAAGCCCCAGTGTTTATCACTGGGTTAATTCCAATGGTTTATTCAAGTCTTTCTATATTATTGGTTATGTCTCTTTTTCTTAATGAGGTTATGCACATGTTTGGCTTGGGTTTATCACATTGTTTATTTGGAATGCCACACACTGCACTTTGCAAGATCACCATCATGGAAAGTGCAATGAGTGGTTCATTGTGTTAATCCAGCGGGTCCATCAGTCTTTCTGAATTCTGTTATGCACTTGTGTTTTGTAATGCGTTAATCATAATGTTTATGACTCAGTTATGCACTGTAGTTATGAAGTGACACACCGGGGCTGCACATTTCATTTAATTAAATACAGGGACACATTTTCGAACCTATTGGGAAGTCTGAGAGAGACTGCTGCACGCGTGCTCTGCTGCTAGAGAGAAACGACGTCACTATCGGTCTAGCCAATGGCCCACCACACCTTTGCTGTGAGATAATAATGACATCATGATCTTGTCTTAACCCCATCCCCCTCTGTGTCCCTTCCCTGTAATAATATGCAGATAAATGTATGTTTGAAATGCATAAGCATTTCTATGTCTACCCAACAAGAAATGTCTCCGTCCATCATGCAAGACGAATGCAATGGCTCACAGCCCGTTAAACAATGGCTCATACCCCTACACTAGGGTTTTTGGGATCGGACCATGAGTGTTTCACATAGGCATATACAGCTTCACTGTAAAAAGAATGAGAACCCTTCTGCTAGAGACCGAGACAGTCATGAGGTGTATTAACAAATGAAAGTTTATTGAACATGCCGAGTAAATGCTGTTTGGCAAGCAATAAAGCGAATTTACACAAAAAGCAGAAGCAAGATCTGATGTGTGTCAATACAGATCCCAACAGGAAACGCATCCATCTCTGAAAGTGTAACAGCGGCCATGCTGACACAAGATTCTTCCAGTGTATTTGCATCTACAGCATCCATAATTTCTCTAGGCAGCCGATCTCCACAGAATGCTAGCTTCTTCCTCTACAATGCACTCTCCACATCTGAGCGTGCATTGTAGAGGAAGAAGCTAGCATTCTGTGCAGATCGGCTGCCTAGAGAAGTTACGGCAGCTGTGGATCTAAAAATGCTGGGTTAATCTTGTCAGCACAGCCTCCGTTAGAAATGGATGCATTTTCTGTCAGGAAACGCACATGAATTTTTGCTTCTCCTTTTTGTGTATGTTCAGTCTATTGCTTGTCAGCGAGCATTTACTCGGTGTGTACATTAAACTTTTGGTTGTTAAATCATATCGGTTTTCTTGTTTGTCCTATGTGTTCTCTGGTGCCATTTGCAACCAGGCTATTCGTCTTTTTTTTTTAGACTGCAACAAGTCACTTTAATGGCCCTCGTGATACCTTACAAAATTTTTTATTTGGCCAATGTAGCAAGAATGTACAGTGTGAAGCAGTAAGAACAGGGTATGCTAACTTCTAATTAAAAGGTTTATTGTGAAAATGCAGTGATCTCTAAAGGTTACCACGAAGTAGTACACCAATAAAACCTGATAAAGACTAGTGCTTGATGAAACCAAACATAAAAGCAGGAAAGGGAGAAAATACATATAGATATACAAGTCCAGGGAAAAAACATTGTGATCACCAAGTGTGCTTGTGGCTACCTTCCAGGAAACTCATTTTTTTCCCAATGGCATGGAACTGGAAGAATGTGCTTGCATATGCAAGCCGTCAGTCTGTCTATTGGAATAACAACAGTGTTTCCTGAAAGGTGCTGGCATGCAGGATTGGCAATTGTAATGAGTTTTTTCCTGCACTTGGAATTTTTCTCTATTTTCTTTCTGTAGCATTTTTATTTATGTTTGGCTGCATCAAGCACCAATTTTTATCTATCCTTCGAAGATGTCTTTCTTTTTGTGAGGAAAACTCAGGGAAGGCAGGAGATGGAAATTCAAGATGATGAGCAACATGAGAACAAGGTGAAAGTAGGAGCCAACGTTTCCACACGTGGACCTTGAAGAAGACAAGTCCACTTGTCGAAACGTTGGCTCCTGCTTTCACCTTGTTCTCGTCTTGCTCATCGTCCTTTTTTTTCTGGTAATTTATATGGCTCGCCACATTTTTACTAATGAACCTCAGTTGAAAGTTAGTCCTCATCCATATCTAGTGTCATCCTGTTGATACTGCTTCACGCTATGCACTCTTGCAACATTTGTGTGTGCGCGCGCACACAGGCGTGGATTTGGATGTGAAATCGGGCCCTGGGGCAGAGGTATCATTCTTCTGTGCAGCCTCGTGAATTCATTAACTATATTGCAACAGAAATGTGATGGACAGGAACGAAATGAACACACCGTGCACTTCGTTCTTGTCTGTTGTCTATCTGTTGCACTTTAGTTAATAATGAATACACACAAACTCATATAGTTTTCAGTTATTATGTCGGGCTTATAAGCCTGCTTGTGTCCTGGAATATCTGCATGGCTACGTATCCTGTAATTTAATTTCTGGCCATGTGCTTGCAAGTCGCGTGTCAATCACCTGATTTTCCTGACAATCTTGTGTGATGTGCAGGCACAGACAGTTTCTAGTGAATCCATGCAGGGTGTTGTGCAGGGTGTAATCTGCACTACAAGTGCTGCTTTGATTGCTTTCAGTTCAGCTTTTATAGGTATAGGATGACCTGGAATGGTACAAACTTATATGGGGTTTAGTTTATGTAGTGTCGTACTACTGTTACACTGCTATTGCCAGATCAGTGTACTATATGTGCCTTATGTTTGCTTGCATCTTCATGATTAGCAACCTCCTCTGTGTGTTTTGCAGTTGCATATAGTCTTCTGGCCTAATTGTTTGCCCCCATATTCCACGGTATGGGCCTGTTGTGTTTCAAGTTCAGGTACTCCCGACGTTGTGTTTCTGAAGGGAGAGGTAGTCGTCTTTGCATCTCATATGCTAGCTGGCATAGTATCTTGGGACGAGGTTCTGAGCTTTGAGACAAAGAATTTGTGCTGCAGGCTGCAACTCTACTCCGTCTAGGTGCTTGTTCGTTACTTTCTCATAGGGGTCTTCAAGCATGCTACAGCTGGAAAGACCTGCTATTACTACCCGATGCCTGTATTCGATGAGTTGTCTTTTTGTGTGCTGCTGGTAATTCATACCGTACGCTACCTTGGACACAAGCACAGCATCTGCGATTTTCTATAGTATCCACTCGTCCACCCCCATTATTTCGAGATTATTCTTTTCACCAGATGTGGAAGTTGTGTCCAGGCACTGCATAATTGTTTCACCCACGTGCTGGCTCTGCCGTCATGGGCTTACACTAGCTGAGGATTTGTGGATGTTGACTTGCGGGCATATTTGTCCAGCTATGTGGATCACAATGTGAAATCTGGGGTAGTTCTTGATTATAGTCTTTCTTTTTTTTCCGACGTTGATATGAGCTGACTTAGCAGAAAGCGAGAGGCCAGACTGGCCAAGAAAGTCTGCAGTGTTGTCGAGGGCTTGTTGCATCATTCTTGATTTCTGTATAAGATAGCTTTCCCATAGACTGTAATACACCATAGGCTGCAGTGTTTCATGTAGTATGCCCGTGTTGTTGGTGTGTGTGGGCCAAGTGTACCTCCGACTCTCACCTGGAATCTTCAGTCTTTCAGAAAGTTACTGTTTAAGTGCTTTACCAGAAATGTTTTTGCTCATCGTTCCTCCTATTAGCGCAGCATGAGGCAGTACTGCTGTTAAAAGCTTCTTCACTCTCTTCATTCTTTCATAAGCAGTATTACATAATGTCGTGCAATAAAGTTTCTGCTGCTTATGGCCCACTCATATCTGCCAGAAGGGACAACTCTTGAAAAAGGTTTTCTTTGTGCTATGCGTGCGACATAGTATGAGCAAATAAGCACCTGATCATGCTTATTTGTGCAGTGCTGTTGAACAATACATATTGATGCAATGAATATTTACACACTCGAATTATCATGAAAGATGGTTGTTTTACAATTCTGCCCTTTGCTTTCTATTGGTGTTAGATTTTGCATAAGCATGCCCCCCTATGCAATAGTATTTTGAAGTGTAAGGGTTCAATAAAAGGTGATGAACTAAATCTAAGTGCAAGAGCTTTTTTTCTCACCTATGACTCCCATCGAAATGCTACTTCCATGGCTGGCAAATCAACCCCTCGCCTTGTGTTAGCAGCAGAATGCTATAGCTACAGTGGCAGGTGAACAAATTGAAGAACAATATTTCTGTCTATAATTTTTTTTCTTGCCTGTATGTAAGTAAAGTTTGGAATAAGTTTGTCATTGCAAGAAATCCCAGTTTGTGGTCTTTTACTGAATAAACCACATATTGTGTATAGTTGAAATGCAGAAATTTGTTCTAAAATCCTCGGGTGATATATGTTCTTGCAAGTAGCATGGTAATTCATTACTTATAAAGATAGTAATCGCAGCGGATATCGTTATATGGGTTTACACACTAATATATGTGATCGCAAGCTTATTAGAAACTTGCTAGAAACATGTAAGGCATGAATCTTTCTGCACACTTGATCAGCTGTGAACGTGCAAGAACTGCTTGTACTGGCTGACTTCACTGCACAATTTTGATTTTTCTTCGGCGTGTCCTTTTATACTGTTTTAACCCCACAAGAACAGGCTGTGTGCCTGCTTTTCGCATTGTTGCACGAGTTCTACATAATTGTGCAGGAGGGTACGTTGTCACTGTGCCACTATAGGAAGCCATTTATCTACTAGCTGTACAGTTAATTACCTTGCAGAGCAAGTGTTCATACAGATGCAGTAAGGATACAAAGTCCGCAACATAGTCAATGTTTATTGGTTTCAGTGCAAGAAAAAAAAAACATTCTCCAGAGAAGAGGTGCAACTTAACGTGCATGTAATATTTTATTCAAGCCACGGATTTAATGCTATCGTAGCAAATTCATTACGATAGCCTACACTTTTGCTGTGTCAAATTTAATAAGAGGCAAGATAAGCTTTCAAGATGCATCGGGAAATTCATGCTTGAAAACTGACAAGAAAATGCAACTGAACGGTACCGCGTTCAGCGCAACGTTGAAACTTCGGGTACTTTGCTGTCTTGTCATTTGCCCTTGCCGAGGTTGAGATAATTCAAGCTGCTCCGTAAGCGCGATTTTTGCATGCTACTCAACAAAAGAAAATTGTGACGACCTCGTCGTCTGCTGGGGATCGAACACCTCCTAGCATTCACAACTCGCAACGGCGTACGAAGCAAACGTGAAAATGCACTTCATTTGCTGTGTAGCGTGTCAACAAACGCATAGCAATCGGAGAATGCAATCTGCAGTACAAGTTTTTTATTCTCCCTTCGCGTACGTACCGAATTCGACGATCCACGTCTCCGCGCATTGCACTTGTCATGTGAGGCGCCATTTTCCAAAACAAACCCATACAAACCGGCGAAATAGTTTCGTTGACAGCTCTCCGTGCAATTTCGACGGAAAATCGCAGCGATCGGTGCGACGGTGCGACTGTGCGACCAACCGCTTGGTCGCAGCCGAAAATCGGGGGGTCGGCACTGCGACTGCGACTTTCATCGCAAACGACGGAAATCGCACTTCCGGTGCGACGAAAATCGCATCATGTGAAACAGGCTTAACGCTGGCAGCCCGATCAGTAGCCATGGTCTGCACGACCGGGTGGGTCTCCAGAGCGCAGCAGGGTCTCCCTGTCCTCCCAGGTCTTCAGGTGCTCGAGGCCCCGCGGTGGAGGATCCGCCGGGCAATGAGAAAGGAGGTGGAGAGCAGAAGCGCTAGGTTTGGGACAGAGATTACAGGCTGATGTGAGGAAAAGTAGGTGATAGTGAGAAAGAGTCAGATGAGATGGGAGAGTGCGAGTTTAATCGGCGCCAAAGGGTTGCTTGTCGATTACTAAGGGATTTGTGCGGAGTGGGGTACAGCTGAAGCGCCGCCTTGGAGGCATTCGTCTGCTCGTTGAGAGTGTGCGCGCGCTCTTTCGTGAATCCCGGATCGGAGGCCGCAAGAGCCCGGTTTAAAGAACCTCGGGCTAAGAGGTTGGCGGCCTCGTTTCCAGGATTCCTGCAGTGCGCGCGCATCCAAATCAGCTCCACATGACGGGGCGGGGGTGCAACGGGCGAGTCCAGTATGCAAAAAGCAGGGACGTGGACTCGGCCTCGTGCGAAATTTTGGATTGCAGTTTTGGAGTCTGATAAAACATACCGTGTTGTTGATAAAACATTCTGTGTTGATGATAGCTAGGGCAATGGCGGCTTCCTCTGCAGCTTCAGGAGAGGTGTCTGGGGGAGAGTGTGCGTTCCAATCGGAGAGAGGGTGTGATCCACCATGACAGCGACATCTTCATCATTCTTGCAGGCTGCGTCTACCCATACGGCGTCCGGTTCCGAGCCGTAGTAACGGTGCAGCGCTGTAGCTCGAGCTTTGCGGCGCTTAACGTGGTGGTCGGGGTGCATGTTACGGGGGAGTTCGCGGTGTAAGGGTTCTGATATGGGGCGTAATGTCGGATCGTTGGCTGGTATCCGGATTACAAGGGAGTGCAATATGTACCGGCCAGTGTTGGTTGTGTGAGACGAAGGTATTGTGCTTGGCGGTGCGCGTCTACAAGTTCCCCGATTGTATTGTGGAGGCCTAATTGTAAGAGTCGGTCGGTAGGTGTATTTATGGAAAGGTGGAGGGCGACTTTGTATGCCCGGCGAATAAGAGCGTCCATGGCGTCAGTTTCACGGCGAGAGAGCTTGAGATAGGGGGTGGAGTAGAGTACACGGCTGAGTACAAAGGCGTGAATAAGTCGGCATAGATCACGCACCCTCATACCTCTGGTGGCCTGAGACCCGGCGGATAAAGTGCAAGATCGCCCCTACTACCTGCCTGAGTCTCCGGAGTGTAGTCGTGTGCTTCCCATCACTCTGGATATGCATACCAAATATCCTGAGGGTTTCGACCTCTGGTATCGGTCTACCGTCCAGCTCGATGACGATGGGGGAGCAGGGCAAGTTGCGGTTCTTGGGACGAATGCACAGCAGCTCGGACTTCTCTGGGGAACAAGAAAGTCCTACGCTAACTGCATAGTTTTGGGTCAGATGGGTGGCTGCTTGGATGGTGACCTGTATGGCGCCACTGCCATGGGTATGGATGGAAACAACTTTATTCTGAATCCGGCAAGTTTGACGACTCGGGCTCAGGTCTCCCATGAGGGGACTTTGAGGCCTTGCCTCGCCGCCGCCTCTCGGGCTTGCTGGACAGCCCACTCTTGTGTCTTGAGGTTCGAGCTGCGCAGAGCGGCGGCCCACTTCGACGCAAGAGCCTCCGGAGCTACTGCCATTGTAGCTGATGTAACCCGACACTCCCACAACATGTGTGACAGCGTCGCTCTAGTCTCCTGACATAATTTGCAAAGAGCAGTCAGGTATTGCGCGGGGAAAATGTGCTGCAATCGCACCGGACTGGGGAAGGTTTTTGTTTGCAGTTGTCGCCAGATGACTGCCTGGCGACGTTTCAGCATGGGGTGAGGTGGGGGCAACAACCGCCTGCCTAGGTGGTATAGTGCTTGGTGATGTCATTGTACCTGACCAGGCGTTCTCGCGTGTTTTGAGCCAGCAGTTCTGAACTCGAAGAGGCGGTCTCTGATTCTGCGCGGCGGATCAGTTCTCGCGCAGAGCGGTGTGCTACCTCGTTCAAGTTAATGAGGCCCTCATCGCTGGGGGTGGCGACGTGCGCTGGAAACCATATGATGGCGGTGTTATCGAAGTGCTGTCGACCAGCTTTCCTTAGAATCTGGAGAGCTTCGGAGGAAATGCACCCCCGCGCGTAGTTGCGAACTGCGGATTGTGAGTCGCTAAAAACTACCTCGCAGAGGGGGTCGGTAAGCGCAAGCGCAATTGCTACCTCTTCTGCTGTTTCGGAGTATTCTGTTGCGACACTACACGCGTGCGTAAGCCGGGAGCTAACGTCTACGACTACCGCCGTGAACCGGTGTTCTCGTGTGTATTCTGCGGCGTCTACAAAGCGCGTAGTCCTCTTTCCACCCAAGGAGTGCAGCAGTGCCTTGGCACGGGCCTGGCGTCGGCCCCGATTAAATTCGGGGTGCATGTTTCGAGGTATAGGGGCGACAATCAGCGTGTCGCTGAGGTCAGGTGGAATGACCTGTTTCTGACCGTGTTGGACGTGGTAGTTGAAGCCGAGTTTCTGCAGGATGTAGCGGCCCGTGGCTGTCAGAGACATACGTTCGAGTTCAGAGGTTCTTTGCGCATCCACAATTTCCTCAAGCGTGTTGTATACCCCCAGCTGTAGCAGACGAGCAGTGCTTGTGGACTCCGGTAGGCCAAGGGCGGTCTTGTAAGTCTTGCGTATAAGGGTGTTGATTTTCTTTCTTTCAGTGACATTCCAGTTATGGAAGGCAGCCACATAAGTGATGTGACTGATTGCGAAAGAGTGTATGAGGCGCATGACACTATCCTCCTTCATGCCCGTGTGCTTGTTTGTAATGCGTTTGATCAGGCGGGTAGCCGCTGTAACCTTGCCTTCGATTTTGCGAATAGCTTCTATGTTTGACCCGTTGGCTGTTATATGCATGCCTAGGATGCGTATCTTCGGGACTCGGGGAATGCAGGAGCCGTCTAGGAGCGTATAGAGGATTATGTCGTCACACTGGCGCGATTCGGCGGTAGGCTTGGGCCGGCGGCGCGAGCGGTAGACGAGCAGTTCCGATTTCAGTGGAGATAGTCGGAGACCTGTGTCTTGGAGGTAGGTTTCGACTGCAGAGACCGCTGCTTTTAAGGTGCATTCTATCTGACCATCACTGCCCTTGTTGACCCACAGGGTGATGTCATCTGCGTACAAGGCGTGATGGAGGCCATCGATCTGGTCGAGGTAGGCCGGGAGACCCAGCATCACGAGGTTGAAAAGGAGCGGGGATATGACCGATCCTTGAGGAGTGCCGGTGCTTCCTAGTGTATGTTCGTCGGATGTCATGCTGCCGACCGCGAGCGCGAGAGTGACTGTGCGGCGCGACAGGAAGTCTCTGACGTAGTTGTAGCTTCGCTCACCCAAGTTGCGCTTGTTTATGCGGCTCAGGATTGCTGCATGTGCTACATTGTCAAATGCCTTTTCCAAATCTAAACCGAGGATGGCGCGGTTGCCACTAGTTGGGTCATTGATAATCTGGTGGTAGAGCTGGAGCATGACGTCTTGAGTGGAGAGGTGTGACCGGAAGCCCACCATAGTGGGTAGTCATGGGTAGTCCATAGCGTAATGTCGTCTGCGTAGAGAGTATGTTTCAGGTGAGGAACGGTTGCCAATTGTCGTGCTAGGGGAAGGTGAGAGGGCGGAGTCTTGCGGGGTGCCTACGCTTTTTAGTGAGTATGTGAGGTAGGTGAGCGGGCCGAAGTTACGCTCGGCCGTGCGTGCTGTGAGGAATGCCTGAATGTAGGTGTACGTACGTGCGCCCACATTCAGTGGGGAGAGTGCAGTCATGATCGCGTGATGTTCGACGCGATCAAAGGCTTTGGATAAATACAAAGCCAGGACTGCCTTAGTGTGGCTTGGAATGAGCGGATCGAAGATGTCATGGGTGATTTGCAACGTGGCGTCTAGTGTGGACAAATGGGGGTGGAATCCCACCATGCTGTGAGGGTATAAGTCATGGTCTTTCATGTGCTGTGCGAGCCTCGCTGATACCACATGCTCGAAAAGGTTTCCGAGACACGAGGTTAGCGAGATTGGGCGAAGGTTTTGGAGTGTAAGTGGTTTGTTGGGCTTCGGAATGAAGACACCCGAAGTCGCTCCTCTCCCAATTGAGGGAGTCCACCACGGCCTTCCTCCAGGGCTGCGCACCTTGACTTTACGCAAGAAGCGTTTGCGGAGCGCATCGTAGATGGAATAAAACCGCCTCACAACGAGTTCAAGTGCCAGCCTCGATGAGAAACCGCATTGGCAAACGCTTGTCAAACCATTTACCTCCCTTGATACATTCCAGAATCTTAGCTCGCGCGAAGTTAGTGAGTCGGCGCACCGGCATAACAAGTCATGTCAAACAGCGAGAATTCAATGTAGCGGCGATCATAAAGGGTTTAGGCGTCAGATACTGCCAACTGTATCCATTTCTTCTGAGTGGAAGGGACGCAAGGGTGATATCAATCCACGAAAGCGCATATGGGGTTTCAAAAGTTTGGATTGATGTTGGGTCGTTTAAAATGGTCAGGTTATTTGCACATGCGAACTGTACGAGTAACGCTCCACGAGCATCTCCAACATCCGTTCCCCAAAGTGCGTGCCTGGCGCTAAAATCCACGGCCAAAACGAATTTGCTGCGTTACAGGAGAAAAGTTGACTCAGTTCATCTAGAGTTGGATCAAGAGGTTTACGAAGCGGAACGTATAGCTCCACCAGAACAAACACCTGCCCCGCACGTTCGCAGCGGAGCGCAACCACATCCTGAGACGTATGCAAAGGGAATAAGTCTATACCAGGTGCTCGCGAGAGTACAACCACATGCGGGTTACTTGATGCGTTGAACAGATTGACTTCACGTCCTAAGTTGGGGATCGTGCGCTATCGCGTGTAAGGTTCGGAAACCACCGCGAACGAAAAATTTCCCTTTAACATATGATGCACGATCAACTTAGTCGCATCGCGGGTGTTAGCAAGATTAGCCTTCAAGAATTTAATTTGGGTGTCACTATCCATCACTTACCGCAAAGTGGCCAGTCCATCAAAATATACCGCGTGAGCACGACCAGACCGACAAATACACGCATGGGAAGCAACACATGCCACACAAAAACACCTTTCGCTGCAGTCTAATTATGCAAACACATGCCGGCGGCGTAGCCACGCAAGGAAAACTTGTGTGTACATTGCCTTACAACTGGCAGCCACGACAGAATACAATAGTGCATGATAATACATGGAAAACATGCAGTAAGGTGCACTGAAGTGAAACATGCAGTGAAGAAAGGGAATAAAGTACACAGTAAAGGAGACGATGACCAAAACGAGAACAAGGTGAAAGGAGGAGCCCACGTTTCGACAAGCGGACTTGTCTTCTTCAAGGCTTGAAGAAGACAAGTCCACCTGTCGAAACGTGGGCTCCTGCTTTCGCCTTGTTCTCGTTGTGGTCATCGTCTTGAATTTCCATCTCCCGCCTTCCCCCTGTTTTCCACGGTAAAGGAGAATGAGCCATGAAGAAATCTACACCACCAAAGTGGAGCGGGGGAGAGGGCGCGGTGACACCGCATGCGCCCACGACCCCGACGAGCCCAAGCGCAGTCGCCTGCCAGCGCGAATTCCATCGGCAGCCGCAGTATAGGACCGCCGTGCTATGCCACCATAGCCGTGCCGCGCTCGAAAGGTGACTAAAAAGGGGCTGTCCATAATTCGTTCTAGCCTTCACACGGGCTACCCTGCTAACTAAGATGGGGCAACTTTTATCACCGGTCGGGTGGGAAGCAAGTTTTCCGCCCGTCGGCATTAATTGCAACACGCCGCCGCAGTCCCCGCACGCACCGTGCATTGCTCCCCCAAATGCGGCCCTGCGCAACGCATGCAAACAGCCTTGTCCGCGATCTGTCTAACGGGGCAAGCGCGTCGGGTGTGCCCATGTGAGGCACAAAACCTGCACGTGGCAACGTGTAGGCCTCGTCAACTACAGAGGCGGTCGTCCAGCCCACCGTGACGCCCACGTAAGCGCAGTAACTGGCCGGATCTACCTTCTGAGTTACCCTTCTGAGTTACCTCAAGAAAGTGTGCGAAGAGACCCGACCGCTGGCGGAATGACACCCGCACCGCGCGGGATCGCGATGTAAATCCGCGCTGCGCGTGTTTATCACTGCACTGGCATGAAAAAAAAAAAGATGTATGTGGCTGAACTCTTTAACCCAGCTACCAGACCCGTCTGCTTCTTGCACGACCCCCTTTTCCCGGGTGTAAATGAAGGCGCATAGATCCACCGTGTAACTTGTTAATTCCACTGTCTGGTTTGTCGTTGTATATGTGACATTGTTATCTCGCTCCGGTCTAGCTTGCAACTCCATTGTATCGGCGTTTCGCGTCGAAATTCATCGTCGGGGAAGTGTACGTCACTTTCTATACGTACCTTTGGTGGTTCAGTGGCAGAATACTCGCCTCCCACTCGAGTGGCCCACGTTTGAATCTTCCGTCGCATCCTTTCTTTTTTTACAGCCAAGCTGTTAAGGGCTACTTTCCCCACTATCGTGTGTTCGTGTAGAAAAAAAAATTCCCGAAGATCGTGCAATGTCGGGCCGAGCCACGGCGAAGGTGCAGCTCGCCACGGGTCGCACGTAGACAGCTTCGCTGGTCATCCTTCTTCACAGAGTGGAAGGGCTCCGAGTTTTTTTTTTTAGTTGCAATCTTTGGACATTTCCTATTTGTGTACCTTTTCTACGAACTGATACCTTGTGTCTAAATGTCCAGGACCCATCAAGCTGCAGCTAGCGTAACGCCTGTGGGCTTGGTCTTGTCTGCGCTTTTCCTTTGTGCACAGACATGTTCATATTTTTTCCCTGCGAGAGGTGGCTGTATAGAGTTACTGTATATGGTACCATATGCAGTACGTCTAATTGGAATCAGTGTTTATATCTTGAAATCAAATATGCTGTATTATTTTTCTCCTGACTCCGTGGTTAGTCATTCTGCGTATTATGATTAAACACGTGCAGTCCTTCGTGAAGAAGATGCGTCAGTGGCGTGTTTTGCGGCACTCAAATCGAGTGCAATAAGTCGTTGGAGAATACACCAGTTTATATCTCGCGAGAATTTGTTAAATTGTTTAAAAGGGTTTGGCAAAATTCCTAATCACATATATTAGTGGTCTATTTGAGAGCGATTATATCGATTTTGCTCTCTTTATATGTACTATTGATGCAGTTTACAGATTTTTGATACCGTTTTACACTGCCGTGTTAGGAGTTGTAAACTGATAGATTCGTTTTCTGAAAGTCTGCTATTTTCGAATATTTTTTAAATTCAAAATTGACTCGCCATCCCTGCCCTGCGACAGTTGATGTCCAGCGAACCTGTTGCAAAAACCACCACTACAACTTCTAGGGGGTTATGCAGTCCTTAATTTACGGTTCGAATGCTTGTATTGAGCTTGCTTTTTTTTATTGAAACTTATGCTGTTCTGTGTGTTCGCTTCATTTACTGAGCGCTTGTAGCCTCCGCCTTTTAGGGGTACGGGCCATTGCTGATTATATATGCTTGTTTTACAGCGAAGCTGTTTATGGCTAGGGTTCCGCACATTTTCCATGTCCGTAAACAAATCTTTGTCAGCGAAACCTAACATCATCGGCAATGGCTCGTGCCACTGCTCGCGCATTCTTCGTCGTCTTTGACCGCAGCTGGCTCGTTGGCGCCCCTCGGCGTAACCGCGCGAACGCGCTCGTGCCAGTGCTCGCGCGTTCGTGGTCGTCTTCCACAGCTGTCTCCTTTGCCGCTCATTGTGCCAGCTTCCCACACTGCCCCTCCCGCTGCCAAGACACTGGCCCACTGCCAGTCGGTGCGGGGATTTCGGTCCCAAATTCTTTGCCTCGATATATCGCGAAATGAAAACACGAATATACACAAATGTACTATAACAAATGTATAACACAAATGAACGCGAATGTGTAAAAATGACCGCCCTTCCGCTACTGTGGAGAGTGGTGCAAGTGAGGCTCTGAATCCGCTGCTCTTCGTTGTCGTAACGCCTCGGCTTCGTGCTCCCTCACGGCGAGGTCGGCACGTCGACGACGAGCCCTTTCCCGAGCGAGTTCCCGGCGGCGTTCATCAAACGCCGCCTATGCTTCGGCCGAATGAACGACGCGCGGCCCGCTCTCTCTGGCGTTCCTTCAACGCGGCCTCCCCATCTGACTGCAGGGCCTTAACTGGCGGGCAGGGTTGCCGTTGGGAATTTTTCAAAAAGAGCCAGAACTGAGGCTAAAAGTAGCCAAAAGTAGCCACGCCACCTGGTCTTGGCGCCAAATTTGTAGCCAAGTAGAAAAGTACCATTATTATAAGCAACTTTTATTAATGAACAATAAATAATATCATTTTGAATCAACACAAGAACACAGAGTAAATAAAGAGCAAGGAAATTTGGTTCTCTTGCTTGGCCTTCAAGCATCAGTTACGTTGCAAATAAATAAAAGTTCAGTCCGCGTAGTTTATCTAGAGTAGATAGTGTTCATGCCGGAGTAATTTTGGCACATTCTATTCAACAACTCAGCAGGAACGTCAAACGATGATGCTGTTTTTTCTTGAAGTCGTAGCCCAAATTTGATTCGCAGAATCGCCGTGAGCAAGTCCAGCTTCATTTTGTTACGCATCTCTGTTTTCGTCAAGTTCACGCAAGAGAACACGCGCTCTGCATCAGCGTTAGAAATTGGAAGGGTCAGAATTTTCAGTGCTCCTTGCGCCAGGTGTTGAAAAGGGCATTCGCCGCAAGGGTCCTTGTACGATGCCGCTGCGTGCCAGAAAGTCAAACATGATGCGCGATCAAGTGCACCGCTAACACTCTGCAGCTGGCGTATTTCAGACTCCAGTTCGATTGAGGAACATCCAAAAAAATGCAGCGGTAGCTTCATTATGCATTCACGGCTCTTAGCACTTTCTATGCCATCGGGATTTATGGTACACAGTCTTCGAAGTGCAGAGGAGGCATTTGGAAGTCGCTGCTGCAGTCCAGTTCAGTTCAGTTCAGTTTTATTCCTTAAAGGCCCCCATTTCAGGGGGTGTTACATAAGGGGTGGGATTACATTTGTAGTGAGAAAAACAAACAGCGATGGTGATTTAACATTGAAGGTGATCTGTTACGCGTTCTTGAAAAGCAGGTGTTGAAGCGATGGCGACGATGTCATGGGGTAGGCCGTTCCAGTCCGTGGCTGCTCGAAGAAATAACGAAGCTGAAAACGTAGTAGTACGTGATAGTGGGCGGGCAACTTGAAGGGGATGACTGGTGCGGTGAGATATGCGTGATGCGGCGGCGATATACGGTTCTTGATTGAGAGGAGAATAAAAGAATTTGTGATAAAGGGTGAGGCTAGCAATGCGACGACGAAAAGAGAGGGGTGGCAGTCCGGATGTAGCTTTCAAGGATGAAACACTGACGTCATATGAGTATGAGGAATGAATGAATCGGGCAGCACGATTCTCCACAGCTTCCAATGCGGTGATTAGATATGCTTGATGTGGGCTCCAGATGGGGGATGCATATTCTAATTTGGGTCTTATAAGTGATTTATACGCGAGCAATTTAACATGTGGTGGGGCAAGACGAAGGTGACGTTTTAGAAAACCGAGTGTTTTGTTTGATGCTGAAGTGATGTTACCGACGTGAACCTGCCATGATAGATTAGAAGAGAGGGTGACTCCTAGATATTTATATGATTGTACTTGCTCAATCTGTGTGTTAGAAATTAAATATTGAAAGAGATATGGATTGGGACGACGAGTGAAGGACATGAGTTTACATTTACTAGGATTGAGGGACATTAGCCAGTTATTACACCAATTTAGTACGCTGTTAAGCTCTGTCTGAAGAGTGTATTGATCGTGACAGTTATTAATGGTGCGGTAAATAACACAATCATCTGCGAAAATTCGAATACTACAGGAAACATGCAGGGGCAAGTCGTTAATATATATTAAGAATAGGAGGGGACCGAGGACAGAACCTTGTGGGACGCCTGAAGTAACCGGGAGAGATGTAGAGAGGTGGCCGTTAAGATAGACAGACTGAGAACGGTTAGTTAGGAATTCTTCAATCCATTTGAGAATATTAGGGGGTAGGTTCAGCTTTGAGAGTTTTAGTAATAGCCGGCGGTGGGGAACCTTGTCAAAAGCTTTAGCGAAATCAAGAAAGATGGTGTCGGTCTGCATATTACGGTCTAGATTAGTGTGCAAGTCGTGAAGGAAAAGCGCTAGTTGGGTTTCGCAAGAGAGGCCCTTACGAAACCCATGTTGTGAAGGGTGAAAAAAATGGTTTCGGTCCAAGAAGTTTATGATTTGTGAGTAAATGACATGTTCCATGATTTTACAGGGCACACTAGTCAATGAAATGGGGCGGTAATTCAACGGCGAGTCTCTGTTACCTGATTTGTAGACTGAAACGACCTTCCCCATTTTCCAATCAAGAGGCAAAATTCCTGAGGAGAGTGACTGTGAGAAAATGAGACATAAATATGATGCGCAAATTGATTCCACATTTTTCAATAGTTTTGAATTAATCAGGTCCATACCAGCTGATGATGAAAGTTTCATATTATGAATTATGGATGAAATGCCTTCTTCGACGAACGTGACTGCCGGCATGGGGGTATCTAAGTTAAAGGGTGGTAATTGTGAAGGTGCGTCGAGTTCGGTAGTGAACACAGATGCGAATGCATGGTTAAATATTTCTGCGCAGTCGTGGTCAGTCACCGCTTCATGTGAACAATTCATTAGTTTAATATCGGGAGGATGTGTTGGGTTTAAAACGTGCCAGAATTGCTTGGGGTTTCTTATAAGTAAGTTAGGTAAGTCATTATGATAAAATGAGTACTTGGCGTTACGAACAGAAAGTAGGTATGATTTTTCGGCCTCGAAGTATTTTCCCCATGCGGCAGGCGTGTCGTTTCGTTTGGCGGTACGAAACAATCGTTTCTTTTTGTTTTCGAGTCGTTTTAAGTGCTGGGTAAACCATGGTTTATTGCGATTAGTATGAAAGGTAATCCTTGGTACGAACATATTAGTGAGATGATTTAATTTGTTCTTGAATATCAGCCAGTTTTCATGAATTGAGCGAGTGTGAAATGCGGATACGTATTCAGGAAAAAAGGTGTTAAGTTCTTCAGTTATTGCATTATAGTTACCCTTATCGTAGAGTTGTATCGTTTTATCGGATGTCTGTTTTTGAGTCGAGGTAAATGAGAATAAAGCATGCATGACTTTGTGATCGCTGATTTCAGGAAGGTAACTGATGGATGATACATTCTCGGGGCTGCTTGTTAGTATCAGGTCGAGCGTGTTTGCTGATTCTCGTGAGGCACGGGTTGGTTGGGAAATTAATTGAGTGAGGTTAAAATTTAAACAGACATCGATGAAGTTCTTCTCCTCTGCATGACACGTTATTGTGGAACTAGCTATGTTCTGCCAATCAATATCCGGGTAATTAAAATCACCAAAAAGAAGAATACGGGCATTTGGATATGTGCGGACAAGTTTATGAAGGATGTTGTTCAGATGACGTGGGAAGTCTGGATTAGTCTGGGGGGGCCTGTAGCGAACGCCAAGCAGAACTGTTACGGGGGGAGCGCAGCAGATGAGCCATATGGCTTCAATGTCTGATGCGACGTCAACAACAGAGCATGATATGCCTCGATGAATGGCAATGAGAACACCGCCCCCCCCCCGTTTGCCATTTCGATCGTTTCGATACACGTCGAAATTGGGTAAATCGGCCAAAATTTCCGTATCCGTTACGTCACTATTTAGCCAAGTTTCTGTTAGTATTAGTATGTTGCTCCCGGATGACGACATGATGTTTGATATGAGTTCGCGCTTTGGAAGAAGACTACGGATGTTAGTGAATATTATCGAAAACGAGAGAACATTGTGCGGTGGAGCGGGTCGACGATTTGTTAAAGTTTTGTGACGGGGCAATTGCTATGCTATTTCCTTAACGGTTTGGGATGATGCGTCAAATACATAGCGTTTTCAGCCGATGTGCAGGGTTTTGAAGCGCAAGGAGTACTTGTTAGAATTGGCTTTGGCAAACACTAACAACTGTTTACGCGCATGGCGAACGGTGCGGGAGAAGTCCTCTCCAATACTGTAGCTTGTGTCTTTCAATTTACGGCCGTTTGATAGCAGTGCGTCTTTGGTTTTATGAGACAGGAATTTTACGATTACGGGACGAATTCGATCGGCTGAATGATTTCCGAGGCGATGCGCTCTTTCAATGTCGTTAGGTTCCAAGGTTATATCAAGATTTTTGCGGCAAACATCAATGACTAGTTTTTCTGACTCAGCCCACGTTTCAGCGCTAGCAGGGCTTTCAGTCCCATCGCCATTTGTCCCAAGAATTGGAAACAGCGCTCCCTCACGGCCCGTTGGTCTTCAATAGGGACTAGTGAAATCTTCTCTCTGAAGACGTCACCTAGGTCCACTACCTCTGGTTGCAGGAAAATCGACTTCATTTTTGCCAGGTCTAGCGACAGCAGACTTGCCGTTGTGTTGTGCCTCAAAACTGATGGATTCAAAATCCGCCTAAGAATTTCCAAATACAAATTTTCTAGCTCTTGGAAGACAACCAGTGGGTCAGTTGTGTTTGTTTGGAACATTTTGTTCTCTCGCCTAACGTTACGGAGAACTGAGGCAAGAAACACGAGGTAAACATAATTTTTTCTGTCTCGATACATCTCTCGTAAAATGCGCACGTTGTAGCTGCGATCTTCTGCTTTCTCAAAAAACTCTTCGAGAGACTGGTACTGCGCCAAATTTCTTTCTATAGAGTCTGCAATAGCAAGCCATCTCGTCTGCGAAAGCGACAGAATCTTGGGCGGTGGATTTGCACTTTCATCTTCCACTGTCATACTGGCATACAGTCTCTTATAAGCATCTTGCCGGCAGCTGCTGTGTGCAAAGTAGTTGTAGGTTTCTCGCACTAAGTGCTCAACCGCAGAAGGAATCGCCTCCATCGACTTGGATGCCACAAGGTCCAGGCTGTGGCAAGAGCATTTGATCAGAATCAAGTCTTTGTTGTCCTCACTAAGACGACTGAACAGAGAATTGTGTTTGCCGCACATGGCATTTGCACCATCGGTGCAGAGTCCGAGACAGTTCTTGATCGATAGGCCGTGCTTGTCCAACATCTTCAGTACCGTGTCGTGAAGCGTTTCTGCCGTTCCATCAGACAGCTCTAGGAGATCAAGAAGGGTGGTTGCAATCCTGTTTTCTTCTAAACTCAGAAACCGCACAACCATGCAAAGTTGCTTTGTCGTGGATACATCGGTTGATTCATCCACCATTAGAGAATAGCTGGAGCCGTTCAGTTGTTTGTCCATGTTTTCCGTGAAGTACGGGAAGAGAACATTCGTAATTATAGCCGTGCACTTCGTTCTGTGCAGATCAAAATCATTGAATTCGGAATGCAGAATCTCACCAAGTTCGTCGACAGCATTTATGGAAGTGCGCACTGCAGTGTACAAGGCGATCCTTAACTCTCGGCGAGCCTTTTCATAGTACGTTCGACTCGAAGACGCTAGAAGCTGCGGCAGTTTTTGTTGCGAACTTGGGATTACTGCGCACTCGCGGTGCTTTTTGGTTTCTGCGTGCTCCAACAGATCACTGTAGTGGGGTCGAATGTTGCAATTGCAGTACTTGCAGTGAGCAGTCGTTCCGCCGTCACGTGACGAAATCCATCCTGTAACGCATGGTAATATGCATATTAGATACTAAGCGGCATGCGACTAAACGCCTAAAGAATAGTTTCCGTTTTGCTTACCGCTCAGTTTCTTGTCCTTTCTCCATTCTTCTCGAAACGTGCGCTTTGCTCTTGCGTCTTTTCCCATGGTAGACGCCGGTGTCGGCAAGCCGAAGGCACAAAAACAGAAGCTTTGTCGCCTTGGGGTACACAAGTGTTATTTCACCTGTACTGCTCGTTCCTCTCTGGTGTCATGCCGTGCACACGGCTGCACCTAAACACATGGTTTCGGATGCATGACCCTAACGGAGAAAGTACTCTAGATTAGTGTTATTTTCTCCAGATGGAGCGCAGCGTCCTTGCGGCCTTTGCTTCGCCGTGCGCTAGAATTAGCGTTATTTTCTCCAGATGGCGCGCAACGTCCTCACGGGCTTTGCTTCGACGTGCGCCCATCACCCAGAGTCCGTGCGTCTGCGCACCCGCGTCTGCTAGTTGGTCTCTATGTGCGCACCGCCGGCGGAGAGAATATATGCGTACAGGACGCGCGCGCTATGGCGCGCGCGCGTCAAGGCGACCGGAACAGCCATGAGGAGAGCAAAGCTTTAAAAATAATTGTTCTTCTTTGTTCTTGCTTGCTATTGTATATGCAATTGCAAAAAAAAAATGGCTAGTGAATGCGCCAAAATAGAAGTTCAATGTAGCCAGAAAGTAGCCAAGGAGCCAACGTGAAATTTTCATCGCCAGACGGGGTCGAAAAGTAGCCAATTTGGCGCAAAGTAGCCACCAACGGCAACCCTGCTGGCGGGAAAGGCGGGCGCGAGGCGAGCGAACACGCGATCACACCCTTTCCCTCCTCCTGAGGGAACGCCTGTGATTGACTCGCGCCTTGCGCTGCGTCTACTTCTTCATCCATATAACACCCCGCTTTAAAGGGCGCGGGGGATGATTTGACAGTGGCAGGAGCGACGTGACTCGGCATGTCTGTCGGTCATTCGGCTTCTCCATAATGAATGAAGTCCTAGTAACATAAAGAAATGATATGGTGTATCACTGGCTGACTTTTTGAAAGGAAGGAACCGGATACCATAAGATGTGAGAGGGTGTTTTTTGATAGTTCTTTGTCAAATGGGCCAAAAATGAAATTCGTTACTACAAAGTATAAAGCAATGTACGCTTGTCTCGGGTTGATCGTAAAGTCTACAATTCGTATTCCAAGGTACATATAGTCCTTTTTCCTAAAGCCACGTTTTAACTGGCAGGGTGGCGGTGTGCAGATGAAATAAAAACGTTTTCGCTGTTGACGTAATGCGCATTCCACGGCCATGACAAAGAACATTTTGACGAAATAGAGACGCCTTTCGGTACATAGGTTCAGAGAGAAGGTTGTCTGTAAGTGCTACATTTAGCAACTTTCGATCAACGGTAAAGAAATATTCTAGAGTGAATCTGGCTTTTAAATATGCTATAGTATCGACAAGTTCCTTCAGGAAGCCCCATAACAGCAGTTCTTGAGCAGTTTGTCGTGACAAAAAGGGAGGCGTGAAAGAAGACGTGTGCGATTAACTGCGAGAAAATATGCATGGTGGACGTTTCTGAGGCAAAATAATCCCATGTACAATTGTCGCACAAACAAATGCACAAGGCTCAGGCCTCCCTTCTCAAGCGGAAGGAAAAGGCTGTCCCTTCTCATGGCTTCCCATGATGAACGCCAAATAAAACATGCAGATATTCTATGAAATGCATGAACATGGATACGTGAGCAGTGCAAGACCAGCAGAACATAAAGAAGCTTGGAAGCGAGAAATATATTGCATGTCTTAACTCTCGCAAAAATGGAGATCACGTCTTTGTCACCTTTCGACGGATAGTGCTTATTGTTGACGTCCAATGAGGTCCACTATTCCGGAAGTTATCGAGAGGCACACCAAAATATCGCAACGGAGGCTGGTTCCAATGAATATTCGCGAATACAGAGCAAGTGAGCGCACACATGCCTAGTCAAAAGCCCCTACTTTTGTCAAAATCTGTACACTAGCTCCTGCAGTCTCGCAGAAACGCAGGGCGTTTATTGCCTTGGTAACGATTGGCTTATCGACGCAAAAGAAGGCAGTGTCATCTGCCTAAGCTAGCACTTCAATTTGCTCATCTGCATACTTGTATCCTTTAATGCTTGAGTCGCAAAGCACGCTTGAGCAAAGTGGGTCCAGGTATATAGCGAAGAGTAAAGGCGAGAGAGGACAACCCTGACGAACGAATGACTGTACCTTTATTATATCTGAGAGGGTGCGGTTGACAATTAACATTGCATTGCAATGTTTGTAACCAAGTGTTATACCATTGTACGTTACATCCCCTTACTGAATATGTCGCAGCAGTTCGGACAAAAAATCGTGCTGAACCTTATCACAGGCTTTGGCGAGGTCGATCCGGGGAAGAGCTACTTGATCCATGCTGCCCTCTGTGCACTCAAGGACTGAACGTGTGATATGAACATTTGTCTGTATAGAGCGTCCTCGCATTCCCCATGTTTGATATCCAACTACTCATTTAGTAATGACTGTCTGCAACCTATTTGTCAGTACTTTTGCAAATATTTAGTAATCGACGTTACGTAACGGATATCGGACTATATCCGTTTACTTTAATCATTATCACTGCTCTTTGGTATTAAGGTTTTGTGGCCCTGATAGAAAGACGGAGGAAGCTCACCATATTGATAGGCTTCCTCGAAAAGCTGATCAAGGACACAGGAATTCCTGAAATGTTATATTTATCTTTGGAGAAGAGACTGCTCAAGTGAGTATGTAGTGTGGTTGCTGCCTTTGTTCCCGTAGCTGAATGGGTTTCGCGTCTGGAAGCTTGTGTTTGTTTGCCCAAATTTTGAACTTTCATTGGACTACGTACCATGTGTGCATTTGTTTCTCATGTATGTTCAAGTGTAATGTAACAATATTGGTTTGACACTACTCATAATTACATGCAATAAAGAAAAAAAATTGACAGTGCCGGGATCGGTTAGCATGGTGTTCTCGCAACCTCCCGAGGTCGGCGGTTCGAACCTGCAGTCAGACAAGCAATTCTTGTCGCGGGGCTTGAGTTTTTTCTTACGGCAACACCGACACGAATGAGGCAATTCATGCTTCTCTTGAAAAAATCTGTGTGCGTGTACGTTTCGTCTCGATGCCCACCAGTCAAGACAGTAAATGTGATCGTACCTTTGTTCATAATTCTTTGTCACCTTTTTGTTGTGTGCTACGCAGCTTCGCTGGTCATCCGCCTTCACGGAGTGGAATGGCTCGTGATCTCGAGCCCGTTCTTTGTTAAAACGTACGCTGTTCTGTACGTTCTGTGCACAGTTCCAGTAAATGTGCGTACTGTTCACCTTAACGGAGTGCTTGTAGCCTCTTCGTTACGAGCTAGTAAGCTCTTGCTGATTATGATAATTTCTGCTCACCGACGGGCACGAAAAATGCCGAGTACCGAGGCGCTAACTTCGCCGTAAAAAAATTGACGCCTTAAATAAATTAAGTCCGCTGCCAACAGTCACTCGATTTGAGCATTTTCACTTAAATGCAAAAAACGTCATCAAGCTTCGTGAAGTGGTTGCATTTAGATATTGAGCCCACGAGCTAAGTAACGTTAAACGAATTGCTCAGTCCTCACTATAACTTTCGTCATCGTCATAAAGCTGTATTGTACAGGCATCACTTTCCGTCTAGCGCCAGGAATCGTTCAGTCCTCGCCATCACTTTGCGTGTCGCGCCACTCGTGGAAATTTTGCGCGGTAGGCTGCATCGTCTTGTGGCTGGCCTGACACCCGCAGAGGGGGCGCCTCTGGTGGCGCGATAACTATTCTGCGTTCGCAGAAACCAGCATGATAATCACTCAAAACTGCGGCCTCTCTCAGTACAGCTGGAGGTCACGTCAAATTTAGCTTTACAGACTTTTGCAATGTACATGTCTGCTTTCAATTCCTTCCAAAGCGCATCGAATTATATTCAGAGGCAAAAGTAATCTTCAGTCGTCGTCAACTCCGCACCGGCGCCGCTTGTCGGATCGCCAGGGGTGGGCACCGATGTCGCGACGCTGCCTCGGCATACTTACCTGGTGCCGGGGTAACCGTGATCAGCGAGGCGGTGCCCCCAGGGAGAGGCGCGAGCATTGCACTGCGCCCGTGCTGACCCCTGCCACTACCCCAAACTGGGGCAGATGGGGCATGCAATTTTTGGTAGCGGGGGACTGCGTTCGCGCTATCCCCCTATCCATATCAAAATCCAAAAATAGTTGTTGCTTGCGGTGTATCACTATGGGCTCGCCATAATTTTAAAGGTAGCGACTTCTGCTGCGCGCGCCACCTGGGAAGTTAACATAACAGTGGTCACCACGGCGAACAACGACTTCGTTTCTGCAGCTAGCGAGTGTACTTAGCCCCCTCCTCCCTTTCAGGCGTCAGCGACCCTGCCGAAGTAGCGATTAGGTGGCCCCATAGTCTCCTAGATGTCTTCTGTGCCTGCCGGATGACCGTAGAAGGGCCGTCGTCAGTGATGACGCTGACATGCCTCTACAC
The DNA here is from genome assembly GCF_038994185.2 of Dermacentor albipictus. Taxonomy (NCBI): domain Eukaryota; kingdom Metazoa; phylum Arthropoda; class Arachnida; order Ixodida; family Ixodidae; genus Dermacentor; species Dermacentor albipictus. The sequence goes on from NW_027225621.1 coordinate 114,045, forward strand.
TGAACGGCGGCACGCTTGGCCATGTCGCATCGGTGGTTCAGTGGTAGAATACTCGCCGTGGGAGCCAGTAAGGCCTCGCCATAATTTTAAAGGTAGCGACATCTGCCGCGCGCGCCACCTAGGAAGTTCACAAGTTTCTTGGATCTTCAAGGCGGTTTTCACAGTCCAATAAACACCCCTGTTCGTGCAGTGGTCACCACAGCGAACAACTTCATTTCTGCAGCTGGCATGTGTACTTTGCCCCCCCTTTCAGGCGACAGCGACCCTGCCGAAGTAACGATTAGGTGGCCCCATAGTCTCCTAGATATCTTTTGTGCCTGCAGGATGACCGTAAAACGTCTGTCTTCTATCACGACGCTCACATGCCTCTACACTACACCGTGCTCTACACTGAACGGCAGCACCGCTTGGGCATGTCGCGTCGGTGGTCTTTGAACGCAGCGATAGAAAAATACAATTTAGAGGATGTTGGGGATGTGATGTCCAATGCAGAGACGCCACCATTCACTCACTATCAGCGAAATAGTCATGCCAGGTTGGATCGCGCCTACGTTACAGCGGATCTAATACCATTGTGTATTCTATATGAAGTAAATCATGTTTCCTTCACCGATCACAGCTTAGTCAACTTTGTCGTTGGTCCGAAAAAGCCGACCGGTTATAACTGGAGTTGTGGAAATTTAACTTTAAGCTCTTAGAAGATGAATTATTTTTGAGGGGTGTTAATGATAGCCTTCACGGATGGTTCGAGACAGAACACAAAAGTTATGCAGAAGCGTGGGAGAATTTCAAACAAGACGTTAAAATGTTAGCCATAGAGAGGTCTGGTGCCTTGCGCCGAGAGGAAAAGAAAAAAGAATTAGAAATGCAAAATAAATTAAATTTTTATTTAAGTGTTGAGAATGTCAGTCCCGGAAAGTATACGAAGGAAATAAAAGAAATTAAATCCCAGTTAGAACTAGTCGAAGCTGAAAGATACAAAGGGGCGGTCGTACGCGCACGCGCAGAAAAGTTATGGTGCGGCGAACAGCCGACAAAGCGCTCACTCGGGGACGAACGAGCTTATGCCTCGCGGAACGAGATAACAGCCGTAACATACGGCAGTGAGGTTGTACGAGATAAAGAAACAATAAGACAGGCCTTTTATGAGCATTACTGCGAACTACTAGGGCAAGAACGCATTCGCGATGAAGGATTCGATACTGAATTCCTGTCGCTATTGCCAAGTCTTGAAAGGGAAGTAACGGAAAGGCTAGAAGAACCGATAACTTTAGAAGAAATAAAATGGGCGATCGACGCACTAAGTTCCGGAAAAACGCCAGGGCCAGACGGTCTCAGCGCCGCTTTCTACCAAGCTTTCAAACAAGACATAGCCACTGCCCTTTACAATGTAATTGCGGAAGCGTATGAGAACTGCGTGCTGCCCCCTTCTTTTCGTCAGAGTCACACGGTGTTGATACCGAAGTCCGAGGACCCTCATGTACTACTGTCGACAGGCGCGTACCGCCCGATTTGTCTCACAAACACAGATTATAAAATATACACGAAGGTTCTTGCACGGAGACTCCAAAATGTGATACAGCAATTGGTAGGGTCGCACCAGACATGTGGCATAAGAGGACGATCCATTGTCACCAATATACATGTAGCGAGAACAATATTGGAAAGTTGCGATGCCTTCTCAGAAAAGGTTGCACTGTTGCAACTTGATCTTGAAAAAGCGTTTGATAGAGTGTCACATGAAATCCTTTTTCTTGTTTTAAAACAAGCCAAGATAGGTTCTGTTCTTTTGCAAGGTGTTAAAATGTGCTACGCTGGCGTATCTACGAAACTAATAGTTAATAAACAGCCTACGGCTATGATAGAAGTTAAGTCAGCACTCCGCCAAGGATGCGCATTATCGTCTCTACTTTTTGCATTGTACGTTGAACCATTCTGCTTAAAGGTTATTAGTAGTAATAACATAAGGGGATTTGCAATGGACTCCAGAGAAGTTAAAATCTTGGCGTACGCAGACGATATCGCCATATTCTGTCGAGACAAGCAAAGCATCTCTAATGCAGTAGAAGTGGCGAACAGATTCTGCAAGTGCACTGGAAGTGCGATAAACTGGAGTAAATCATTGGGCATCTGGCATGGTAATTGGAATGATAAAATAGAATTTTTTGAAAATATGCAGTGGACCACGACCCCTGCGCGGTACCTTGGGGTACCTCTGCAACATTATCATGATACAAAAGACTATTGGCAAGAAGAACTAGAGCAAATGAAAGTTAAAACAACAAAGTTTGGAGGTAGAAATTTATCGATTTTCGCGCGATCAACCGTATGCAATGTTTTCCTTTTTGCAAAAATCTGGTATGTACTGCAAGCACTGTGCATGTCAAGAATGACCATCCAAAAGATACATAGAGCATGCGCTGTTTTTATATGGGGATCCACATGGGAGAGAACGAGCCGCACTAATTTATTTCGGTCCGTGAAATCAGGAGGCCTTGGTTTGGCGCATTTGTTTTTGAGGCAAGTTGTCTCAAGATTTCTTTTTTTGCGAGATCAGAAGGATCCCTTCTTGCGAACAGTGTGCCAACTACGTTTACGAAATGCGTTACCTCAATTTATCGTAACCTCAAGAACGGCAAATGGCGCAAGTCTCCGCGGATTTTTACGGGAGGTAGCTTGGTCCGTAGAATTCTTGCATGCTCGCTTTTCATTTGATTATCTTGCTATTGTTGGGAGAAAAAAATTGTATAAGGACCTAATTGACGTTTGTATGCCTGTTCCTTTGTACCGATCTATGTATTCACCGACCACAGGGGCAGATGTATTGAAGCGAGTGAAACGGATGCCAGTGCGATCTGGGGTTAAAACTTTTTTCTTCCAATTGCATACTGGAACCCTTCCTGTCAAACCTTGGCTACAAGAAAAAGGCCTCTTTGTCGCATGGTCGATCAACTGCAGCAGGTGTAGAAAACCAGAGACGATCGAACACATATTTTTGGACTGCTCGGACGCACTTTTCTTGTGGGACATTCTGCAACGTACACTAAAAAAGGAGTTGCCTATCACACCGTACGGCATCCGTTTCCTTCCAATTCCCAGTGAAGGTGGTGTTCCCTATGATATGCTTATGGCGTTGATTCTATACAGCCTGTGGAAAACACGCATGGACGTCAGGCATGAAAGACTGGTTATTCGCCCAGCTAGAGAGCACTTTACTGAAAGTATGTTGTTCTTGCGCGAGGCTTGCGATGCACGACAAGATAAGCCTGAATGGGCTACCTTGTTAGATGAACTCGTCTGTCTAAAGCGGTTCTAACAATGCACGCCTGCCAAATGACGGCAGGCGGTTATATCACCACAGCACTGTACATATCATCCTTACGCCATCTGTATGTCTGTTTGTCTGTTTCAGTTGTCAAAGAATGGCAATAAAAAAAAAGCGTCGGTGGTTCAGTAGTAGAATACTCGCCTGCCACGCGGGTGGCCAGGGTTCGATTCCCGGCCGACGCATGTTTTTTTTCGCTACATCAGTGTCTTTTCCTTTTATATTAGCATTCGACTCCTATTTTTACATATTCTGTGAAATATTTTGCGTCTACCAGGCTGCAGTTACTCAAACTGCATGCAGCTAGCCCCAGCGCGTTGTCAAACATGTCACGAGTTCAGGAGACGAAGCCAAGGCGACGACACGTTCGCACTGTGTCGTACCTTACTCGCGGACATCTGGAGATATTGTTTTTTTTATATATATATCACTGCAGTTGCCGAAGCGTACATTAAAGCCGAGTGGGCATGCGTTCAAGAAATTGACCGCCCAGCAATTGAGCAGTTAAACGAGTCGTTCTATTCTAACGCACATGTTTCGTCTATCGTCACTTGTTGGGGTTGTGAGCGGTCGTCTCCATCGCCGGGTGGCTGGATCATTGTTTTTAAATATCTCCTTGGGCTGCCTGATACGAACAAGTATGTTTTCAAAAGGCCTCCTCGGAAACGACTGCTGCGGTGGCGCCTCTGGTGGCGCGACTTCTTGTCTGCGTTCGCAAAACCAGCATGATAATCACTCAAAATTGGGGCCTCTCTCAATGCAGCTGCAGGTTACGTCAAATTTAGCTTTACAGACTTTTGCAATGATCATTGCTGCTTTGAATTCTTTGAAACGCGCATCGCAATTTCTCCAGAGACAACAGTAATCTTCAGTCGTCGTCAACTCCGCACTGGCGCCGCATGCCGGATCGCCAGGGGTGGGCACCGATGTGGCGACGCTGTCTCGGCATACTTACCTGGTGCCGGGGTAACCGTGATCAGCGAGGCGGTGCCCCCAGGGAGAGGCGCGGGCATTGCACTGCGCCCGTGCTGACCCCTGCCACTACCCCAAACTGGGGCAGATGGGGCATGCAATTTTTGGTAGTGGGGGACTGCGTTCGCGCTATCCCCCTATCCATATCAAATTCCAAAAATAGTTGCTCATTGCGAGTTGTTGCTGCGTGTCACCTCAACGGGTTTCGTGTATTCGTGCACTGGAAACGTCGGGCAGCACAGTAAAATGCTCTTGGGTGGTTGGCCATTGTCTCCCTGCGACTTCGACGCTAATGTAGGGAGCCTGTTTTTCAACCATCGTTAAGCACTTTAGGTTTACCTCGTAATCGAACTCGCATGAATTAGGGCAAGTCCCTCCGTGGCGCATATCGCACTGGCGGGTCGCTTCGCTGACTAGGTGACCCATACTCGAGTGCTAGATTTTTCAGCTGTTGAAGGCTGGGATTCTGTGCATTGTTCGTGTCCGTCAACAAATCTGCGCCTGCGAAAACTCGGCTCCCGAATTAGATGCAACATCGCGCCATTCTATGCAAAATCTTATACGTTTCATAACATGTATATGCATTTGCAGTAGATTAGTAAATATTAAAAGGCATAATTTTCAAGATCAGTACACACAGATAGATTTTTTTTGCTTGCTTACGGGGGCATGAGCCATTCACTGTCTTATGGGATGGACAGATTTTTCGTTGCATATCTATACAAGCGCTTACTCATTTAATAAAAGAGGGGAGGTGTGAATGTGTGTGCGTAGTTATCTTCACGATGACCAGCCATCAGGACGAGAAATGTGTTTGTAGCTTCGTTCAACATTCTGCGTCATGTGTCAAACAGCTTCGCTCGTCATTTCAGTTTCAGCTTATTATTCGTTCATAACAGTTTGTTACAAAAGATGGTATACAGACAAGGGTCCCAAAGTCAGAGACTGCACGGGGACCCTTGGATTAGAAGTTACATAAAAAATAAAGCGAAATACAGAGAAGAGAAACAAATTATGAAATAAGGAAAATTATAACCAGGAAATTGAGTGACGACACACATAAAAGACGAAAAGAAGAGGAAATATGTACAATAAATGGCAATTACACAGCTTTTAAATAGCAAAATAACATTGTAGGAAATTAATCAGACAGCAAATCTTGAGTTCCTATTTGAAAGAGTACAAGGTAGATGACAACTTAATGGAATATGGAAGACTGTTCCAAAGCTTAAGCGCGCAAAAAGAGCAAGCCATCTTTCCGTAATTAGTATGACATAAAGGCAACAAGAAACGTCCTTGTGCTGCAAACCTTGTGTTACTGGGATTAAAAGGAAATCAGAACATACGAAGATGTAAGAAACTTGAGTTAGTAATTTGAAAAATAATTTCGCTAAATGATAGTCAGACAAATCAGTAACTTGAAGAATGCGGTTTGTACGTAGTTAGGAAGACGCGTTAGAAAAAAAAAATGGCTTCGCGTTATGATGCGGATAGCCTGATTTTAAATGTGCTGAATAGAGGAATGATGACAAGTATTACCCCAAGCAGCGATAGCATAAATGATATGATTATGAATTAAAGCGAAGTATAACGATAATAATGCTTCTTTGGAAAAAAATGCACGTGATTTCAGTAGTGCTTTAATGCCAAATGCTCTTTTTTATTTGATGTGTGCAATGTGGTTAGTAAACTTAAGGTGAGGATCTAATTTGATGCCGAGGAAAGAAACACAAGTGGAGGAAGGAGTGCGATGCCAGATTTATGGTCGGAGAGCAAGGTAAATGTCTCTGTGGTGGCTTAAATAACATGAATTGCGTTTTCGTAGGGTTTATAACTAGAAAATTGGCGTTACACCATTCAGTCATCTTTAGCAGATCACTGTTTAGCGTCGAAGTTAACGAAAGTAATGATTTATTCGAAAGGGCAACAGTCGTATCGTCTGCGTATAATATTGGTAGGGTATAATTAAGGCAGTCAGGTAAATCATCATACCCTCGCAGAGTGGAATTCCTCATGATTGTTTCCCTTATAATAATAAAAAAAGATGTCTACCACTTCACGACTTCCTTCCCCCTGAGTAGCTGGGCGGAACATTTGCTTCAGGGAATACTCCTTGTCACTGGTGGAAGTTCAATTCAGTTTCATTTCCTTTTGCAGAAAGGAGTAGGACCTGAAAGCTGAGGAATCAGCTTGACAACTAAGCGGTTGCGATTCCCTTCACGGTGACAACACCACCGCAGCCACGACAGCGCAAAAAAAAAAAGCAGTTCAAATACTTTTAACCGAGAAAGGCGAAACAAAACTTTTGCATGTGGTAAAAGAAAACATGCAGTATGCATATACACGATCGTACATGAGCTGGTGCGATAGAGAGCGAAGCTACGAAGACTAAATAGCAACTTCCATAAGAAAATACCCCTGCATATCAGCATTTACAATATATGCTTACCGCCACACCGGGGGCCATCCACCCACCTGTGGAATGCGAGAAGTAAGGCTCATGGCCAGAGAAGAAAGGAGCTTCAAAACAGTCTGTCCCGGTAAAATAATTATACTCCTGAATGAGGTTCAGAAATCAGATCAAACTGCTCTTTGTCTAACTTGTTCAACAATACCGACAACGTGCAACACAAAGAGCGGGAACTGTATAATTAGCTAGACGTGTGGGTACCGCCCACAACTGCGTGGGTTCACTTAGCAGGTGGGTGCCTTTGCGTGCTGATTTTGTTGAACCTTAGCCTTCTATATTTTTCAGCGCTTGCCCACTCGCTCCGCATATTCATAGGAACCATAGGGGTCCTCTGCGGCAGCACTACATTCCCAGCCTTTTGATCCCTGTTCTTGCTGCTGCCGTGGACAACTTTAGCTGGGCACTCCATGCCGTATTGGTCCGATCTTTGGCTTTTGCATAACGTGCGATCACGTGCCAGGAAGGATTCCACGTGACTGTACCCGCGGTTCCACAAACGGAGAAACTATTGGAAAAGCGGTGCAATCTCAGCGACCCTCGGTTATGGCGCCACTGGGCCGGCATGGAAAAAAAAAAGAAATATGTATACGAGGCTGTGACTGAACTCTTTAAATCCAGCTACCAGACCCACGTGTCCGCTTCTTGCACGACACGTTTTTCCAGGGTGTAAACGAAGGCGCATAGATCCACCGTGTGACCGGTTGAGCTTCACTGAAGAAGGCGGTGGACTGACTGTCTGCTTTGTTCGTTTTATATGTGACATTGTTATCTGGCTGCGGTTCAGCTTGCGACTGAACTGCATCGACATTTCGCGTGAAAATTCATCGGCGCAGAAGTGTACAATACTTCTTATACGTGGCTTCGGTGTTTGAGTGGCATAATACTTGCCTTCCACGCGGGTGGCTCGTGATATTAAGCTTGTTCGTTACAACATATGCTGTTCTGTAGCTTGTATGCGTGATTACAATGAATGTACGCACTGTTGACTTTGCTGAGTGCTTGTAGCCTCTGCATTAAGAGGTGGATGAGCCATTGCTGATAATTTCTGCTCACGGACGGGCATGAACAATGCCAACCACCCAAAGGCTAACAGCTTCGCTGTAAAAAATTGACGATTGAAAAAAAAAAAAATCCGCTGTCAACAGTCACTAGATTTTAACATTTTCCCTTTAAAGGCAGCAAACCTCAACGAACTTCGTGCAGTGGTTGTCGACAAAAACGATTTCTACTTTCCCACCTATTTAGATATGGAGCCCCAGAGCTAAAGCCTCATGTTAAACGGATCGTTAAGTCCTAACCACCATTTTCCGTCTTGCGCTACTCGTGGAAATTTCGCGTTGTTGTCTGCATCGCCATGTGGCTGACCTGATACAACTGCAGCGGTGGCGCCCCTAGTGGCGCGAAAACTTTGCGCTCTCGAAACGAGCATGATAATCACTCAAAATTGGGGCCTCTCTCAATGCAGCTGCATGTTACGTCAAATTTAGCTTTACAGACTTTTTTAGTGATCATTGCTGCTTTGAATTCTCTCAAACGCGTATCGCAGTTTATCGAGAGACAACAGTAATCTTCAGTCGTCGTCAACTCCGCACCGGTGTCGCTTGTCGGATCGCCAGGGGTGTGCACCGATGTGGCGACGCTGCCTCGGCATACTTACCTGGTGCCGGGGTAACCGTGATCAGCGAGGCGGTGCCCCCAGGGAGAGGCGCGGGCATTGCACTGCGCCCGTGCTGACCCCTGCCACTACCCCAAACTGGGGCAGATGGGGCATGCAATTTTTGGTAGTGGGGGACTGCGTTCGCGCTATCCCCCTATCCATATCAAATTCCAAAAATAGTTGCGACTTGCGGTGTATCACTTCGACGGGCACCGCATCGTTTCGCCGTGGGATGGGTGTTATGAGCGTGCCCTTTGGAACGGTGCGGTGGGTTGCGCCACCCAGCTTTTGTTATTGTACGGCCTAATTTGTACAATATTGTACCTATTGTACCTGCCTATTGTACAATAATAAAAAAAAAGCTTGTGAACTCCTACAAACAAATTTTCTGATCGTCTATTGCGAACTGTTTTGTACGTCGCAGTTTTTTTTTGTCATTTCCCAACTTTTTTTTCAACCAATCCTCCAATCGCCTCTTACTAATGCCTATTGCGGACATGTTTACTTTTCTGCTGCTCTCGCTGAACCCAAGGGCTTCAAGGAGGCCAGTGGTGCCTAAATCGACCGCTGGGTAGACGTCTTCACATTCTAATAAAACATGCTCCATAGTTTCCCTAGCTTTACCGCAGCAAGCATTCTACCTTCTTATATCTCGTTTTTAGGTGCGTGTTCTAAGGCATCCCGATCTCGCTTCGAAAAGTAATGAATTTCTCTTTGAGTCATCATAAGTTGTTTCATTCCTGATGTCGTTTTTTTTCCTCTTAAGTAGTTACTCATGGCAGGTTCCTTTTCCGTTGCCGCCACCCATGAGATTATTTCAGCCTCTCTTACTTTCCGCTTGACGTTCTTTGTTGCTTTGTTGCCCACCCTATAGGCCGCATACTTGCTGGTAAGTTTCCTAGTTCTTTTCCTCCACTGTGAATTAATTTTTTTTCTGTACAGATACCTGAAAACTCTCCCAGCCCATTTACTTTCTGCCATATTCCTCAGCCGTTCTTCATACTCAATTTCAATGCGAGCCAGGGCTCGGCCCCGCCATCTGATGGTCTTCTCCGCACAGCCACTCACGGCGCAGTTTTGTCCTCAGTGCACCAGAGGGCAGTACCGTCAATGATGTAATTGACGCCCCAGCCGTGACCGGTCCTTCCGGTATCAAGACCCTCCTGCACATGGGAGGCGTAAAGTTTGGAGCAGCTGCCGCAAATCACAGTGCAGCTTCGAAGTTCAAGAGTCGAGGCGCTATACTGTTGAATGGCGTGTCGGTACCGCTAGTCAAAGTCGGTCGCGAAATAGTTCCACGTTTCAGTCTTCCGAGTGCCACTGTGGGTCGGCGATGCAGCCTTGGCGTCAGGTCTTCTGGCCGTGTTCAGCAAGTCCACGAGCCCGTCTTCAAGGGTCGCCCGGGTGTCGACACTGGCATCCGAGTGGCTCGTACCGAGATGAAGAACCCGATCCCTGATATGAAGTGCTGTGCCACACGTGTCAAACATGATTCGTTCTTTTTATGTTACGTCATAGGCAAGCAGCCTATATATATAGTTCGCTGTCACTGAAATAAAACAATGCGGTACGTGCTCTTGGATCTTCTCCGTCACTCTGCCACCCGCTACAACAGTGGCGAAGAGGGTGACCTCCCCGCAGAGCCCCCGCTACGAACGGTGGCGTCTCGGTAGCGCTGGGAGTCCTGCTGGGTACTGAAAGTAATCGAGTCTACGGAGCATCGGCGGTCATGGCCCTGGCTACGAACCTCGGTACTCCAAGTGTCGACGAAAATCTAGGTAAGTGGGATATTTACTTCACTCGACTGGAGGCATTTTTTGAAGCAAATGATATTAAGACATGATAAGAAACGGGCGCTCTTGGTTTCGACACCGTCAACGACGACGGTAGGCGTTCTTGCTGGACACTGCGCCCCCCAGAAAGTAAATGGTCTGAGTTACAAGGACGCACTTGCCATCCTAAATAACCACTATGCGCCGAAGTCTAATGAGGTTGCCGCAAGTTACAAGTTCTTTACAAGGGGTCAGGCTGCAAGTGAATCTGTCCGGGACTATGTTGCTGAGTTGCGCAAGCTTGTGGATAATTGTCGCTTCGGCGCCAGTTTGGACCGTATGTTACGGGACCGCATTGTTTGTGGCATCCGATATCGGGCGGTGCAGCAGACGCTGCTTGAAAAAACTGAGCTCACACTTGCCCAAGCTGAAACGATTGCCATAGCGGCAGAGACAGCCGCACTTGAAGTAAGCGCCATGACTAGACTTGATTATGAGGCAGCGGTGTGCACTGTAGCGAGTAAATCGCGCCGATATCAGACTTTCACCAAAGATAAGCAAAGCCATACTGAGTGCGCGCGCTGCGGAAACTACGATCACGAAGCAAGCGACTGTCTGCACAAGAAGGAGCAGTGTTTTCGCTGTCGGAAGACTGGTCATTTCGCAAGAAAATGCGGCTCCCAATCGGGGCTCCGGGCTTGGTCGTAGGCGCGATGGCGTCGCTAACGCATTTCATTATGAGAGCGCTGTATCCGAAACGGAGGAAGGCGATATTTCATCAGTCTTCACATTGCAGGAATCACGGGAAAAGTAATCTTTGCTCCAGGCGTTCCGCAGAGTTATCCGCTGGGGTGGCGTGCCTTTGAACATGATTATTGACACGGGATCACCGTTTTCTATCATTCCGCAGGAGGTGTATCTAAAGCACCGTCTGAGTTGGCCACGCTTATTGAAATGCCAACACACGCTCAGCTGTTACTTGGGCAAGCTACCCATTGTCGGTGAACTGCACCTTGAATCCCATTTTGCGGGGAAGACTGTACCTGCCACACTGATAGTTACAGGCTGCTCGGGTCCCAGCCTTTGCCGAAGGGACTTAATCCAAGCGTTCTCGCTTTTGCCGTCTGGGTTTCTCGCTACGGTTCAATCGACGTCAGCAGATCCCGACAGCCTCAGGACCAAGTTTTCTGCCCTTTTTGAGCCAGGACTTGGAAACATTCACTGGCCACCTGTGAAATTCCACATTCGAGAAGGCGCCCAATCGAAGTTCCACAAGGCGCGGTCAATTCCTTATGCTCTTCGTGAAAAAGTGCAAACTGAGCTGGACCGTTTAGTAGAGCAAGGCATATTATCGGCCATAGCACATTCTGAGTTGGCGGCGCCAATCGTACCAGTACTGAAGAAAGACGGGTCCCTTCGCATCTGCGGCGATTTCAAAACCACAATCAATGCTGCGTGCATAACTGCGCAGTACCCTTTACCAAACATTCAAGACATTTTCGGGTCGCTACGTAGGGGATCATTTTTCACAACACTGGACCTGAAGGATGCATATAACCAACTCTCTTTGGATGAGGAGGCGAGGAAGTTGGCCGTGATAAACACTCACAAGGGGTTGTTCTGCTATAACCGTCTTCCGTTTGGAGTTGCCTCGGCTCCCGCGATTTTTCAGCGGCGCATGGAAACGATCCTGGCATGGTCTTCCAGCCGTGCAGGTGTATTTGGACGATGTATTCATAGCGGAACGTCAAGACAATAATGGCTCAGTGCTTCGGGACGTTTTGCGCAGGCTTCAAGAAAATGGTATCAAGCTGAAGGCCGGAAAATGCCATTTTCGCAAAGACTCAAGCGTCTACCTGGGCCATCGCATTGACAATAACGGCTTGCATCTGCTTGAGAAGAACCTAGCAGCAATACGTGACTCGCCACGGCCTACGAATGTGAGCGAACTGCGCTCGTTTTTGGGTCTGTTGACTTATTATGACCGGTTCTTGCCACACATGTCAACGATGCTGGCCCCGTAGTATCTTCTGCTTGAAAAAGAGCATAAATGGCACTGGGGAACGGCGCAGCAAAATTCATCTCAAGGCTACACAAACACTTCTGAGTTCGCCTGTTCTGACGTATTTCGATCCCAACCAACGAGTGCGCTTGGAATGCGATGCGTCACGTTCGGGTTTAGGTGCCGTAATCTCGCACCGAATTGGAACATTGGATAAGCCCATTGCCTTCCGTTCACGCACATTAACATACGCCGACAAGAATTATTCTCAGCTCGAGAAGGAAGCGCTCGTACTGGGGGTATTCGGAGTAACAAAGTTTCGAGACTACCTGCTGAGCCGCCAGTTTCTATTGGTCACGGACCACCAACCACTGGTGGGACTTCTACGAGAAGATCGACCTGTGCCCCCAATGGCGTCGGCACGTATTGAGAGATGGGCTCTGTTTCTAAGCCAATATAGCTACCGCATAGAGTATAAGGCCGGCAAGGAAAACGCCAACGCGGACGCACTCAGCCGCTTGCCCGTGCCGATAACAGACGTTTGTCGATTGGGCACCTTACCAGAATACGTGTTGTCTTCAGAGACCCCTTGACAGCTCGTTCGTGCCAGCGGACGCCATACGGGCGCTGACGAACGGAGATGAAAACCTTAGAGTTGTTCAGCACTTTGTACTGAATGGATGGCCTAAACCCTTGTCACCGTGTCACAATCACCTTCAACCTTATTTTTGCAGAAGACTGGAGTTGTCAAGCGCAGAAGGCCTGCTCTACTGGGTTCATCGCATCGTCGTACCCCGCAAAGCGCGAGTCTCCATGCTCGCTGAGCTACATCGGTCACACCAGGGTGCATCTGCGATGAAAAGACTGGCTCGGACGCTGTTCTGGTGGCCTGGGTTGTATGGTGAGATCGAAAGCCTTGCACGTTCGTGCATCTCATGTGTACAAGCTCAGCCAATGCCCCATCGACAGGTTCCTATCTGTTGGCCAGAAACGGGAACCAAATGGTCAAGGCTTCACATTCATTATGCCGGACCGATAGAGGGACGGACGCATGCTGCTGATAGTCGTCGACTCGCATACTAAATGGATTGAGGCACTTCCAGTCAAGTAGGCGACCACAGAAGTCACAATCGCGCGGCTTCAAGAATTGTTTGCCCGTTTGGGCTTGCCGCAAACAGTTGTATCAGATAACGGGCCTACGCCACTGCATATATGTGTATGTGTGCGTGTGGTCTTTTTTTTTTTTGTTGTTGTTGAAGGTTTGAAGTTTTGAACCTCACATGACACGGAATGGGCAAAGCATGCTATATTGTCAACACAGCCGTTTCTGATACCTGCTTGCCCCAGGAGTAACTCTTAGCGACAGATTCGGCTCGTTTTGTGGCCGTTCGCTGGCACTCGTTCCCATTATTGTAGTCACTGTGGAGAGCGCAGGTGGGCAGTAACGTGGACGTTATGATTTCCGTGTAGTGCGTCGTGCTATCCTGTCGTGCCAACAAGTGAACCTAAATATTTTTTGAACGGCATCTCTCGGGCGCGTCGTTCCACGCCTCAAACACCAGTCTGTCAGCAAAACAGACACGCTTATATTGACGGAACTGCGCATGGCCTTCCTTCTCGGCATTGCGTTCGTTTGCGCAAACAAGACGTCGGAAATTGCGGCGCGAGCCTGGCGCAAATTTCGGATCGGCGTAACGCTATTACCAGCTCGCATTGTCTGGCATTAGGTCTCTCTCGCTGTCGTCGGGCCGCCAAGGTTGAGGAAGCGAGGAGGAGGGCGCCGATGAGCGTCCGAGGCGGCAGCCGCAGAGCCAGACTGGTGGGGTTCGAACGGTGACCCCGGCGGCCGCCCGGCGTTCATTACGAGACGCGTCAGTAGAAAATGGTACAGCGCGACTAACGGAGATCCGCGGTCGCACTGTTGCAAAGTGACTGCGACTATACGCGAGTCGTCACGGGCGCATTGTCATTACTGAAGATTCAAGCTATATCTGTCGGAGGCATCCGAAACATGCAGTCCTTCAAATGCATAGGCACATGCATTCACCAACTTGTAATTTGTCTCGTTGCTCCGCACGGCGCCCTAGCTGTGGCAGGCGTCGCAGCATACCCATATTGCGGCGCCGTCCCGTTCTCTTCCGTCCTGCCCCTGTTTTCGCGCGGTATTTTGAAGCACCAACTGTTTCCATCTATATAGCTCAGCCGCCCATGCTATACTGTGCCTATATTCACGCGCTGTTCAGAGTAAAGATCCCAGCAACGTAAGAGTGCTTTAGTTTGGCGTTATTACGGTCCGCTCCGGTCCGATTTGCTCGGCTAAGCCCCAGCGGAGCGGCAGGCGATTTTCACATTTTAGCTATGCGCTTAGCGTAGTGGAGCGGACCTTCCCTATTAGCAGCGCCCTCTGGCCAAATTCAGCGTAGCGAAAAAAAAACAAAACGCCATTTTGTCACGTTTACAGAATAAAACCGATATATATATATATATATATATATATATATATATATATATATATATATATATATATATATATATATTCGTTGTTCATTAAGTATCTAGACGTGCGCTTGTAATGAATTATCGATCCATTTCATGGAGTGGAAAATAAAGCGTCCACTTTACGAACGCCACGTGATAGCAGTGTCATTCCGCATCCAATCCAATCCTTTCTGACGCCAATGCTCCTGCGACGTTGTTTTTTTCTTTTTAACACTTATTCCCCTAGAGCACAAGTTGGGGGTGCGTTAGGCAAGTTATTAGCGCTCGCACTAGTGATGCCGCCGAGAAGTGTGCTGGAGGACACCTTTCTCATGTCTACTTTGAAGTGGTCAGAGGTAGAAGATTTGTTGTGCCAGGAAGTGTTCCAGTACACGCGCCGAGACCCGCTGTCACTGCATGGCTACCGCGACATCGACGGCCATGGCAAGTTGGCAATTCCGCACGTAGTTTCGCTTCGAGCAACATGTGCGAAGGCTGCAGCGTGCACTGCTACTGCCGGAAGTTTTGTCAACGCCGCAGTGTCTCAACATTCCAGGAGTTCAGAGCCTCTGACTAACGCTGCGGCGGCTGGCATATCCGAACAGGCTGCGGGAACTGGAGCCGCTCTTCGGGCGACATTATTCAGTGATTTCTTCAGCCACTAATGCAGGTGCTCGCACACATTGAGGGCACGTTCGGCTGCCTTCTGCGAGAGATGAATAACCATTTCTGGCTGGACCTCGCTCAACTGGAAACTTTTTCCAAGGTATGGATTCAGCTACCTGCCAGTGTGTGCTCGTACTCAGCTTTGTCACATTTACTCGCAGGGCGTGAATTCCAAAGGGGCGCCGCTCCACAACTTCTGGGCCTCCATCGATGGCACAGCGCGGGCCATTTGCCGCCCATCGAACGACCAGAGGGTCTTCTTTTCGGGGCACCAGCGTCTTCATGTCTTTAAACACCAGTCCATCATTTGCCCCCAATGGAATTATCTGCCAATTGAACGGCCCATTTGTGGGCAATCGACGTGATGCAGGCAAGTTAACGATTTTGATTATTTTTATTACGTAAAGCCACTCGCTACATGCTGTGACTCAAACATGCATAATGCAGTCAAACCTGTGCGAGACAAGAGCACAGACTTGCTTACTAGTTCCTTTGTTGAAATTGCTTCAGAGGCACTCCTTGTTCAACTGCTACTCATCTTACGAGCGACGTCGTGAAACAAATATTGTCCCATGGGGTGATACGATTGTCAACATGTTTGTGAAAAGGGCATGGTAAAATTTAGTAAGCTCAAAATGGTGAAACAGTGGCCTGTCCTAATTAACATACTAATGCTATAAGCCAGTTTCGTCTGTTATTGTGCAACATGTTTACAGTTTAAATTGACAACAGGAATAACACCCATAAAGGTACAATCATTACTAGAAGCAGTAGAAATACCTATTTGATTGCGACTTAATATGAAGGAACCTTGTTTATTTAATAGAGTATCGTGAACTAGCATTGTTGCGTGAAGGAAGTGTGCATCGGAAAAATAACACTCGGCAGCTTTCTCAGCTGTGTATCGTTATTGGCTAGCCAGCTACTGTGCGCAGGTTGCAATGATATACCCATCCGTGATATCCTGTAGTAAAATGTGTTTCTATATTTTCAGGTGTCCTCCGAAAGAGGAATACGCACCAAAAGCTTGTCAGAGGACGCAGCTTTTTTCTGTGCGGTGATCCCGCTTATCCCTTGCGACCTCTGCTGCTGAAACCTTATGGAAGGACTAGCATAACGTTGCTGCAGTATGCTTGCAACAAAAAAATTAGCACTTTAAGGTAATCAGTCGAGTGGGGTTTTGGAAAGATAGCAGGCCTGTTTGCATTCTTGGATTTTCGAAAGAATCAGAAGCAGAAGAGACAAAATGTTTCTCGGATGTACAAAGCTGGGGCTGTAAGCCTTTTCAAATAAAGTTCTCTCACTGTGTGACTCAGTTCTGTGGCCTCAAATAAATCCTCCAGCTGCGGAGGTTCAACCCCAAAATGCTGCGAGACCTGCCAACCGCACATACATGGTGTGACAATTTGCAAGTATTTGCAAATACAATTTGCAATTGTATTTGCAAATTGTCACACCATGTATGTGCGGTTGGCAGGTCTCGCAGCATTTTGGGGTTGAACCTCCGCAGCTGGAGGATTTATTTGAGGCCACAGAACTGAGTCACACAGTGAGAGAACTTTATTTGAAAAGGCTTATAATTTGTGTTTGCTGCTTCTCGAGCGCAGTTTTAATACTGTGAAGGAGGAGGAGGAAATAACTTTATTGGGTCCTGAAGAACCCCTCCCCACCCATTATTGGTTTAGTGGTCGGCAGGGGTCGCGGGCCGCACCAACTTTGGGACGGGAAGCCCGTGAGCCTCCGCCCTTTCGTGAGCCCTCTGGGCGGCCCGGAGGGTCTGGTGGTCGTCGCTTCGCAGGGCGTCCACCCAGTCTTCTTTGCTGAACACGGTGCCGCTTAACGCGGAACATTGCCAGAGCATGTGCGATAGCGAGCAGTACGATTCGCCGCAATCCGGACATTGCGGCTCTACTTCCGGTGAATAAAGGCTCAGTCTGCCTCTCGAGGGGAACGACCTTGTTTGAACCATTGTGAATATAGATGACTGTGGTCTAGTGAGTTTAGCGTGGGGAAGCGGGAAGGTCCTCCTCGACAGCTGATAGTGTGTTGTTATTTCGTTGAAGGTGAGCAGGGGATCTCGGTGCTCCCCTCCCTCCCCGCCACTTCGCTCGCCACGATCGCCGCGGTGCGTGAATCCTCGCGTGCGTCCATGCGCCTGCTCGTTGGCGTTGGGAAATTCGGGGTGCACGTCGGCCCCCATGTGGGCAGGAAACTACTTGACGATGTGATGACCCGCGGCTCCCTCGCTGCCGAGGACGGTCGCCGCTTCCCGCGATATCGAGCCCGAAGCGAATACTGTGCCCGCCGATCGCGAATCTGTGTAGACGTAAGGACGTTCGAGGTCCCTCATTGCCATGGGTATTGCCACCTGTTCGGCCACTTCGGACGCTACCCCCTAGACCGATGCTGCGTTAATTATCGTACCATCCCAGCGTATCGAGACGGCCGCGTACCGGTTGCTGCGCCCGTACTGGGCCGCGTCTACAAATGCCGCCAGTCCCGGGCTGCAAAGCATTTTTATATTGTCTTCATAACGCTGGGCATCCGAGTTTCTGTCGCCTGCTTCCGTTCTTCAAGGGCCAGGCACCTTTCATCATATTCAAGCCTTCTCTGCTCGATTTCTATTTCTTTCTGGTGGCGAATAAACTCGTTCTCTTCTCTCCTTCGCAAGACCTCAATACCCGTAGTCTGGAGGCGTCTGATTCCTGTAAAAGGAAAAAAAAACAAAAACAAATGTGAAACAAATCGCGCTCATGTTAACAGACTTAGATTACTTTGTCTCACAACTCATACACTGCTACAGTAGCAATTTATCACATCGCTCACCACCGTCTTACACTCGTCTCTAATCAACGTTAAGCATCTTCTCTAATTGAAAAATCTGAACGAAAAAAAAAACGGTGACGTAGTGTGTGTATACAGTCTTAATGTAAACGGAGCTAGGCATCAGAAGATACACCTTAACAAACGATGCAACTTTGATTTGCCGTACCCGTTGGGGCAGCTTGCATGTGTCGCCGTCTTTTAAAAAAAGTATTAAAAAAAACATGGCTGGATCATCACCTGCACGTGCAAAAATATGAAGCAAGGTTGACACACTCACCACTCACTAAACGTGCAATGAAAAACAGAGAGCCAGACAGTGAACTTTATTCGAACATGAGCTTCCGCGGTGGCCATAGGGGCCCGCGGAAGCCATAAGGGCCCCGCGGAAGCTGTTGGCCGCGTCCAAGTCCGGGCAGGAACACCGTGATGTTCTGCCCTTTCTTAGGCCCTCTGGATTGCCTGTAGTGTTTGGAGCGATGGGCTCCAGAGTGCCTCTTCCCAGTCTGCTTCGCTGGATAGAGGGCCGTTAGGTAACGCGGGGCATTGCCAGAGCACGTGCGCTAAGGAACAATAAATCTCAGTACACTCCGGACAGCTTGAACCGATGTCTGTGGCGATATGGCTGAGAAAGCCCTGCGAGGGGCATGAGCCCGTCTGAAGCATTCTAAGTGAAACTGACTGAGAGCTGTCTAACTTCGGGCGAGGAAGAGGATAGGCCCTTCTACTAAGCCGATAGTGAGAGCTTATTTCATGAAAAGTAAGGAGTGGATCGTTCTGCTGGGTTTCATCCTGTCCCCATAAGGCCTCCATGCCGCCGCGGCGCGTTAGATCTCGCGCACGGTCAGGGGCAAGCTAGTTGAGGTTAGGGATGTTCTGATGAACGTCCGCACCCATTAGGGCGGGAAACCAAGACATGAAGTGAGTGCCAGGGTTGGTTCTCTTTTCCAGATTAGAGGCAGCCTCTCGCGCTAGGTTACCCGATTCGAAAGCTTTGATGGCCGCTCGTGAGTATGTGAAAACGTTGGTGCGCGAGCGGTCGGTCATAGCCAGGGCTATGGTACCCTTTTCCGCGACTCCGCTCATAGCTAACCTAACCGAGGCTGAGGAGCGTAATTTCCCCTTAACCGTGAATGATTATCAACGCGAATGTGCTAGGCTTGCCGTACTCCGATGACAAGGACCACAGGCTTACCAAGATGGCTCGTATGAGCAGCTCCACTTCAGATGAACAAGTGCTCCAGCAACAGAAGCAGATGACCTTGGACTCTCAGCAAATGCAAATTCCTGGCTTTGAATGCATCAAACAGCAATCTGTTGGACCTTCCATTACACCTAAGTCTCCAGCTTCAGCAGGGACCAGCCACAACCCATCTGCACTGATATGTAATGTGAAGCAAGAATGTGATAGCGTTGGATATTGTGGTCAAACCAATGACTGTGCACGTTCCCAGGAAGCCACTACTTCAGCTGCAGCAGCTCAAGATGAGAGTGCAGATACTGGAAAAAAGTTTCTCGATGGATTTCCTAATCTGGGAGTGCCAGAAGATTCTTATGAAGTTTCGGTAGCCAACCCTGATATTCTGCGGCACCTCATTGATGACATAACAAATCCATCAGATTTGATGACTGATTTCAATTTCAACTATAGTATGGAGGGCATAAAAATTACAGAAGAAACAGTCAAAATTGAAGGTATGAGCAACACTTCTTTAAATGAAAAGAAAAGCAGGCAGCAACACACAGTATTTAGTGGCAGCGAGTCATTCATAGCTACAAGTCAAGCATCGCAGCAGGTGCTAGTATCACCGTATGAGCAACGGTCTTCAGCTGCAATGGACAGCCTTGCTGCAAATGCTCCATGTTTGCCTCAGCAGAGCTTCTCCTCAAGCAATGCACGTCCTGGCCAGTTCTCAGCGTCAAATATGGGCAGCCTGGACTTCAAGCGTTCGGAACCAAGCCCTGCAGCACAGACATTAAAACAAATGGCAGAGCAGCACCAGCAGCACAAGCAAGGTCATGACAAGAACTCAATTGGCCTGGGTGTACCTCGACCAAACTTTTCCCCCGGTGACGGTTTTGATGTTTCCCTAGCAGCATCACGCAATGCAATCTTCAGCACTAAAGATAACTCTCTTAACCCTTCCAAGGTGATGCAGACATCAAACATGTTTCCCAATGTGGGCTTTGGAAACCAAGCCTTGAAGACAACGATTCAGTCAAATTTTCGAGCTGACAGTGCAGTGAGGGCTGCGAATTACTTGTCAGGTGTTGCTTTTGGCAAACCTAATGGTGCTCAAAGCCCCTATGTGGTATCTAGTAATCCTCTTGATGCAGCCAGATGCCAAGCTCTCTCTCAAATGCCACTGCAACTGCAAGAACAGTAGAAGTGTGCACCTAAAGGAGCGCAGTATGCCAATAGAAGCACTGACGAGAAGACGGTTTTCGTGAACAACCTTAAAGCAAGCTTGGCGCAGTTCAATGATGCCAACAGTGCATCATCACCTCCCCTCGTCAAGAGCCCATCGCAGTTTCCGAAACAAATATCATCTCCCATGGCTTCACAAACATGCAGGTTGATCGGCCCATCTATTTAGGCAAATGCAATGCAGCAGCAGCAAGACATGAAGGACAAAAAAGACATCTCACCACTGAATATATCATCAAATCCATCATATGCAGATGCACTAGCATTTTCAAGCGGGAACGTGAGAGGCATGAACCGGAGCAGTATCGCACCTGCAGCTCATTTCCAAGCAAGCCTTCTCGAGACCACTTACAGTGATTTGCATTTACATCACTTTACACCCTTACCCACCCCCTTTCGCGTCAGCTGTCACGTGAGCAAAAATAATGCAGACACTAAACCAGACCCAGGATGAGTAACCTTCCAGAGATCGCTCCGTACTTCGTATGCTTTTACCTCCTCCCCCTTAGGCACTCGGCGACTGTAAAAAAAGTTTCAAACCTGCTGCGGGTGCCTTGGTCGCAATCAATAGCATTTGGAAGGACCACGTTGCCCCCCTCCTGCGGAAGAGCTGTTGCACCTCCGGAGGGAGCCACCACCGCCACCGCACTGCTGTACTGCATATGACCCATTGAAATTCCTATCCAGTGTGAACAAGCAAGCCGTAGCAGACCCGAAGCAGCAATTTTATGTTAGAAAAATTATATGTTCACTGGTTTAAAGGAAGTCCTACTTTCTTGAAATTTGAATTTTTCTGCCTTAGAATTTTTCAAGCTGCACGCCAGAAACAGATGGCTGAAAGCGAATTTTATCGATATTACGGTTCACAAATCGGATATGCCAACACAAACGGATCCGGCAATACATTTTGACAAACCTCGGCCGACACTCAACGGAACAAAATTCCATGTCCCCAGCGTGAGACAGATACGGAAACAAAACATCACAGACAGACGCAATATGCGCTGTAGCCTCGATCATGGCAAGGAAGTGGGTCTCCAGTCCCTGAACAAAACTAAATACCCTTTGAGATGGTACAGTGAGATTGCCAAAAAGTTTCCTTGGTACATAGTATGCTTTTAACATTCTGAAATATTGGTGCGCTCCTCTCGGTGCGTTTTCTTCACCCAGCAACAAGTGGCGACAAGTGCAATCTTTCACAGTCTTCGTAACAAATAACTTCACAAAGAAGCCAGCGACGTAATAAGCTGCGGATTCATCGATTATATGAGATTCAATATGGGCTGCTAGTTCTGAAATATCCTCAAGACATGGAAAGTCGTCAGGCTTAACCCATTCGACAATGTCAACCAGAAAAGAACTGTTCAGGGAGAACGGCGACACTTCCCTAAGGAGTTCAGTTTCATCTTCTTCTACATTTGCTTTCTCGGATAGTTTAAAAGCTTTTTGAATGCAAATATGTTTCAAACCAGAAATAAATTGTGCTACATTGGGGTTAGTGTTGCACCCTTCTTTCTGCTTGATATGCCCAAACATATTTTCGAGGGGGTCTTGCTACAGCCGACGAATAAGCAAGTAAATAAATTCGTAATTTGTTGAGAGGTCTTCTCAAAGATGGAGAACTGCCTGAATAGTGCTCTGCCATCCAATGACTGCTCGTGCGGGACGCCTTGCAGAAAACTTCCATGACGGGAACCACCGAAGCTGTTCTCGATGAAATTGAATTAATTCATTGTCACCCTTCTTAATTCCGTATCGACACTTTTGTGCATTTTTATGGGGGCTTGAACTGTTCAGAGCGTCGAAAATCTTATCCATATGCTCACAGAAATTTGCTGTAGCTATGGCTGCTGCAGGAAGTCCATTCACATAAACTAGTGCCATAATTACTATGCTAACGGATGAACTCAGTACTTGTGCCGCTTTGCTAATTTTCATGTTGGAAAAAGTTTTCTGGTAGATGTGCCGCTCTGTCAGCTTCGGAGCCAATCGCAACCGTAATTAGTGCGTCGATTTGTAGAGGTGTTCAATGTACGACCAATCAACATCCTCGTTCCCAATTAGTAGCTTATGAGCTTGGACATTGTTACGTGTGGTTTTGACCAAATGAGGCAGAACAAAAATGAAATAGACTCGCTCGCCCAGAACTTCAAAAACCGGTTTCTCAACAGTAATGCCCAACTGCTGAGCTAGGCTTACATTAGATGTACCTTGATCACAAATTACTGTTTTCACAATAATTTTGACGGCTTTCAGTTGCATAAGAATTGAGTTGAGCAATTTAGCCATAATGCTTGTGAATGGGTGTCCTGTAAATACGACTGGTTGCACCTACAATTTTGCGGTACTTCATTCCCACTGCCTATATATGTGACAGTACAAAGCAACGTTAGCTCACTTGTTGGCAAGTATTTTCTAACTTGTTGCGCAAGATAACCAAACCCAAAGCATTAACAGTTACCATCGTAGTCTTCAAACGAAGTATACATTGCGTCGCTTTATAGATTATGGATAGAAAAGCCAAATAGCTGCCTACAGCAGTCATTAGTAACCCAATACCTCGCTCTTCTCAGCTTGTAGTTGAACACCCGGGGGGTGTAGGACATATTCTCGTCAGGAAAAGGCCACAGAAAATCATAGCGAAGCTGAAACGCCTCGTCCCCCACGAATACATGGCCTGCCACTCTGGTACTGTTCGGCAGCCTTGAAGGATTTGGCGAAGGTCCCCGTTTCCAGCTGCCTTCCAAATTCGGAGGCATTAAATACGCCGCCGTCGCTGTGCCGACCAGGTGGGCTTACGCTGACCATGGAAAATTTGTACTGTTGGTAGACAACGGCCATCAGTAAATGGAGAAGCTCCCCTGTAACAAAAGGGCTGCGTGAAGCAAGTCATGACTTTAGTTTCAATTGATTCTGAGCACATGCATGCAAATTGAAGAACGACTTAGACCAAATACTGTGTGTCAGCGTAAGATCTTTTCAGTACATTGTATACCTTGTAGTTAAAGTGGTTGCTTCCCGAATTCGGCGGTGACATTGCTGCAACGTGTTTGCCGTCAACAGCGCCAATGCACTTGGGAAAATTCCAACGTGTGCCAAACGCATGCGCAATTTGCTGCCATTGCTCGTATCTAAAGAGAAGGAACACAAGCTTAAAAGCAATGTATATTGCTTTGTGTATATGCATACTGTGCTTATGTTGGTTCGTGGACAGTGCACAAAGAGATGCAAAAAGATAAAATGGCCATTCAGTACATGGACACCAGTGGTTGTGATTCTGTCCAAGTGTCCAGGACCGTGAACCAAAGTCATAATTTAGGTTGGCACAAGCATGCACTGTTTTACAGCCCTAGAAAATAACTGCAGGAGCACTTTCTCTTACAGGCATTTAGAGCGGCTGTAGCTGTTCCTAGATTGCTCAGCATGTGTGGTGAATGATGTTTCGACATGTTTCATGGCCGACCCGGAATAGCTTGACTACGTACCTAATTGCCATCCCAGATGAGAGGTTGCTGAAGAACACATATTTGCAATCAACGTTTTCCTTACCCGCAATAATGTTAGGGTGGTTCATATGGTTAAATGTTACTACAGCTCAAGGTGATGGCAAGCCTATCTTCGGAGTAGACTGGCTCTCTGCACAACAAACACTTGGTTAGCGTGTTCTTCACAATACTGCGCAGATCGTTGAATTTCTGTGCAGTCATGCGGCAGTATTTAAAAAAAACATGGCTGGGTCATCACCTGCACCTGCGAAAATATGAAGCAAGGTTGACACCCTCACCACTCACTAAACGTGCAATGAAAAACAGAGAGACAGACAGTGAACTTTATTCGAACATGAGCTTCCGCGGTGGCCATAGGGGCCCGCGGAAGCCATAGGGGCCCCCGCGGAAGTTTCTGGCCGCGTCCAAGTCCGGGCAGGAATACCGTGATGTTCTGCCATTTCTTAGGCCCTCTGGATTGCCTGTAGTGTTTGTAGCGATGGGCTCCACAGTGCCTCTTCCCAGTCTGCTTCGCTGGATAGAGGGCCGTTAGGTAACGCGGGGCATTGCCAGAGCACGTGCGCTAAGCAACAATAAATCTCAGTACACTCCGGACAGCTTGAACCGATGTCTGTGGCGATATGGCTGAGAAAGCCCCGCGAGGGGAATGAGCCCGTCTGAAGCATTCTAAGTGAAACTGACTGAGACCTGTCTAACTTCGGGCGAGGAAGAGGATAGGTCCTTCTACTAAGCCGATAGTGAGAGCTTATTTCATGAAAAGTAAGGAGTGGATCGTTCTGCTGGGTTTCATCCTGTCCCCATAAGGCCTCCATGCAGCCGCGGCGCGTTAGATCTCGCGCACGGTCATGGGCAAGCTGGTAGAGGTTAGGGATGTTCTGATGAACGTCCGCTCCCATTAGGGCGGGAAACCAAGAGATGAAGTGAGTGCCAGGGTTGGTTCTCTTTTCCACAATGGAGGCAGCCTCTCGCGCTAGGTTACCCGATTCGAAAGCTTTGATGGCCGCTCGTGAGTCTGTGAAAACGTTGGTGCGCGAGGGGTCGGTCATAGCCAGGGCTATGGTGACCTTTTCCGCGACTCCGCTCATAGCTAACCTAACCGAGGCTGAGGAGCGTAATTCCCCTTTACCGTGAATGATTGTCAACGCGAATGTGCTAGGCTTGCGGTACTCCGATGACAAGGACCACAGGCTTACCAAGATGGCTCGGATGAGCAGCTCCACTTCAGATAAACAAGTGCTCCAGCAACAGAAGCAGATGAGCTTGGACTCTCAGCAAATGCAGATTCCTGGCTTTGAATGCATCAAACAGCAATGTGTTGGACCTTCCATTACACCTAAGTCTCCAGTTTCAGCAGGGACCAGCCACAACCCATCTGCACTGATATGTAATGTGAAGCAAGAATGTGATAGCCTTGGATGTTGTGGTCAAACCAATGACTGTGCTCGTTCCCAGCAAGCCACTACTTCAGCTGCAGCAGCTCAAGACGAGAGTGCAGATACTGGAGAAAAGTTTCTCGATGGATTTCCTAATCTGGGAGTGCCAGAAGATTCTTCTGAAGTTTGGGTAGACAACCGTGAGATTCTGCAGCACCTCATGTATGACATAACAAATCCATCAGATTTGATGACTGATTTCAATTTCAACTATAGTATGGAGGGCATAAAAATACAGAAGAAACAGTCAAAATTGAAGGTATGAGCAACACTTCTTTAAATGAAAAGAAAAGCAGGCAGCAACACACAGTATTTAGTGGCAGCGAGTCATTCATAGCTGCAAGTCAAGCATCGCAGCAGGAGCTAGTATCACCGTATGAGCAACGGTCTTCAGCTGCAATGGACAGCCTTGCTGCAAATGCTCCATGTTTGCCTCAGCAGAGCTTCTCCTCAAGCAATGCACGTCCTGGCCAGTTCTCAGCGTCAAATATGGGCAGCCTGGACTTCAAGCTTTCGGAACCAAGCCCTGCAGCACAGACATTAAAACAAATGGCAGAGCAGCACCAGCAGCACAAGCAAGGTCATGACAAGCACTCAATTGGCCTGGGTGTACCTCGACCAAACTTTTCCCCCGGGGACGGTTTTGATGTTTCCCTAGCAGCATCACGCAATCCTCTTGATGCAGCCAGATGCCAAGCTCTCACTCAAATGCCACTGCAACTGCAAGAACAGCAGAAGTGTTCACCTAAAGGAGTGCAGTATGCCAATAGCAGCACTGACGAGAAGACGGTTTTTGTGAACAACTTTAAAGCAAGCTTGGCGCAGTTCAATGATGCCAACAGTGCACCATCACCTCCCCTCGTCAAGTGTCCATCGCAGTTTCCGAAACAAATATCATCTCCCATGGCTTCACAAACATGCAGGTTGATCGGCCCATCTAACCACAGCACTATTCAGGCAAATGCAATGCAGCAGCAGCAAGACATGAAGGACAAAAAAGACATCTCACCACTGAATATATCATCAAATCCATCATATGCAGATGCCCTAGCATTTTCAAGCGGGAACGTGAGAGGCATGAACCGGAGCAGTATCGCACCTGCAGCTCATTTCCAAGCAAGCCTTCTCGAGACCACTTAGAGTGATTTGCAGTTACACCACTTTACACCCTTACCCACCCCCTTTCGCGTCAGCTGTCACGTGAGCAAAAATAATGCAGACACTAAACCGGACCCAGGCTGAGTAACCTTCCAGAGATCGCTGCGTACTTCGTATGCCTTTACCTCCTCCCTCTTAGGCACTCGGCGACTGTAAAAAAAGTTTCAAACCTGCTGCGGGTTCCTTGGTCGCAATCAATAGCATTTGGAAGGACCACGTTGCCCCCCCCTCCCCCTCCTCCGGAAGAGCTTTTGCACCTCCGGAGGGAGCCACCACTGCCACCGCACTGCTGTACTGCATATGACTCTTCGAAATTCCTATCCAGTGTGAACAAGCAAGCAGTAGCAGACCTGAAGCAGCAATTTTATGTTAGAAAAATTATATGTTCACTGCTTTAAAGGAAGTCCTACTTTCTTGAAATTTGAATTTTTCAGCCTTAGAGGTTTTCAAACTGCACGCCAGAAACAGATGGCTGAAAGCGAATTTTATCGAAAAAACGATTCACGAATCGGATATGCCAACACAAACGGATCCGGCAATAGATTTTGACAAACCTCGCCCGACACTCAACGGAAGCAAATTCCATGTCTCCAGCGTGAGACAGGTACGGAAACAAAACATCACAGACAGACGCAATATGCGC
This sequence comes from Dermacentor albipictus, assembly GCF_038994185.2. Classification (NCBI taxonomy): domain Eukaryota; kingdom Metazoa; phylum Arthropoda; class Arachnida; order Ixodida; family Ixodidae; genus Dermacentor; species Dermacentor albipictus. The sequence continues at coordinate 141,378 of NW_027225621.1, forward strand.
TGTAGCCTCGATCATGGCAAGGAAGTGGGCCTCCAATTCCTGAACAAAAGTAAATACCCTTTGTGATGGTACAGTGAGATTGCCAAAAACTTTCCTTGGTACGTGATATGCTTTTAACATTGTGAAATATTGGTGCGCTCCTCTCAGTGCGTTTTCTTCACGCAGCAACAAGTGGCGACAAGTGCAATCTTTCACAGTCTTTGTAACAAATAACTTCACCAAGAAGCCAGCGACGTAATAAGCTGCGGATTCATGGATTATATGAGATTCAATATGGGCTGCTAGTTCTGAAATGTCCTCAAGACATGGAAAGTCGTCAGGCTTAACCCATTCGACAATGTCAACCAGAAATGAACTGTTCAGGGAGAACGGCGACACTTCCCTAAGGAGTTCAGTTTCATCTTCTTCTACATTTGCTTTCTCGGATAGTTTAAAAGCTTTTTGAATGCAGATATGTTTCAAACCAGAAATAAATTGTGCTACATTGGGGTTAGTGTTGCACCCTTCTTTCTGCTTGATATGCCCAAACATATTTTTGAGGGGGTCTTGCTACAGCCGACGAGTTAGCAAGTAAATAAATTCGTAATTTGTTGAGAGGTCTTCTCAAAGATGGAGAACTGCCTGAATAGTGGTCTGCCATCCAATGACTGCTCGTGCGTGAGGCCTTGCAAAAAACTTCCATGACGGGAACCACCGAAGCTGTTCTCGAAGAAATTGAAATAATTCATTGTCACCCTTCTTAATTCCGTATCGACACTTTTGTGCATTTTTATGGGGGCTTGAACTGTTCAGAGCGTCGAAAATCTTATCCATATGCTCACAGAAATTTGCTGTAGCTATGGCTGATGCAGGAAGTCCATTCACATAAACTAGTGCCATAATTAGTATGCTAACGGATGAATTCAGTACTTGTGCAGCTTTGCTAACTTTCATGTTGGAAAAAGGTTTCTGGTGGATGTGCCGCTCTGTCAGCTTCGGAGCCAATCGCAACCGCAATTCGTGCGTCAATTTGTAGAGGTGTTGAATGTACGACCAATCAACAGGCTCGTTCCCAATTAGTAGCTTATGAGCTTGGACATTGTTACGTGTGGTTTTGACCAAATGAGGCAGAACAAAAATGAAATAGACTCGTTCGCCCAGAACTTCAAAAACCGGTTTCTCAACAGTAATGCCCAACTGCTGAGCTAGGCTTACATTAGATGTACCTTGATCACAAATTACTGTTTTCACAATAATTTTGACGGCTTTCAGTTGCATAAGAATTGAGTTGAGCAATTTAGCCATAATGCTTGTGAATGTGTGTCCTGTAAATACGACTGGTTGCACCTACAATTTTGCGGTACTTCATTCCCACTGCCTATATATGTGACAGTACAAAGCAACGTTAGCTCACTTGTTGGCAAGTATTTTCTAACTTGTTGCGCAAGATAACCAAACCCAAAGCATTAACAGTTACCATCGTAGTCTTCAAACGAAGTATACATTGCGTCGCTTTATAGATTATGGATAGAAAAGCCAAATAGCTGCCTACAGCAGTCATTAGTAACCCAATACCTCGCTCTGCTCAGCTTGTGGTTGAACACCCAGTGGGTGTAGGACATGTTCTCGTCAGGAAAAGGCCACAGAAAATCATAGCGAAGCTGAAACGCCTCGTCCCCCACGAATACATGGCCTGCCACTCTGGTACTGTTCGGCAGCGTTGAAGGATTTGGCGAAGGTCCCCGTTTCCAGCTGCCTTCCAAATTCGCAGATATTAAATACGCTGCCGTCGCTGTGCCGACCAGGTGGGCTTACGCTGACCATGGAAAATTTGTGCTGTTGGTAGACAACGGCCATCAGTACATGGAGAACCTCCCCTGTAAGAAAAGGGGTGCGTGAAGCAAGTCATGACCTTAGTTTCAATTGATTCTGAGCACATGCATGCAAATTGAAGAACGACTTAGACCAAATACTGTGTGTCAGCGTAAGATCTTTTCAGTACATTGTATACCTTGTAGTTAAAGTGGTTGCTTCCTGAATTCGGCGGTGCCATTTCTGCAACGTGTTTGCCGTAAACAGCGCCAATGCACTTGGGAAAATTCCAACGTGTGCCAAACGCATGCGCAATTTGCTGCCATTGCTCGTATCTAAAGATAGGGAACACAAGCTTAAAAGCAATGTATATTGCTTCGTGTATATGCATACTGTGCTTATGTTGGTTCGGGGACAGTGCACAAAGAGATGCAAAAAGATAAAACGGCCATTCAGTACATTGACACCAGTGGTTGTGATTCTGTCCAAGTGTCCAGGACCGTGAACCAAAGTCATAATTTAGGTTGGCACAAGCTTGCACTGTTTTACATCCCTAGAAAATAACTGCAGGAGCACTTTCTCTTACAGGCATGTAGAGCGGCTGTAGCTGTTCCTAGATTGCTCAGCATGTGTGGTGAATGATGTTTCGACATGTTTTAGGCCGACCCGGAACAGCTTGACTACGTACTTAATTGCCATCCCAGATGAGAGGTTGCTGAAGAACACATATTTGCAATCCACGTTTTCCTTAACCGCAATAACGTTAGGGTGGTTCATATGGTTAAATGTTACTACAGCTCAAGGTGATGGCAAGCCTCTCTTCGGAGTAGACTGGCTCTCTGCACAAGAAACACTTGGTTAGCGTGTTCTTCACAATACTGCGCAGATCGTTGAATTTCTCTGCAGTCATGCGGCAGTATTTAAAAAAAAATATGGCTGGGTCATCACCTGCACCTGCAAAAATATGAAGCAAGGTTGACACCCTCACCACTCACTAAACGTGCAATGAAAAACAGAGAGACAGACAGTGCACTTTATTCCAACATGAGCTTCCGCGGTGGCCATAGGGGCCCGCGGAAGCTGCTGGCCGCGTGCAAGTCCGGGCAGGAATACCGTGATGTTCTGCCCTTTCTTAGGCCCTCTGGATTGCCTGTAGTGTTTGGAGCGATGGGCTCCAGAGTGCCTCTTCCCAGTCTGCTTCGCTGGATAGAGGGCCGTTAGGTAACGCGGGGCATTGCCAGAGCACGTGCGCTAAGGAACAATAAATCTCAGTACACTCCGGACAGCTTGAACCGATGTCTGTGGCGATATGGCTGAGAAAGCCCCGCGAGGGGAATGAGCCCGTCTGAAGCATTCTAAGTGAAACTGACTGAGACCTGTCTAACTTCGGGCGAGGAAGAGGATAGGCCCTTCTACTAAGCCGATAGTGAGAGCTTATTTCATGAAAAGTAAGGAGTGGATCGTTCTGCTGGGTTTCATCCTGTCCCCATAAAACCTCCATGCCGCCGCGGCGCGTTAGATCTCGCGCACGGTCATGGGCAAGCTAGTTGAGGTTAGGGATGTTCTGATGAACGTCCGCTCCCATTAGGGCGGGAAACCAAGAGATGAAGTGAGTGCCAGGGTTGGTTCTCTTTTCCACAATGGAGGCAGCCTCTCGCGCTAGGTTACCCGATTCGAAAGCTTTGATGGCCGCTCGTGAGTCTGTGAAAACGTTGGTGCGCGAGGGGTCGGTCATAGCCAGGGCTATGGTGACCTTTTCCGCGACTCCGCTCATAGCTCACCTAACCGAGGCTGAGGAGCGTAATTCCCCTTTACCGTGAATGATCGTCAACGCGAATGTGCTAGGCTTGCCGTACTCCGATGACAAGGACCACAGGCTTACCAAGATGGCTCGGATGAGCAGCTCCACTTCAGATAAACAAGTGCTCCAGCAACAGAAGCAGATGAGCTTGGACTCTCAGCAAATGCAGATTCCTGGCTTTGAATGCATCAAACAGCAATCTGTTGGACCTTCCATTACACCTAAGTCTCCAGTTTCAGCAGGGACCAGCCACAACCCATCTGCACTGATATGTTATGTGGAGCAAGAATGTGATAGCGTTGGATATTGTGGTCAAACCAATGACTGTGCACGTTCCCAGGACGCCACTACTTCAGCTGCAGCAGCTCAAGATGAGAGTGCAGATACCGGAGAAAAGTTTCTCGATGGATTTCCTAATCTGAGCCTGCCAGAAGATTCTTCTGAAGTTTGGGTAGACAACCCTGAGATTTTGCGGCGCCTCATTGATGACATAACAAATCCATCAGATTTGATGACTGATTTCAATTTCAACTATAATATGAAGTGCATAAAAAATACAGAAGAAACAGTCAAAATTGAAGGTATGAGCAACACTTCTTTAAATGAAAAGAAAAGCAGGCAGCAACACACAGTATTTAGTGGCAGCGAGTCATTCATAGCTACAAGTCAAGCATCGCAGCAGGTGCTAGTATCACCGTATTGTAGGAGAGTCGGGGTCAGGCAGTGAACTTTATTGCAAGAATGAACGGGATATATATACAAAGTAGTGCCGCAGTTGGTCATGCGCAGTGCATACATAAAAGCGTGACGTAGCACCTATTCAGCCTTGCTACATCTTCCCTTTTACAGGGGAACTTAAGACGTGGTTACCGTGTCTCTTGTTGAGGGTACCGACAGGGCTCGCGTCGAAGTCTTGTGCTTCGACATAGTTCTTGCGGGGGCTCTGTGGAAGATACGTCTTCGGGCAGGAGGCTAGCTTCCGGCTGTGGGTCTGCCAGGCGGAGGTGCTCTCGTGTGCGCCGAAGTTCCCGGCCGTCTTCAGTCTTGACTATCGTTGAGCGGTGTTCATCGGCTGGTCGGAGAAAGACGGCGGGAGACCAGGTCCGCTGGTTGGTATCGTACACTGTGACCTGCTGACCTGGCATCACAGGTGGCAAGTTCCTGCTGCCACGGTTGTAGTAGGTCCTCTGTCGTTGGCGTATTTCTTGAAGGCGGCCCTGGACCACGTCCGGGGGAATTGTCCGTGGTTCCAAGTGGCTGGTAGGGACTGGTAGAAGCGTCCTAGTCTGGCGTCCCATCAGCCTCTGCACGGGGGACTGGAGCACATCATCCCGTGGGGTATTGCGCCATTCAAGCAATGCCATTTGAAGCACAGGCATTTTAAAGGCACACTTTTTTAACAGCTTTTTTGCTTCCTGAACCGCTCGCTCAGTCATGCCATTGGAACGCGGATGATAGGGGCTTGAGGTGATGTGATCAATAGCCAAGGTGTTGAGAAAGTCCTTAAACTCACTGCTGTTAAAAGGTGGACCATTGTCAGTGCACAACTTCCTGGGCAAGCCATGGACTGAGAAAATTTGAGAACACCACGTGTTAAGAGAGCTTGCCGTTGTTGTACGAAACTCTCGAATTTCAAAGAAGGAGTAGAAGTCGACAATAAGGGCGAACTCGTGGCCTTCAAAGAAGAACAAGTCCATGCCGACAACTTGCCATGGTAGTGAGGGCACATCATGACTCAGGAGTGGCATTTTAGGCTGTCGAGGCTGATGCTTTTGGCACACTTTACAGGCTTTACAGAACTGCTCAATGTTGCTGGAAATATTGGGCCAGAACATCACGTTCCTTGCTCTCGCCTTCATCTTATCCACTCCCACGTGTGCCGCGTGAAGAAGACTCATCATTTCCAATATCTTTGATTGTGGTACAATTACCTTGTTGCTTCGAAACACGAGGCCGTCCTGTGCATGTATCTCATCCCGGTACGCCCAATACGACCTAAGTGGCTCCGGGACTTCTTGCTTGTGAAGAGGCCACGTTGTATTCGCGTACTCCCGTAGCTTTACGAGGGTGTCGTCATCATTGGTTGCTGCTAGTAAATCTTGCAGGGAGCGTTCAGAGGCTGAAACACATTCAAGAACATTTACTTGAAACTGCTCGTTTTCGTCCAAGAATCTTTTACTAGGAAACCTTGATAAGGCGTCAGCGAGGAGCAGCTCTTTGCCAGGCTTGAACGTCACAATGATAGGATAAGGCTGAAGAGTTAGGCGCATGCGTTGCAGACGTAGCGGGCACTGGTATAGCGGCTTACTGAATATCGCCACTAAGGGGCGGTGGTCAGTTTCAACTGTTACAGCATGCTGTCCAAATATGTAGTCATGAAATTTGGTGCATCCATGAACAATAGCTAAAGTTTCTTTTTCGATTTGAGCGTATCTTGTCTGTGCCTCTGTGAGTGTCCGTGAGGAAAAAGCAACAGGCTGCGCATCCTGTATCAGCACAGCGCCTACCCCCAGCTGGCTTGCATCAACTGATAGTGTCACGGGTTTGCTTGGATCAAAATAGCTGAGCACAGGTGCTTGAATAAGAGCCTCACGCAGTCTCAGAAAGCTTTCTTGCTGTTTTTCCGTCCAAACCCATGCAGTGTCTTTTCGCAACAAAGTTCGTAGTGGTGCTGTTACTACAGACATGTTTGGGACAAAGCGCTGTACAAAATTCATAGTGCCCAAAAACACTTGAAGTTCCTTACAGTTTCTTGGTGTCGGCATTTCTAGAATGTCTTGAACACGTTGGGCGTCCACACACAGGCCTTCGGCGCTGAGCACGTGTCCCAAGTAGCGCACCTCTCGCTGCAAAAAGAAGCATTTCTTCAAGTTTAGTCGAAGATTCTGTTCTCGGCAGCGCGTTAGAAGAAGCTGTAGATTGTGGTCGTGCTCTTGCTTAGTCTTGCCCCAGAGAAGAATGTCATCCATTACTACTGCGACATTTGGCAGACCTTCTAGGACGCGGTGCATCGCTGCCTGAAATATCTCCGGAGCAGAGGCAATGCCAAAAGGCATGCGCAAGAACCTGTAGCGTCCGTACGGTGTACTCATTGTACAAAGTTTTGAACTTGCGTCGTCTAGCTTTATCTGCCAATACCCCGATGCTGCGTCTAAGGTTGAAAAAACGTTGGCGCCCGCAAGCTTTGGCACAACGTCTTCGAGAGTAGGCATAGGATAGTTTTCCCGCAACAACGCCTTGTTCAGCGCTATGGGTTCTAGGCAGATCCGCACTTTATCTTTCTTAATGACTGTGACCATGTAACTCGACCATTCTGTCGGGCCCTTTACGTTTGCTATCACGCCTTGTTCTTCCATGCGCAGAAGCTCTTCCTTGACTTTGTCTTGAAGGGCCACTGGAACTCTCCTGGCTGGCACGACGACTCCTACGGCTCCTGGCTTTAGCTGCATAGTGTACTCCTCGCCTTTCAGCTGTCCCAGTCCACTGAAAACATCTGCGAAAGGTTGTGCTGCCGGGTATAACTCTTCGACGTGAACGTTTTGCACGCGACAAAGAAACACGAGGCGTTCCGCCACTGATCCACTCAGCGTCACGGGCACATTTTGTTCGACCACGAAAAACGACTCTTCGTGCACTCTGCTGTTAGCTGACAGTCGCAGCCGAATTTTTCTTCTCGCTGTAGTCTTATGACCGAAAAAAGCGGTCAATGTGGCGTGGCAGGTTTGCTGTGGCTTGCTCGGCAGCAGTTTGGCATCCTTGTTTGAAATGACGCAGCAGTTAGCACCTGTGTCTAGCTTGCACGTAAACTTACGGCCTTCAATGTCAACTGCTGCATTCCAATGATCTGCCGCTTCGACTGCACTTAGTCAGGGCTTGCAAAAAGAAATCGTCGTCTTCCGCTTGTACCTCGCGCAGCACGTTTTTAGCGCCTCTGGTTTGTCGTCGCACTGAGGATCTACATGCTTGGGCGAAGTGATTGCGCCCACCACACTTCTTGCATGTTTTCCCTTCAGCCGGGCATATTTCGCCACGGTGAGCGGTATATCCACAATGACCACACGGTTTCCTTTCTTTGGTGACTGCTTGAATTACTGCGGCACGTGATGCTTCTGCGCCTTCACTGATTTCTTTAAATTGCTCTTTTCCCAGTTCCTGGGCCCGGCAAATTTCAATGGTCTTACTGTATGACGGGTTCTCGGAAATAAGCCTTTCCTGCAAGCTTTTGTTTCGCAGTCCCAGAATGATTCGGCTGCGGAGCAAACGGTCTTCTAGGTCCCCGAACTCACAGTTTTTTGCTAAAAGCCTGAGGTCGGTTAGCCAATCATTGAAACACTCCCCTTGCTTTTGGTCTCTTGATCCGAAACGAAATTCATTAAACGTCAAATTCGTCACTGGTTTGTAGAATTCTTCAAATTTCTGAAGCAAAATGTCGACGTTGTTCCTATCCGATTCATTTTCGAATTTGAAGGCGTTGTAAGCTTTTCTGCCCTCCTCTCCAACTGTTACAAGTAACGTTGCTGCTTGGACTTCTTTGGGCTGCTTACTTAACTGGGTAGCCGTGGAGAACAATGTGAACTCACATTTCCAAGTTTTCCATCCGAGCCATGCGTCTGCTGACGGGTCCAGTGGTTTCGGCGGGGGAAGCAGCGTTGACGGGGCCGACATAGCGATAGTGAACCGCTGCCACCATGTAGGCGAGTCGGGGTCAGGCAATGATCAACTTTATTGCAAGAATGAACGGGATATATATACAAAGTAGTGCCGCAGTGGGTCATGCGCAGTGCATACATATAAGCGTGACGTAGCACCTATTCAGCGTTGCTACACGTATGAGCAACGGTCTTCAGCTGCAATGGACAGCCTTGCTGCAAATGCTCCATGTTTGCCTCAGCAGAGCTTCTCCTCAAGCAATGCACGTCCTGGCCAGTTCTCAGCGTCAAATATGGGCAGCCTGGACTTCAAGCTTTCGGAACGAAGCCCTGCAGCACAGACATTAAAACAAATGGCAAAGCAGCACCAGCAGCACAAGCAAGTTCATGACAAGCACTCAATTGGCCTGAGTGTACCTCGACCAAACTTTTCCCCCGGTGACGGTTTTGATGTTTCCCTAGCAGCATTACGCAATGCAATCTTTAGCACTACAGATAACTCTCTTAACCCTTCCAAGGTGATGCAGACATCAAACATGTTTCCCAATGTGGGCTTTGGAAACCAAGCCTTGACGACGACGATTCAGTCAAATTTTCGAGCTGACAGTGCAGTGAGGGCTGCGAATTCCTTGTCAGGTGTTGCTTTTGGCAAACCTAATGGTGCTCAAAGCCCCTATGTGGTATCTAGTAATCCTCTTGATGCAGCCAGATGCCAAGCTCTCTCTCAAATGCCACTGCAACTGCAAGAACAGCAGAAGTGTTCACCTAAAGGAGTGCAGTATGCCAATAGCAGCACTGAAGAGAAGACGGTTTTCGTAAACAACGTTAAAGCAAGCTTGGCGCAGTTCAATGATGCCAACAGTGCACCATCACCTGCCCTCGTCAAGAGCCCATCGCAGTTTCCGAAACAAATATCATCTCCCATGGCTTCACAAACATGCAAGTTGATCGGCCCATCTAACCACAGCACTATTCAGGCAAATGCAATGCAGCAGCAGCAAAACATGAAGGACAAAAAAGACATCTCACCACTGAATATATAATCAAATCCATCATATGCAGATGCACTAGCATATTCAAGCGGGAACGTGAGAGGCATGAACCGGAGCAGTATCGCACCTGCAGCTCATTTCCAAGCAAGCCTTCTTGAGACCACTTACAGTGATTTGCATTTACATCACTTTACACCCTTACCCACCCTTGTCCTTCGCGTCAGCTGTCACGTGAGCAAAAATAATGCAGACACTAAACCGGACCCAGGATGAGTAACCTTCCAGAGATCGCTCCGTACTTCGTATGCTTGTACCTCCTCCCCCTTAGGCACTCGGCGACTGTAAAAAAAGTTTCAAACCTGCTGCGGGTGCCTTGGTCGCTATCAATAGCATTTGGAAGGACCACGTTGCCCCCCCTCCTCCGGAAGAGCTGTTGCACCTCCGGAGGGAGCCACCATCGCCACCGCACTGCTGTACTGCATATGACCCTTCGAAATTCCTATCCAGTGCGAACAAGCAAGCAGTAGCAGACCTGAAGCAGCAATTTTATGTTAGAAAAAATTATATGTTCACTGGTTTAAAGGAAGTCCTACTTTCTTGAAATTTGAATTTTTCAGCCTTAGAATTTTTCAAGCTGCACGCCAGAAACAGATGGCTGAAAGCGAATTTTATAGAAATTACGGTTCACAAATCGGATATGCCAACACAAACGGATCCGGCAATACATCTTGACAAACCTCCCCCGACACTCAACGGAACAGAATTCCATGTCCCCAGCGTGAGACAGGTACGGAAACAAAACATCACAGACAGACGCAATATGCGCTGTAGTCTCGATCATGGCAAGGAAGTGGGTCTCCAATTCCTGAACAAAAATAAATACCCTTTGTGATGGTACAGTGAGATTGTCAAAAAGTTTCCTTGGTACATGATATGCTTTTAACATTGTGAAATATTGGTGCGCTCCTCTCAGTGCGTTTTCTTCACCGAGCAACAAGTGGCGACAAGTGCAATCTTTCACAGTCTTTGTAACAAATGACTTCACCAAGAAGCCAGCGACGTAATAAGCTGCGGATTCATCGATTATATGAGATTCAATATGGGCTGCTAGTTCTGAAATGTCCTCGAGACATGGAAAGTCGTCAGGCTTAACCCATTCGATAATGTCAACCAGAAAAGAACTGTTCAGGGAGAACGGCGACACTTCCCTAAGGAGTTCAGTTTCATCTTCTTCTACATTTGCTTTCTCGGATAGTTTAAAAGCTTTTTGAATGCAAATATGTTTCAAACCAGAAATAAATTTTGCTACATTGGGGTTAGTGTTGCACCCTTCTTTCTGCTTGATATGCCCAAACATATTTTCGAGGGGGCCTTGCTACAGCCGACGAGTTAGCAAGTAAATAAATTCGTAATTTGTTGAGAGGTCTTCTCAAAGATGGAGAACTGCCTGAATAGTGGTCTGCCATCCAATGACTGCTCGTGCGTGAGGCCTTGCAAAAAACTTCCATGACGGGAACCACCGAAGCTGTTCTCGAAGAAATTGAAATAATTCATTGTCACCCTTCTTAATTCCGTATCGACACTTTTGTGCATTTTTATGGGGGCTTGAACTGTTCAGAGCGTCGAAAATCTTATCCATATGCTCACAGAAATTTGCTGTAGCTATGGCTGATGCAGGAAGTCCATTCACATAAACTAGTGCCATAATTACTATGCTAACGGATGAACTCAGTACTTGTGCCGCTTTGCTAACTTTCATGTTGGAAAAAGGTTTCTGGTAGATGTGCCGCTCTGTCAGCTTCGGAGCCAATCGCAACCGCAATTCGTGCGTCGATTTGTAGAGGTGTTCAATGTACGACCAATCAACAGGCTCGTTCCCAATTAGTAGCTTATGAGCTTGGACATTGTTACATGTGGTTTTGTCCAAATGAGGCAGAACAAAAATGAAATAGACTCGCTCGCCCAGAACTTCAAAAACCGGTTTCTCAACAGTAATGCCCAACTGCTGAGCTAGGCTTACATTAGATGTACCTTGATCACAAATTACTGTTTTCACAATAATTTTGACGGCTTTCAGTTGCATAAGAATTGAGTTGAGCAATTTAGCCATAATGCTTGTGAATGTGTGACCTGTAAATACGACTGGTTGCACTTATAATTTTGCGGTACTTCATTCCCACTGCCTATATATTTGACAGTACAAAGCAACGTTAGCTCACTTGTTGGCAAGTATTTTCTAACTTGTTGCGCAAGATATCCAAACCCAAAGCATTAACAGTTTACCATCGTAGTCTTCAAACGAAGTATACATTGCGTCGCTTTATAGGTTATGGATAGAAAAGCCAAATAGCTGCCTACAGCAGTCATTAGTAACCCAATACCTCGCTCTGCTCAGCTTGTAGTTGAACACCTGGTGGGTGTAGGACATGTTATCGTCAGGAAAAAGCCACAGAAAATCATAGCGAAGCTGAAACGCCTCGTCCCCCACGAATACATGGCCTGCCACTCTGGTACTGTTCGGCAGCGTTGAAGGATTTGGCGAAGGTCCCCGTTTCCAGCTGCCTTCCAAATTCGCAGATATTAAATACGCTGCCGTCGCTGTGCCGACCAGGTGGGCTTACGCTGACCATGGAAAATTTGTGCTGTTGGTAGACAACGGCCATCAGTACATGGAGAACCTCCCCTGTAAGAAAAGGGGTGCGTGAAGCAAGTCATGACCTTAGTTTCAATTGATTCTGAGCACATGCATGCAAATTGAAGAACGACTTAGACCAAATACTGTGTGTCAGCGTAAGATCTTTTCAGTACATTGTATACCTTGTAGTTAAAGTGGTTGCTTCCTGAATTCGGCGGTGCCATTTCTGCAACGTGTTTGCCGTCAACAGCGCCAATGCACTTGGGAAAATTCCAACGTGTGCCCAACGCATGCGCAATTTGCTGCCATTGCTCGTATCTAAAGATAGGGAACACAAGCTTAAAAGCAATGTATATTGCTTCGTGTATATTGTTGTGCCATTACCACAAGCCCGGATCCCGAATCTGCAAGATGCAGAATCTATCCTGCGAGCGCCATAATTCTCCCTTCACAAGTCAAGATGCTGCGCCTTCGTGCGGGAGAAGCCTCGGCGGAGCAGCGTGTTTTGACGTGCCCGCGTGTGCCCGACGGCCCGGCGCCGCACCTCCCTTGCCTGGAGGTCACCGCGCGCGCGAACTTTGAACCGAGTGGCCAGCGCGGTCGCTGGTTGGACCCCTCGGACGACCGTCGTGTGCTGACTTTGTATTGGGCCGGTTGAGTGACAATGGGCCTCGGGGATTATAAAAGCAGTGACAAGCCGCCTGAAAAACAGGATCTGCCGACCCCACCGGGAGAGAGTGTCGTCCCGACTGGGGCTCGGAGTCATCGCTACCAACGCTCTGTCACGAAACGGGTGACGAGCGCTACGGGACCACAAAGCCGTAATCGTGGTGCAGCGGTACAAGTTCGTAACACTGGTGGCAGCGGTGGGATGTTCGTAACACTGGATGGCAGCTACGGGATTGACCGGCATCAGCTACCTCGGCGCGGTGAGTGCCTGAAGTTTACCTCAAACACCAGACTTTCTCTGACACAGGTTATAGTAGCTTAGGGAAGGATTTGGTGTTGCATTGTGATAACCTTGTGTGTTTCAAGCCTAGTAAGAGTGTTTTGAAAACCAGGGGATGCTGAGGGTGTAAACAGGGCAGTGTGTGATATACTTGCATATGTCTTACTAGTAGTGTTATAGTAGCGTACGGCAGGTATATTCAAAAAGGGTAAACAGCAGGAGGACAGTGTGAACGATGGAGAAGTACAAGGTGAAGGAACTTCTCGAAATTTGTGAGGAGTTGGGCATTGAGTTGGGCTCAACCAAAAGAAAGAATGCAATCCTTGAGGTCATGAGGACTGGGGACGTAACGGCTGAGGAGGCCGCTGAGGCCTGGGCGGATATCAATGAACGTCGGGAAAGGGAGGAGAAGGAACGTTGCGAGCAGGAAAGGAGAGAACAGCAACGTCGCGAGGAGGAAAAGGAGGAAAGGAGAGAACAGCAACGTCGCGAGGAGGAAAAGGAGGAAAGGAGAGAACAGCAACGTCGCGAGGAGGAAAAGGAGGAAAGGAGAGAACAGCAACGTCGCGAGGAGGAAAAGAGGGAGAAGGAACGTTGCATGGAGGAAAGGAGAGAGATTCGTGAGCACGAGCTTAAAATGAAAGAGTTGGAGACCCGAAATAGCTCGCCAGCGCCTAGTCTCACTTCTAATGTTCCAAGAATACGCGATCAACTTCCACCCTTTGTCGTCGGAGAGGATATGGCCAAATACCTCGTGAAATTTGAGCACGTGTGTGAACGGAATAGCATTGAGCGATCCCTTTGGGCACAGAATCTGTTAGCGTTGCTTCCTGGGGAGGCATCAGACGTAATAACTTGCTTATCGAAAGAGGCGTTTGAGAGCTACAGTGATGTGAAGGAAGCGCTACTGCGGAAGTACAAATTGTCGCCCGAAGCTTTCCGGCAGAGGTTCCGGTATGCAAAAAAGGGTAAGGAGTCGAATGTTGACTTCGCGTTTCGTCTAAAAGCCGACCTGGTGGAATGGCTGAAGGGCGAAGAGGTTTACGACGACCGCGACAAAATTGTCGAATGCATCGCGTTGGAGCAGTTCTACCGTTGCATTGATGAGGATGTCCGGCTCTGGCTGCAAGATAGGCTAAAGGAGGTTAAGCTAAACAAGGCAGCAGAGTTAGCGGAAGAGTATTACACACGCCGCAGCTTGCACAGCAAGGCAGTGCGCGTAGAAAAAGCTGATAGAAGAGATGTGTTTTACGGGAAGCCCGACGAACGGAAGGAAATCACGCGTCGCGAGTTTCGGGACGACGAGTCCCTTCCCAAAGAAACTGTAAGGGATGGACAGAATGCATCTCAGAATGATGACGATGGTCCGAAACAGCGAAACGAAATGACGCGTTCTTTTGAAAAACGGAGACCGTTAACCTGCTACAATTGCAAAAAGCAAGGGCACATCGCTGCAAGCTGCCCAGAGAGAATTGCTTTTGCAACGATACAGGAAACTCACAAAAACATACGTCTATTGGAGCCCTATGTGCAGGAAATTAAGGTAAACGGCAAGAAGTGCCGAGCACTGCGGGACTCTGAAGCAACTATGGACGTTGTTCACCCGTCTTTCGTCTCCTCGAGTGATTTTACGGGAGAGTGCGTTAGGATACGGCAAGTGGCCGAGAAGGAGAGTGTCTGTTTACCGATAGCAACGGTTATCATTGAAGGAGAGTTTGGAAAACTTAACACCGAAGCCGCTGTGTCAGCCGCCCTCCCGGAGCAATTTTCCTACCTTTTCTCAAATAGCTCGGAGCAGCTGCTGAGGGATCAGGGCAAATCATTCTTTGCCGACGTGGCGTACATGGCCCCCACGCGATCCAAAGCGCGCCCGCTGTCGAGGGAACTTGACTTAGCGTCGGGAAGCGAAAGGCGGTGCGGCACACGGACCGATCACGGTAACTTGAGTGGCGAGCAGTCACGGGAGAGGCAGAGCTCGGAGGCTGGCCTAGACGAGCGGGTCCTGGAAGTGAGTGGGAGTGACGCGTGCAGTGCTAGCCGCGATATAGACTCGACGCCGCAATTAGGCGACGCGGGTTCCGCACTCGCTCCGGTTTCCGCCAGCCGGCAGGAGCAGGCTGCAGTTGAAAGAAAAAGTCTGATTCGCGAGCAACAGGAAGATTGTTCATTAGCCGATCTGAGGAAGAGCGTCAAACGGGGAGTGGGAAAAAAGGGGGTTTCATTTGGCAAGGAACCTGGCTTATTGTACCGCCGCTACACGGATAAGCAGGGTCGCAAATATAAGCAGCTTCAGATTCCGCGAAAATATCGCCGGGAAAAATGAATGACCTCATTTGCTTCCTCAGAAGTATGTTTTCGGTCCAAAGCGATTTCAAGGGGACCATTCTATTTGTCATTATTATTGCTGATTATTAATTGTTTCTATTTTGTTGTGTTGATGATTTGAAAACTGATTGTTTGAGCCTTGTGTGCTAGATCGTACACCTGCCTCTTGTTGCAGCGGGAGAAAAAAGGGGAAAACAATTTAGTTAGGTTGATTTGAATTATGGCCTTGTCTGGTGTTTGACGGGAGACAGAGGGCACTTGTTCGTGTTGGGTGTTGCCTTTTGCCGGTCGGTTTTGCAAGCTGCAGAACGACCAAGCGGGACCAGTGGCGAGAAGCAAGGTCTTAGGAACGACCCGAGCGGAGCTGGTCAAGGTGCCTTGGCGACGACGTGGTGAGCAGAGCTCCTGTCCTGGCGAGTCGGACCTGGGCACGTGAGGTTACCTGGCGTCCCGACACTGGACGTGAACTTGGACGAGCCTGACGAACGTGCGCGCCTGGCATCCGAGCCACGTGGAGGCAGCTCGTCTTCCCGGCGCCTTATCTGAGGGCGGGGATGCTGTTGTGCCATTACCACAAGCCCGGATCCCGAATCTGCAAGATGCAGAATCTATCCTGCGAGCGCCATAATTCTCCCTTCACAAGTCAAGATGCTGCGCCTTCGTGCGGGAGAAGCCTCGGCGGAGCAGCGTGTTTTGACGTGCCCGCGTGTGCCCGACGGCCCGGCGCCGCACCTCCCTTGCCTGGAGGTCACCGCGCGCGCGAACTTTGAACCGAGTGGCCAGCGCGGTCGCTGGTTGGACCCCTCGGACGACCGTCGTGTGCTGACTTTGTATTGGGCCGGTTGAGTGACAATGGGCCTCGGGGATTATAAAAGCAGTGACAAGCCGCCTGAAAAACAGGATCTGCCGACCCCACCGGGAGAGAGTGTCGTCCCGACTGGGGCTCGGAGTCATCGCTACCAACGCTCTGTCACGAAACGGGTGACGAGCGCTACGGGACCACAAAGCCGTAATCGTGGTGCAGCGGTACAAGTTCGTAACACTGGTGGCAGCGGTGGGATGTTCGTAACAATATGCATACTGTGCTTATGTTGGTTCGTGGACAGTGCACAAAGAGATGCAAAAAGATAAAACGGCCATTCAGTACATTGACACCAGTGGTTGTGATTCTGTCCAAGTGTCCAGGACCGTGAACCAAAGTCATAATTTAGGTTGGCACAAGCTTGCACTGTTTTACAGCCCTAGAAAATAACTGCAGGAGCACTTTCTCTTACAGGCATGTAGAGCGGCTGTAGCTGTTCCTAGATTGCTCAGCATGTCTGATGAATGATGCTTCGACGTGTTTCATGGCCGACCCGGAACAGCTTGACTACGTACTTAATTGCCATCCCAGATGAGAGGTTGCTGAAGAACACATATTTGCAATCCACGTTTTCCTTAACCGCAATAACGTTAGGGTGGTTCATATGGTTAAATGTTACTACAGCTCAAGGTGATGGCAAGCCTCTCTTCGGAGTAGAGTGGCTCTCTGCACAAGAACCACTTGGTTAGCGTGTTCTTCACAATACTGCGCAGATCGTTGAATTTCTCTGCAGTCATGCGGCAGTATTAAAAAAAAACATGGCGGGGTCATCACCTGCACCTGCAAAAATATGAAGCAAGGCGGACACCCTCACCACTCACTAAATGTGCAATGAAAAACGGAGAGACAGACAGTGAACTTTATTCGAACATGAGCTTCCGCGGTGGCCATAGGGGCCCCCGCGGAAGCTGCTGGCCGCGTCCAAGTCCGGGCAGGAATACCGTGATGTTCTGCCCTTTCTTAGGCCCTCTGGATTGCCTGTAGTGTTTGGAGCGATGGGCTCCAGTGTGCCTCTTCCCAGTCTGCTTCGCTGGATAGAGGGCCGTTAGGTAACGTGCTCTGGGCATTGCCAGAGCACGTGCGCTAAGGAACAATAAATCTCAGTACACTCCGGACAGCTTGAACCGATGTATGTGGCGATATGGCTGAGAAAGCCCCGCGAGGGGATTGAGCCCGTCTGAAGCATTCTAAGTGAAACTGACTGAGACCTGTCTAACTACGGGCGAGGAAGAGGATAGGCCCTTCTACTAAGCCGATAGTGAGAGCTTATTTCATGAAAAGTAAGGAGTGGATCGTTCTGCTGGGTTTCATCCTGTCCCCATAAGGCCTCCATGCCGCCGCGGCGCGTTAGATCTCGCGCACGGTCATGGGCAAGCTAGTTGAGGTTAGGGATGTTCTGATGAACGTCCGCACCCATTAGGGCGGGAAACCAAGAGATGAAGTGAGTGCCAGGGTTGATTCTCTTTTCCAGAATGGAGGCAGCCTCTCGCGCTAGGTTACCCGATTCGAAAGCTTTGATGGCCGCTCGTGAGTCTGTGAAAACGTTGGTGCGCGAGGGGTCGGTCATAGCCAGGGCTATGGTGACCTTTTCCGCGACTCCGCTCATAGCTAACCTAACCGAGGCCGAGGAGCGTAATTCCCCTTTACCGTGAATGATTGTCAACGCGAATGTGCTAGGCTTGCCCTACTCCGATGACAAGGACCACAGGCTTACAAAGATGGCTCGGATGAGCAGCTCCACTTCAGATAATCAATTGCTCCAGCAACAGAAGTAGATGAGCCTGGACTCTCAGCAAATGCAGATTCCTGGCTTTGAATGTATCAAACAGCAATCTCTTGGACCTTCCATTACACCTAAGTCTCCAGTTTCAGCAGGGACCAGCCACAACCCATCTGCACTGATATGTAATGTGAAGCAAGAATGTGATAGCCTTGGACATTGTGGTCAAACCAATGACTGTGCACGTTCCCAGGAAGCGACTACTTCAGCTGCAGCAGCTCAAGATGAGAGTGCAGATACTGGAGAAAAGTTTCTCGATGGATTTCCTAATCTGGGCCTGCCAGAAGATTCTTCTGAAGTTTGGGTAGACAACCCTGAGATTCTGCGGCACCTCATTGATGACATAACAAATCCATCAGATTTGATGACTGATTTCAATTTCAACCATAGTATGGAGGGCATAAAAAATACAGAATAAATAGTCAAAATTGAAGATATGAGCAACACTTCTTTAAATGAAAAGAAAAGCAGGCAGCAACACACAGTATTTAGTGGCAGCGAGTCTTTCATAGCTACAAGTCAAGCATCGCAGCAGGTGCTAGTATCACCGTATGAGCAATGGTCTTCAGCTGCAATGGACAGCCTTGCTGCAAATGCTCCATGTTTGCCTCAGCAGAGCTTCTCCTCAAGCAATGCACGTCCTGGCCAGTTGTCAGCGTCAAATATGGGCAGCCTGGACTTCAAGCTTTCGGAACCAAGCCCTGCAGCACAGACATTAAAACAAATGGCAGAGCAGCACCAGCAGCACAAGCAAGGTCATGACAAGCACTCAATTGGCCTGGGTGTACCTCGACCAAACTTTTCCCCCGGTGACGGTTTTGATGTTTCCCTAGCAGCATCACGCAATGCAATCTTTAGCACTACAGATAACTCTCTTAACCCTTCCAAGGTGATGCAGACATCAAACATGTTTCGCAATGTGGGCTTTGGAAACCAAGCCTTGACGACAACGATTCAGTCAAATTTTCGAGCTGACAGTGCAGTGAGGGCTGCGAATTCCTTGTCAGGTGTTGCTTTTGGCAAACCTAATGGTGCTCAAAGCCCCTATGTGGTATCTAGTAATCCTCTTGATGCAGCCAGATGCCAAGCTCTCTCTCAAATGCCACTGCAACTGCAAGAACAGCAGATGTGTTCACCTAAAGGAGTGCAGTATGCCAATAGCAGCACTGACGAGAAGACGGTTTTCGTGAACAACTTTAAAGCAAGCTTGGCGCAGTTCAATGACGCCAAAAGTGCACCATCACCTCCCCTCGTCAAGAGCCCATCGCAGTTTCCGAAACAAATATCATCTCCCATGGCTTCACAAACATGCAGGTTGATCGGCCCATCTGACCACAGCACTATTCAGGCAAATGCAATGCAGCAGCAGCAAGAAATGAAGGACAAAAAAGACATCTCACCACTGAATATATCATCAAATCCATCATATGCAGATGCACTAGCATTTTCAAGCGGGAACGTGAGAGGCATGAACCGGAGCAGTATCGCACCTGCAGCTCATTTCCAAGCAAGCCTTCTCGAGACCACTTACAGTAATTTGCATTTACATCACTCTACACCCTTACCCACCCCCTTTCGCGTCAGCTGTCACGTGAGCAAAAATAATGCAGACACTAAACCGGACCCAGGATGAGTAACCTTCCAGAGATCGCTCCGTACTTCGTATGCTTTTACCTCCTCCCCCTTAGGCACTCGGCGACTGTAAAAAAAGTTTCAAACCTGCTGCGGGTGCCTTGGTCGCAATCAATAGCATTCGGAAGGACCACGTTGCCCCCCTCCTCCGGAAGAGCTGTTGCACCTCCGGAGGGAGCCACCACCGCCACCGCACTGCTTGCTGTACTGCATATGACCCTTCGAAATTCCTATCCAGTGTGAACAAGCAAGCAGTAGCAGACCTGAAGCAGCAATTTTATGTTAGAAAAATGATATGTTCACTGGTTTAAAGGAAGTCCTACTTTCTTGAAATTTGAATTTTTCAGCCTTAGAATTTTTCAAGCTGCACGCCAGAAACAGATGGCTGAAAGCGAATTTTATCGAAATTACGGTTCAGAAATCGGATATGTCAACACAAACGGATCCGGCAATACACTTTGCCAATCCTCGGCCGACAGTCAACGGAACAAAATTCCATGTCCCCAGCGTGAGACAGGTACGGAAACAAAACATCACAGACAGACGCAATATGCGCTGTAGCCTCGATGATGGCACGGAAGTGGGTCTCCAATTCCTGAACAAAAAGTAAATACCCTTTGTAATGGTACAGTGAGCTTGCCAAAAAGTTCCCCTGGTACATGATATGCTTTTAACATTGTGAAATATTGGTGCGCTCCTCTCTGCGTTTTCTTCACCCAGCAACAAGTGGCGACAAGTGCAATCTTTTACAGTCTTTCTAACAAATAACTTCACCAAGAAGCCAGCGACGTACTAAGCTGCGGATTCATCGATTATATGAGATTCAGTATTGGCTGCTAGTTCTGAAATGTCCTCGAGACATGGAAAGTCGTCAGGCTTAACCCATTCGACAATGTCAACCAGAAAAGAACTGTTCAGGGAGAACGCCGACACTTCCCTAAGGAGTTCAGTTTCATCTTCTACATTTGCTTTCTCCGATAGTTTAAAAGCTTTTTGAATGCAAATATGTTTCAAACCAGAAATAAATTGTGCTACATTGGGGTTAGTGTTGCACCCTTCTTTCTGCTTGATATGCCCAAACATATTTTCGAGGGGGTCTTGCTACAGCCGACGAGTTAGCAAGTAAATAAATTCGTAATTTGTTGAGAGGTCTTCTCAAAGATGGAGAACTGCCTGAATAGTGCTCTGCCATCCAATGACTGCTAGTGCGTGACGCCTTGCAGAAAACTTCCATGACGGGAATCACCGAAGCTGTTCTCGAAGAAATTGAATTAATTCATTGTCACCCTTCTTAATTCCCGTATAGACACTTTTGTGCATTTTTATGGAGGCTTGAACTGTTCAGAGCGTCGAAAATCTTATCCATATGCTCACAGAAATTTGCTGTAGCTATGGCTGATGCAGGAAGTCCATTCACAAAAACTAGTGCCATAATTACTATGCCAACGGATGAACTCGGTACTTGTGCCGCTTTGCTAACTTTCATGTTGGAAAAAGGTTTCTGGTAGATGTGCCGCTCTGTCAGCTTCGGAGCCAATCGCAACCGCAATTCGTGCGTCGATTTGTAGAGGTGTTCAATGTACGACCAATCAACAGGCTCGTTCCCAATTAGTAGCTTATGAGCTTGGACATTGTTACATGTGGTTTTGTCCAAATGAGGCAGAACAAAAATGAAATAGACTCGCTCGCCCAGAACTTCAAAAACCGGTTTCTCAACAGTAATGCCCAACTGCTGAGCTAGGCTTACATTAGATGTACCTTGATCACAAATTACTGTTTTCACAATAATTTTGACGGCTTTCAGTTGCATAAGAATTGAGTTGAGCAATTTAGCCATAATGCTTGTGAATGTGTGACCTGTAAATACGACTGGTTGCACTTATAATTTTGCGGTACTTCATTCCCACTGCCTATATATTTGACAGTACAAAGCAACGTTAGCTCACTTGTTGGCAAGTATTTTCTAACTTGTTGCGCAAGATATCCAAACCCAAAGCATTAACAGTTTACCATCGTAGTCTTCAAACGAAGTATACATTGCGTCGCTTTATAGGTTATGGATAGAAAAGCCAAATAGCTGCCTACAGCAGTCATTAGTAACCCAATACCTCGCTCTGCTCAGCTTGTAGTTGAACACCTGGTGGGTGTAGGACATGTTATCGTCAGGAAAAAGCCACAGAAAATCATAGCGAAGCTGAAACGCCTCGTCCCCCACGAATACATGGCCTGCCACTCTGGTACTGTTCGGCAGCGTTGAAGGATTTGGCGAAGGTCCCCGTTTCCAGCTGCCTTCCAAATTCGCAGATATTAAATACGCTGCCGTCGCTGTGCCGACCAGGTGGGCTTACGCTGACCATGGAAAATTTGTGCTGTTGGTAGACAACGGCCATCAGTACATGGAGAACCTCCCCTGTAAGAAAAGGGGTGCGTGAAGCAAGTCATGACCTTAGTTTCAATTGATTCTGAGCACATGCATGCAAATTGAAGAACGACTTAGACCAAATACTGTGTGTCAGCGTAAGATCTTTTCAGTACATTGTATACCTTGTAGTTAAAGTGGTTGCTTCCTGAATTCGGCGGTGCCATTTCTGCAACGTGTTTGCCGTCAACAGCGCCAATGCACTTGGGAAAATTCCAACGTGTGCCCAACGCATGCGCAATTTGCTGCCATTGCTCGTATCTAAAGATAGGGAACACAAGCTTAAAAGCAATGTATATTGCTTCGTGTATATTGTTGTGCCATTACCACAAGCCCGGATCCCGAATCTGCAAGATGCAGAATCTATCCTGCGAGCGCCATAATTCTCCCTTCACAAGTCAAGATGCTGCGCCTTCGTGCGGGAGAAGCCTCGGCGGAGCAGCGTGTTTTGACGTGCCCGCGTGTGCCCGACGGCCCGGCGCCGCACCTCCCTTGCCTGGAGGTCACCGCGCGCGCGAACTTTGAACCGAGTGGCCAGCGCGGTCGCTGGTTGGACCCCTCGGACGACCGTCGTGTGCTGACTTTGTATTGGGCCGGTTGAGTGACAATGGGCCTCGGGGATTATAAAAGCAGTGACAAGCCGCCTGAAAAACAGGATCTGCCGACCCCACCGGGAGAGAGTGTCGTCCCGACTGGGGCTCGGAGTCATCGCTACCAACGCTCTGTCACGAAACGGGTGACGAGCGCTACGGGACCACAAAGCCGTAATCGTGGTGCAGCGGTACAAGTTCGTAACACTGGTGGCAGCGGTGGGATGTTCGTAACACTGGATGGCAGCTACGGGATTGACCGGCATCAGCTACCTCGGCGCGGTGAGTGCCTGAAGTTTACCTCAAACACCAGACTTTCTCTGACACAGGTTATAGTAGCTTAGGGAAGGATTTGGTGTTGCATTGTGATAACCTTGTGTGTTTCAAGCCTAGTAAGAGTGTTTTGAAAACCAGGGGATGCTGAGGGTGTAAACAGGGCAGTGTGTGATATACTTGCATATGTCTTACTAGTAGTGTTATAGTAGCGTACGGCAGGTATATTCAAAAAGGGTAAACAGCAGGAGGACAGTGTGAACGATGGAGAAGTACAAGGTGAAGGAACTTCTCGAAATTTGTGAGGAGTTGGGCATTGAGTTGGGCTCAACCAAAAGAAAGAATGCAATCCTTGAGGTCATGAGGACTGGGGACGTAACGGCTGAGGAGGCCGCTGAGGCCTGGGCGGATATCAATGAACGTCGGGAAAGGGAGGAGAAGGAACGTTGCGAGCAGGAAAGGAGAGAACAGCAACGTCGCGAGGAGGAAAAGGAGGAAAGGAGAGAACAGCAACGTCGCGAGGAGGAAAAGGAGGAAAGGAGAGAACAGCAACGTCGCGAGGAGGAAAAGGAGGAAAGGAGAGAACAGCAACGTCGCGAGGAGGAAAAGAGGGAGAAGGAACGTTGCATGGAGGAAAGGAGAGAGATTCGTGAGCACGAGCTTAAAATGAAAGAGTTGGAGACCCGAAATAGCTCGCCAGCGCCTAGTCTCACTTCTAATGTTCCAAGAATACGCGATCAACTTCCACCCTTTGTCGTCGGAGAGGATATGGCCAAATACCTCGTGAAATTTGAGCACGTGTGTGAACGGAATAGCATTGAGCGATCCCTTTGGGCACAGAATCTGTTAGCGTTGCTTCCTGGGGAGGCATCAGACGTAATAACTTGCTTATCGAAAGAGGCGTTTGAGAGCTACAGTGATGTGAAGGAAGCGCTACTGCGGAAGTACAAATTGTCGCCCGAAGCTTTCCGGCAGAGGTTCCGGTATGCAAAAAAGGGTAAGGAGTCGAATGTTGACTTCGCGTTTCGTCTAAAAGCCGACCTGGTGGAATGGCTGAAGGGCGAAGAGGTTTACGACGACCGCGACAAAATTGTCGAATGCATCGCGTTGGAGCAGTTCTACCGTTGCATTGATGAGGATGTCCGGCTCTGGCTGCAAGATAGGCTAAAGGAGGTTAAGCTAAACAAGGCAGCAGAGTTAGCGGAAGAGTATTACACACGCCGCAGCTTGCACAGCAAGGCAGTGCGCGTAGAAAAAGCTGATAGAAGAGATGTGTTTTACGGGAAGCCCGACGAACGGAAGGAAATCACGCGTCGCGAGTTTCGGGACGACGAGTCCCTTCCCAAAGAAACTGTAAGGGATGGACAGAATGCATCTCAGAATGATGACGATGGTCCGAAACAGCGAAACGAAATGACGCGTTCTTTTGAAAAACGGAGACCGTTAACCTGCTACAATTGCAAAAAGCAAGGGCACATCGCTGCAAGCTGCCCAGAGAGAATTGCTTTTGCAACGATACAGGAAACTCACAAAAACATACGTCTATTGGAGCCCTATGTGCAGGAAATTAAGGTAAACGGCAAGAAGTGCCGAGCACTGCGGGACTCTGAAGCAACTATGGACGTTGTTCACCCGTCTTTCGTCTCCTCGAGTGATTTTACGGGAGAGTGCGTTAGGATACGGCAAGTGGCCGAGAAGGAGAGTGTCTGTTTACCGATAGCAACGGTTATCATTGAAGGAGAGTTTGGAAAACTTAACACCGAAGCCGCTGTGTCAGCCGCCCTCCCGGAGCAATTTTCCTACCTTTTCTCAAATAGCTCGGAGCAGCTGCTGAGGGATCAGGGCAAATCATTCTTTGCCGACGTGGCGTACATGGCCCCCACGCGATCCAAAGCGCGCCCGCTGTCGAGGGAACTTGACTTAGCGTCGGGAAGCGAAAGGCGGTGCGGCACACGGACCGATCACGGTAACTTGAGTGGCGAGCAGTCACGGGAGAGGCAGAGCTCGGAGGCTGGCCTAGACGAGCGGGTCCTGGAAGTGAGTGGGAGTGACGCGTGCAGTGCTAGCCGCGATATAGACTCGACGCCGCAATTAGGCGACGCGGGTTCCGCACTCGCTCCGGTTTCCGCCAGCCGGCAGGAGCAGGCTGCAGTTGAAAGAAAAAGTCTGATTCGCGAGCAACAGGAAGATTGTTCATTAGCCGATCTGAGGAAGAGCGTCAAACGGGGAGTGGGAAAAAAGGGGGTTTCATTTGGCAAGGAACCTGGCTTATTGTACCGCCGCTACACGGATAAGCAGGGTCGCAAATATAAGCAGCTTCAGATTCCGCGAAAATATCGCCGGGAAAAATGAATGACCTCATTTGCTTCCTCAGAAGTATGTTTTCGGTCCAAAGCGATTTCAAGGGGACCATTCTATTTGTCATTATTATTGCTGATTATTAATTGTTTCTATTTTGTTGTGTTGATGATTTGAAAACTGATTGTTTGAGCCTTGTGTGCTAGATCGTACACCTGCCTCTTGTTGCAGCGGGAGAAAAAAGGGGAAAACAATTTAGTTAGGTTGATTTGAATTATGGCCTTGTCTGGTGTTTGACGGGAGACAGAGGGCACTTGTTCGTGTTGGGTGTTGCCTTTTGCCGGTCGGTTTTGCAAGCTGCAGAACGACCAAGCGGGACCAGTGGCGAGAAGCAAGGTCTTAGGAACGACCCGAGCGGAGCTGGTCAAGGTGCCTTGGCGACGACGTGGTGAGCAGAGCTCCTGTCCTGGCGAGTCGGACCTGGGCACGTGAGGTTACCTGGCGTCCCGACACTGGACGTGAACTTGGACGAGCCTGACGAACGTGCGCGCCTGGCATCCGAGCCACGTGGAGGCAGCTCGTCTTCCCGGCGCCTTATCTGAGGGCGGGGATGCTGTTGTGCCATTACCACAAGCCCGGATCCCGAATCTGCAAGATGCAGAATCTATCCTGCGAGCGCCATAATTCTCCCTTCACAAGTCAAGATGCTGCGCCTTCGTGCGGGAGAAGCCTCGGCGGAGCAGCGTGTTTTGACGTGCCCGCGTGTGCCCGACGGCCCGGCGCCGCACCTCCCTTGCCTGGAGGTCACCGCGCGCGCGAACTTTGAACCGAGTGGCCAGCGCGGTCGCTGGTTGGACCCCTCGGACGACCGTCGTGTGCTGACTTTGTATTGGGCCGGTTGAGTGACAATGGGCCTCGGGGATTATAAAAGCAGTGACAAGCCGCCTGAAAAACAGGATCTGCCGACCCCACCGGGAGAGAGTGTCGTCCCGACTGGGGCTCGGAGTCATCGCTACCAACGCTCTGTCACGAAACGGGTGACGAGCGCTACGGGACCACAAAGCCGTAATCGTGGTGCAGCGGTACAAGTTCGTAACACTGGTGGCAGCGGTGGGATGTTCGTAACAATATGCATACTGTGCTTATGTTGGTTCGTGGACAGTGCACAAAGAGATGCAAAAAGATAAAACGGCCATTCAGTACATTGACACCAGTGGTTGTGATTCTGTCCAAGTGTCCAGGACCGTGAACCAAAGTCATAATTTAGGTTGGCACAAGCTTGCACTGTTTTACAGCCCTAGAAAATAACTGCAGGAGCACTTTCTCTTACAGGCATGTAGAGCGGCTGTAGCTGTTCCTAGATTGCTCAGCATGTCTGATGAATGATGCTTCGACGTGTTTCATGGCCGACCCGGAACAGCTTGACTACGTACTTAATTGCCATCCCAGATGAGAGGTTGCTGAAGAACACATATTTGCAATCCACGTTTTCCTTAACCGCAATAACGTTAGGGTGGTTCATATGGTTAAATGTTACTACAGCTCAAGGTGATGGCAAGCCTCTCTTCGGAGTAGAGTGGCTCTCTGCACAAGAACCACTTGGTTAGCGTGTTCTTCACAATACTGCGCAGATCGTTGAATTTCTCTGCAGTCATGCGGCAGTATTAAAAAAAAACATGGCGGGGTCATCACCTGCACCTGCAAAAATATGAAGCAAGGCGGACACCCTCACCACTCACTAAATGTGCAATGAAAAACGGAGAGACAGACAGTGAACTTTATTCGAACATGAGCTTCCGCGGTGGCCATAGGGGCCCCCGCGGAAGCTGCTGGCCGCGTCCAAGTCCGGGCAGGAATACCGTGATGTTCTGCCCTTTCTTAGGCCCTCTGGATTGCCTGTAGTGTTTGGAGCGATGGGCTCCAGTGTGCCTCTTCCCAGTCTGCTTCGCTGGATAGAGGGCCGTTAGGTAACGTGCTCTGGGCATTGCCAGAGCACGTGCGCTAAGGAACAATAAATCTCAGTACACTCCGGACAGCTTGAACCGATGTATGTGGCGATATGGCTGAGAAAGCCCCGCGAGGGGATTGAGCCCGTCTGAAGCATTCTAAGTGAAACTGACTGAGACCTGTCTAACTACGGGCGAGGAAGAGGATAGGCCCTTCTACTAAGCCGATAGTGAGAGCTTATTTCATGAAAAGTAAGGAGTGGATCGTTCTGCTGGGTTTCATCCTGTCCCCATAAGGCCTCCATGCCGCCGCGGCGCGTTAGATCTCGCGCACGGTCATGGGCAAGCTAGTTGAGGTTAGGGATGTTCTGATGAACGTCCGCACCCATTAGGGCGGGAAACCAAGAGATGAAGTGAGTGCCAGGGTTGATTCTCTTTTCCAGAATGGAGGCAGCCTCTCGCGCTAGGTTACCCGATTCGAAAGCTTTGATGGCCGCTCGTGAGTCTGTGAAAACGTTGGTGCGCGAGGGGTCGGTCATAGCCAGGGCTATGGTGACCTTTTCCGCGACTCCGCTCATAGCTAACCTAACCGAGGCCGAGGAGCGTAATTCCCCTTTACCGTGAATGATTGTCAACGCGAATGTGCTAGGCTTGCCCTACTCCGATGACAAGGACCACAGGCTTACAAAGATGGCTCGGATGAGCAGCTCCACTTCAGATAATCAATTGCTCCAGCAACAGAAGTAGATGAGCCTGGACTCTCAGCAAATGCAGATTCCTGGCTTTGAATGTATCAAACAGCAATCTCTTGGACCTTCCATTACACCTAAGTCTCCAGTTTCAGCAGGGACCAGCCACAACCCATCTGCACTGATATGTAATGTGAAGCAAGAATGTGATAGCCTTGGACATTGTGGTCAAACCAATGACTGTGCACGTTCCCAGGAAGCGACTACTTCAGCTGCAGCAGCTCAAGATGAGAGTGCAGATACTGGAGAAAAGTTTCTCGATGGATTTCCTAATCTGGGCCTGCCAGAAGATTCTTCTGAAGTTTGGGTAGACAACCCTGAGATTCTGCGGCACCTCATTGATGACATAACAAATCCATCAGATTTGATGACTGATTTCAATTTCAACCATAGTATGGAGGGCATAAAAAATACAGAATAAATAGTCAAAATTGAAGATATGAGCAACACTTCTTTAAATGAAAAGAAAAGCAGGCAGCAACACACAGTATTTAGTGGCAGCGAGTCTTTCATAGCTACAAGTCAAGCATCGCAGCAGGTGCTAGTATCACCGTATGAGCAATGGTCTTCAGCTGCAATGGACAGCCTTGCTGCAAATGCTCCATGTTTGCCTCAGCAGAGCTTCTCCTCAAGCAATGCACGTCCTGGCCAGTTGTCAGCGTCAAATATGGGCAGCCTGGACTTCAAGCTTTCGGAACCAAGCCCTGCAGCACAGACATTAAAACAAATGGCAGAGCAGCACCAGCAGCACAAGCAAGGTCATGACAAGCACTCAATTGGCCTGGGTGTACCTCGACCAAACTTTTCCCCCGGTGACGGTTTTGATGTTTCCCTAGCAGCATCACGCAATGCAATCTTTAGCACTACAGATAACTCTCTTAACCCTTCCAAGGTGATGCAGACATCAAACATGTTTCGCAATGTGGGCTTTGGAAACCAAGCCTTGACGACAACGATTCAGTCAAATTTTCGAGCTGACAGTGCAGTGAGGGCTGCGAATTCCTTGTCAGGTGTTGCTTTTGGCAAACCTAATGGTGCTCAAAGCCCCTATGTGGTATCTAGTAATCCTCTTGATGCAGCCAGATGCCAAGCTCTCTCTCAAATGCCACTGCAACTGCAAGAACAGCAGATGTGTTCACCTAAAGGAGTGCAGTATGCCAATAGCAGCACTGACGAGAAGACGGTTTTCGTGAACAACTTTAAAGCAAGCTTGGCGCAGTTCAATGACGCCAAAAGTGCACCATCACCTCCCCTCGTCAAGAGCCCATCGCAGTTTCCGAAACAAATATCATCTCCCATGGCTTCACAAACATGCAGGTTGATCGGCCCATCTGACCACAGCACTATTCAGGCAAATGCAATGCAGCAGCAGCAAGAAATGAAGGACAAAAAAGACATCTCACCACTGAATATATCATCAAATCCATCATATGCAGATGCACTAGCATTTTCAAGCGGGAACGTGAGAGGCATGAACCGGAGCAGTATCGCACCTGCAGCTCATTTCCAAGCAAGCCTTCTCGAGACCACTTACAGTAATTTGCATTTACATCACTCTACACCCTTACCCACCCCCTTTCGCGTCAGCTGTCACGTGAGCAAAAATAATGCAGACACTAAACCGGACCCAGGATGAGTAACCTTCCAGAGATCGCTCCGTACTTCGTATGCTTTTACCTCCTCCCCCTTAGGCACTCGGCGACTGTAAAAAAAGTTTCAAACCTGCTGCGGGTGCCTTGGTCGCAATCAATAGCATTCGGAAGGACCACGTTGCCCCCCTCCTCCGGAAGAGCTGTTGCACCTCCGGAGGGAGCCACCACCGCCACCGCACTGCTTGCTGTACTGCATATGACCCTTCGAAATTCCTATCCAGTGTGAACAAGCAAGCAGTAGCAGACCTGAAGCAGCAATTTTATGTTAGAAAAATGATATGTTCACTGGTTTAAAGGAAGTCCTACTTTCTTGAAATTTGAATTTTTCAGCCTTAGAATTTTTCAAGCTGCACGCCAGAAACAGATGGCTGAAAGCGAATTTTATCGAAATTACGGTTCAGAAATCGGATATGTCAACACAAACGGATCCGGCAATACACTTTGCCAATCCTCGGCCGACAGTCAACGGAACAAAATTCCATGTCCCCAGCGTGAGACAGGTACGGAAACAAAACATCACAGACAGACGCAATATGCGCTGTAGCCTCGATGATGGCACGGAAGTGGGTCTCCAATTCCTGAACAAAAAGTAAATACCCTTTGTAATGGTACAGTGAGCTTGCCAAAAAGTTCCCCTGGTACATGATATGCTTTTAACATTGTGAAATATTGGTGCGCTCCTCTCTGCGTTTTCTTCACCCAGCAACAAGTGGCGACAAGTGCAATCTTTTACAGTCTTTCTAACAAATAACTTCACCAAGAAGCCAGCGACGTACTAAGCTGCGGATTCATCGATTATATGAGATTCAGTATTGGCTGCTAGTTCTGAAATGTCCTCGAGACATGGAAAGTCGTCAGGCTTAACCCATTCGACAATGTCAACCAGAAAAGAACTGTTCAGGGAGAACGCCGACACTTCCCTAAGGAGTTCAGTTTCATCTTCTACATTTGCTTTCTCCGATAGTTTAAAAGCTTTTTGAATGCAAATATGTTTCAAACCAGAAATAAATTGTGCTACATTGGGGTTAGTGTTGCACCCTTCTTTCTGCTTGATATGCCCAAACATATTTTCGAGGGGGTCTTGCTACAGCCGACGAGTTAGCAAGTAAATAAATTCGTAATTTGTTGAGAGGTCTTCTCAAAGATGGAGAACTGCCTGAATAGTGCTCTGCCATCCAATGACTGCTAGTGCGTGACGCCTTGCAGAAAACTTCCATGACGGGAATCACCGAAGCTGTTCTCGAAGAAATTGAATTAATTCATTGTCACCCTTCTTAATTCCCGTATAGACACTTTTGTGCATTTTTATGGAGGCTTGAACTGTTCAGAGCGTCGAAAATCTTATCCATATGCTCACAGAAATTTGCTGTAGCTATGGCTGATGCAGGAAGTCCATTCACAAAAACTAGTGCCATAATTACTATGCCAACGGATGAACTCGGTACTTGTGCCGCTTTGCTAACTTTCATGTTGGAAAAAGGTTTCTGGTAGATGTGCCGCTCTGTCAGCTTCGGAGCCAATCGCAACCGCAACTCATGCGTCGATTTGTAGAGGTGTTCAATGTACGACCAATCAACAGCCTCGTTCGCAATTAGTAGCTTATGAGCTTGGACATTGTTACGTGTGGTTTTTACCAAATGAGGCAGAACAAAAATGAAATAGACTCGCTCGCCCAGAACTTCAAAAACCGGTTTCTCAACAGTAATGCCCAACTGCTGAGCTAGGCTTACATTAGATGTACCTTGATCACAAATTACTGTTTTCACAATAATTTTGACGGCTTTCAGTTGCATAAGAATTGAGTTGAGCAATTTAGCCATAATGCTTGTGAATGTGTGTCCTGTAAATACGACTGGTTGCACCTACAATTTTGCGGTACTTCGTTCCCACTGCCTATATATGTGACAGTACAAAGCAACGTTAGCTCACTTGTTGGCAAGTATTTTCTAACTTGTTGCGCAAGATAACCAAACCCAAAGCATTAACAGTTTACCATCGTAGTCTTCAAACGAAGTATACATTGCGTCGCTTTATAGGTTATGGATAGAAAAGCCAAATAGCTGCCTACAGCAGTCATTAGTAACCCAATACCTCGCTCTGCTCAGCTTGTAGTTGAACACCTGGTGGGTGTAGGACATGTTATCGTCAGGAAAAAGCCACAGAAAATCATAGCGAAGCTGAAACGCCTCGTCCCCCACGAATACATGGCCTGCCACTCTGGTACTGTTCGGCAGCGTTGAAGGATTTGGCGAAGGTCCCCGTTTCCAGCTGCCTTCCAAATTCGCATATATTAAATACGCTGCCGTCGCTGTGCCGACCAGGTGGGCTTACGCTGACCATGGAAAATTTGTGCTGTTGGTAGACAACGGCCATCAGTACATGGAGAACCTCCCCTGTAAGAAAAGGGGTGCGTGAAGCAAGTCATGACCTTAGTTTCAATTGATTCTGAGCACATGCATGCAAATTGAAGAACGACTTAGACCAAATACTGTGTGTCAGCGTAAGATCTTTTCAGTACATTGTATACCTTGTAGTTAAAGTGGTTGCTTCCTGAATTCGGCGGTGCCATTTCTGCAACGTGTTTGCCGTCAACAGCGCCAATGCACTTGGGAAAATTCCAACGTGTGCCCAACGCATGCGCAATTTGCTGCCATTGCTCGTATCTAAAGATAGGGAACACAAGCTTAAAAGCAATGTATATTGCTTCGTGTATATGCATACTGTGCTTATGTTGGTTCGTGGACAGTGCACAAAGAGATGCAAAAAGATAAAACGGCCATTCAGTACATTGACACCAGTGGTTGTGATTCTGTCCAAGTGTCCAGGACCGTGAACCAAAGTCATAATTTAGGTTGGCACAAGCTTGCACTGTTTTACAGCCCTAGAAAATAACTGCAGGAGCACTTTCTCTTACAGGCATGTAGAGCGGCTGTAGCTGTTCCTAGATTGCTCAGCATGTCTGATGAATGATGCTTCGACGTGTTTCATGGCCGACCCGGAACAGCTTGACTACGTACTTAATTGCCATCCCAGATGAGAGGTTGCTGAAGAACACATATTTGCAATCCACGTTTTCCTTAACCGCAATAACGTTAGGGTGGTTCATATGGTTAAATTTTACTACAGCTCAAGGTGATGGCAAGCCTCTCTTCGGAGTAGAGTGGCTCTCTGCACAAGAACCACTTGGTTAGCGTGTTCTTCACAATACTGCGCAGATCGTTGAATTTCTCTGCAGTCATGCGGCAGTATTAAAAAAAAACATGGCGGGGTCATCACCTGCACCTGCAAAAATATGAAGCAAGGCGGACACCCTCACCACTCACTAAATGTGCAATGAAATACGAGGCCGACGACAACGCCGACGCGAAACCCAGGAACGGACGCCAAAGAGCTGCGCTCTAAAACGGAGAGACAGACAGTGAACTTTATTCGAACATGAGCTTCCGCGGTGGCCATAGGGGCCCCCGCGGAAGCTGCTGGCCGCGTCCAAGTCCGGGCAGGAATACCGTGATGTTCTGCCCTTTCTTAGGCCCTCTGGATTGCCTGTAGTGTTTGGAGCGATGGGCTCCAGTGTGCCTCTTCCCAGTCTGCTTCGCTGGATAGAGGGCCGTTAGGTAACGTGCTCTGGGCATTGCCAGAGCACGTGCGCTAAGGAACAATAAATCTCAGTACACTCCGGACAGCTTGAACCGATGTATGTGGCGATATGGCTGAGAAAGCCCCGCGAGGGGATTGAGCCCGTCTGAAGCATTCTAAGTGAAACTGACTGAGACCTGTCTAACTACGGGCGAGGAAGAGGATAGGCCCTTCTACTAAGCGGATAGTGAGAGCTTATTTCATGAAAAGTAAGGAGTGGATCGTTCTGCTGGGTTTCATCTTGTCCCCATAAGGCCTCCATGCCGCCGCGGCACGTTAGATCTCGCGCACGGTCATGGGCAAGTTAGTTGAGGTTAGGGATGTTCTGATGAACGTCCGCACCCATTAGGGCGGGAAACCAAGAGATGAAGTTAGTGCCAGGGTTGGTTCTCTTTTCCAGAATGGAGGCAGCCTCTCGCGCTAGGTTACCCGATTCGAAAGCTTTGATGGCCGCTCATGAGTCTGTGAAAACGTTGGTGCGCGAGGGGTCGGTCATAGCCAGGGCTATGGTGACCTTTCCCGCTACTCATAGCTAACCTAACCGAGGCCGAGGAGCGTAATTCCCCTTTACCGTGAATAATTGTCAATGCGAATGTGCTAGGCTTGCCCTACTCCGATGACAAGGACCACAGGCTTACAAAGATGGCTCGGATGAGCAGCTCCACTTCAGATAATCAATTGCTCCAGCAACAGAAGTAGATGAGCTTGGACTCTCAGCAAATGCAGATTCCTGGCTTTGAATGCATCAAACAGCAATCTGTTGGACCTTCCATTACACCTAAGTCTCCAGTTTCAGCAGGGACCAGCCACAACCCATCTGCACTGATATGTAATGTGAAGCAAGAATGTGATAGCCTTGGATATTGTGGTCAAACCAATGACTGTGCACGTTCCCAGGAAGCCACTACTTCAGCTGCAGCAGCTCAAGATGAGAGTGCAGATATTGGAGAAAAGTTTCTCGATGGATTTCCTAATCTGGGCCTGCCAGAAGATTCTTCTGAAGTTTGGGTAGACAACCCTGAGATTCTGCGGCACCTCACTGATGACATAAGAAATCCATCAGATTTGATGACTGATTTCAATTTCAACTATAGTATGAAGGGCATAAGAAATACAGAAGAAACAGTCAAAATTGAAGGTATGAGCAACACTTCTTTAAATGAAAAGAAAAGCAGGCAGCAACACACAGTATTTAGTGGCAGCGAGTCATTCGTAGCTGCAAGTCTAGCATCGCAGCAGGTGCTAGTATCACCGTATGAGCAACGGTCTTCAGCTGCAATGGGCAGCCTTGCTGCAAATGCTCCATGTTTGCCTCAGCAGAGCTTCTCCTCAAGCAATGCACGTCCTGGCCAGTTCTCAGCGTCAAATATGGGCAGCCTGGACTTCAAGCTTTCGGAACGAAGCCCTGCAGCACAGACATTAAAACAAATGGCAAAGCAGCACCAGCAGCACAAGCAAGTTCATGACAAGCACTCAATTGGCCTGAGTGTACCTCGACCAAACTTTTCCCCCGGTGACGGTTTTGATGTTTCCCTAGCAGCATTACGCAATGCAATCTTTAGCACTACAGATAACTCTCTTAACCCTTCCAAGGTGATGCAGACATCAAACATGTTTCCCAATGTGGGCTTTGGAAACCAAGCCTTGATGACAACGATTCAGTCAAATTTTCGAGCTGACAGTGCAGTGAGGGCTGCGAATTCCTTGTCAGGTGTTGCTTTTGGCAAACCTAATGGTGCTAAAAGTCCCTATGTGGTATCTAGTAATCCTCTTGATGCAGCCAGATGCCAAGCTCTCTCTCAAATGCCACTGCAACTGCAAGAACAGCAGAAGTGTTCACCTAAAGGAGTGCAGTATGCCAATAGCAGCACTGACGAGAAGACGGTTTTCGTGAACAACTTTAAAGCAAGCTTGGCGCAGTTCAATGATGCCAACAGTGCACCATCACTTCCCCTCGACAAGAGCCCATCGCAGTTTCCGAAACAAATATCATCTCCCATGGCTTCACAAACATGCAGGTTGATCGGCCCATCTAAGCACAGCACTATTCAGGCAAATGCAATGCAGCAGCAGCAAGACATGAAGGACAAAAAAGACATCTCACCACTGAATATATCATCAAATCCATCATATGCAGATGCACTAGCATTTTCAAGCGGGAACGTGAGAGGCATGAACCGGAGCAGTATCGCACCTGCAGCTCATTTCCAAGCAAGCCTTCTCGAGACCACTTACAGTGATTTGCATTTACATCACTTTACACCCTTACCCACCCCCTTTCGCGTCAGCTGTCACGTGAGCAAAAATAATGCAGACACTAAACCGGACCCAGGATGAGTAACCTTCCAGAGATCGCTCCGTACTTCGTATGCTTTTACCTCCTCCCCCTTAGGCACTCGGCAACTGTAAAAAAAGTTTCAAACCTGCTGCGGGTGCCTTGGTCGCAATCAATAGCATTTGGAAAGACCACGTTGCCCCCCCTCCCCCTCCTCCGGAAGAGCTCTTGCACCTCCGGAGGGAGCCACCACCGCCACCGCACTGCTGTACTGCATATGACCCTTCGAAATTCCTATCCAGTGTGAACAAGCAAGCAGTAGCAGACCTGAAGCAGCAATTTTATGTTAGAAAAATTATATGTTCACTGGTTTAAAGGAAGTCGTACTTTCTTGAAATTTGAATTTTTCAGCCTTAGAATTTTTCAAGCTGCACGCCAGAAACAGATGGCTGAAAGCGAATTTTTATCGAAATTACGGTTCACAAATCGGATATGCCAACACAAACGGATCCGGCAATACACTTTGACAAACCTCGGCCGACACTTAACGGAACAAAATTCCATGTCCCCAGCGTGAGACAGGTACGGAAACAATACATCACAGACAGACGCAATATGCTTGCCGTACTGAGCCGCGACGACAGACAGTCGCATCTAGATTCTCGCCGGTCTTCTGTAAAATCGTCCGTGCTCGGGGTTTTCGCCAACCTACATTGTATTGCGGGTACATATTCGGAGGGAATGGGCTGCCCACAAAGGTTGCCCGGGCCTCCCTGTATAAGCTGATTCCTTGTTCGTTCAGAATTCTTGGAGCCATGCCGACCCCGTCTAGGATGCGTCTGCCTGCCCTAGTTTACGAGAGCCTGAATACCTGAGCGATGACCTGCGCTTCGATCACTTCATCACTGTCGTTGTGCATACCGAGTTTGCTTAACCTGTCAGACCAAGTGGTTACTGGTAACCCCAGTACCTTTTTGATGCTCTTGCGCATGAGAATGTTAAGCGTATTCTTTTCGGTTTTGGTCGAGTTAAGGGCCGAGGCTACATAGTTGATGTGACTCATTAGGAAAGCGTGATGGATCCTGAGGAGGTTGTCTTCACTTAGTCTCTTGTTTCGTCCGGATACTCTAGCAACGATTCTCAGCATGCTTTCGGTTTTGGCCGTGATGCGCGTGAGCGTTTTGGCGTTACATTCACGCGCGTCAATCAGTATCCTAGGATTCGGATAGATTCGACTTGAGGCATGAGCTGCTCGTTTTTTGCGAAGAGGGATATGGGAACTTGGTTAAGGGGGTTGAGCCCCCCTAACACCTTGCCTGGCCGGCCTATGCAGTAACAATTCAGATTTGTTTGGGGACAGTTAAAGGGCTGTGTCTTCCAGATAGGACTCCGTTGCGTCTAGGGCTGATTTCACCGCGTGCTCTACTTCTGCGAGTGATGCTCCCCAGCACCAGATCGTGATATCGTCCGCGTATAGCGAGTGGCTTATATTAGGAAGGGATCTGAGCCTCTTCAATAAGCCTTTGATGAATATGTTGAATAGTAAGGGTGAGATGATCGCTCCTTGGGGAGTGCCTCTGGCCCCTAGTGCGAACTCATCTGACTTGAGTTGCGCGATACTGACGGTGGCTGTTTTGTTCATGAGGAATGATCAAACAAAATCCTGAAACCTCGCTCCCAGACTTAGGCTGGCCGTGGCCTGCAGGACAAATCGATGACATACAATGTCAAAGGCCTTGGTCAGGTCAAGGGTTAAGATCCCCCTAACATCCCTAGTGCTGTTATCGGAAATGTGCTTCTTAAGGAGCAGCATTGCATCCTGTGTTGAAAGGCCGGGCCTGAAGCCAACCATGTTGTCTGAGAACAGTTCGTTGCCTTCTATGTAATCCGAGATCCTGTGGAGGATCGCATGCTCCGCTACGTTGCCTACGCAATAGGTTAACGATATCGGCCTTAGGTTGACAAGGTTTAGGGGCTTACCCTGTTTCGGGATAAGCACAACCGAGGCCGCTTTCCACTCGTCCGGGACGCATGCGCTCTCCCAAGTCTTGTTGACACCTTTCGTTAGCTGCTCGATTGACCTATCATTCAGGTTTCTTAGCAGTCTGATTGAGATGCCGTCCTGACCTGAGGCCGACCTGCTATTTAAGTTGTGAAGCACTGCTCTGACTTGGGACTCCGTGAAGGGGTCATCGAAATCCTTTGCCGTGTCACATTGGACGTTGGGATACTCAGAGTGGGCTGCGCCTAGCGGGAGATATAGATTGGCTACCTCTTCTAAGAGCGTTTGCTCTGTTCCTCCCTCTTGTTTGTGCCTGTGAATGAGGCGGCACAATGTGTGTCTTTGATTGCCTCTGGTGTGCGTGTCATCTAGCATGTGTTTAAAGATATTCCATTTTTCCCCTGTGCGCGTGCGCCCATCGACTGCGCCCATTCCATCCCATTGTAGCCTAGCTAACTCGGTGCAGTACTGTTCAATCTCCCTTTTGTGTGCGGCAACCCTCTTTCGCAACCTGCGGTTAACCCTTCGTGTTTTCCATCACCTCAAAATGGAGCCTTTGTCTTTCAAGAGATGTGCGATGTCCTGGTCCATCCTGGAAACCTCGAGCAAGGTTTGAATAGTTTTCTTAGCCTTTTCAACATCTGTTCTGAGTGTCTTGACAAGTTCGCTGAAGCTGGCGTATTCGCCCGTGTCCTCCTTTATGAGCTTACGGAAAGCATCCCTGTCCATCACATTAAATTCCCTTGCCTGGGGGGCTCTGACCTGAAAGGTAACACTAATGATGAAGTGATCGCTGCCCAGGTTTTCTTGCTTGCTATCTTAGGTTGTTTGCTCTACATTTATGATAAAGCCGAGATCGGAGGTTGTGTCTCTAGCCACCGACGTGCCCAGTCTCGTGGGGAAACGTGGATCGGGGCCAACTGTTAGTGCTAGGTCATCGACTGCCCGCGCTAGATTTGCGCCCTTTGCCGTCTGCCTGATGTGCCCCCATGCGTTGTGTGGGGCGTGTAAGTCTCCCGCGATTACTAACGGTGACTGTCTAGCAATCGAAGCCGCCTTCATAAAGAGGGAGTGGAAAGACTGTCCTTGGTTGGATGGTGGACTGTAAACAATGAGGATGAACACGCTTTGTTTAAGCCAGCTGTTGGGGATAGCCTCAAAGAGCAGCGCTTCCATTCTGCCGCGACCTGGCTGAATGTCATGTTCAAAGTGTGCAAGCTTTTTGTTCACTAGCGTAGCTATACCTCTCTTGGACTCCCCCCCTTGCCGCCACCGATTTGTAGCCGGCGAGGGTGTGTGTAACACAGTGCTCCCTGTTCCCTAGACCGCGACGATGCTTGCACGTGACGCGTGAAAGAAAAAGCGCGCGATCTCGAAAAAAAAGAAAGAAAACGGCGGGCGCGCGCCTCCGCGGTGCTGATTCTCTGCGCATGCGTCGACACGGTTGCTGTGGCAACGCGGGATCTCGGGGCGCTCGGTGCAGCGGCAGCCGGCTGGAGTGTAGAGCGTCGGACTAGCGCTTGGCGCGCCGTCGCCGACGTGACGTATCTGACCGCAACCGCCGCTCGCCCGCGCGCCGAGAACGTCGGAGTATAACTTGGACTAAAGAATGTGCAAGTCGAAGTACTGCAAACGCAACTATCTGTCTGACGACTGATATTGCGATTGCTGCTACATTGATTTGTGAGAGGTGTCTAATGTGCAAAGGCTTGTTACAAAGACCATTCTGCTTGTAGAAAGGTACTAAGGGTTTTACGTGTGTGTGCGCATGTGCCGTCTCTGGTCACAGTACGAACACTCTTTAGGGCCATGACCCCAAAACAAGGGGCCGAAATCGCTTCAGCAAATGTCGGAAGCAGGTCACAGGGGCTTCCAGTGCACGTGTATAAGTAAGGAACGCGTACCAGAGGCTGGTTTACGGTCTCATACTCGGGGTGCGTAAGATGGGTGAAACGTGCTGAAATCGCCAAAGCCGCGTCTGAGTTATTTTTCAGACCTGTGAGTGTTGCGCCTAATGTAAGAGACGGCGGGTGCGCGCGTGCAAAATTAAGGAACACGCATGATGACCCGTAACAGTAGCCCCTTTTTACTTTTGTTATGATCACCCCATAACACGAATGTGCTGCGGCGAAGGTGACTTAGTGGTCCTGCGTCGAAGGTAATATAAGGGAGTCGAATTGTGCAACGTTTTTTACCCTTGCCCCAGTAAGGTACTGTACTGATTTTGTCATTTGGGACCCTTGTCATGTAAACTAGACTGAAATCTTAACAGCTTGTTTACGCTGCGGCTGTTCAATATTCTAAACAATTTCTGTAGAACTTGCAGCGTAGGTTTACCGCATTATATTTCGGTAAAATTCATGCTCATCAAAATTTTTATAGCATAAGCTTATGCTTTTAAAACAACCTTGTGTTTTTCCGAGTTAACCTTATTTGGTGCTACACCTGGTAAAGTATAAGCGAAATTAAGCATGGTAAAGGCCAAAGAAATCATACGTTTTTCTTGTTTGCTTTTGCGGAAGCACCGTATTGTTGACATAGGCCATACTGTCAGTGACGTTTATTTTACAAGATAAACATTTTGCATTTCCAGCCTAATTTGAACTCTTTGAACAATTCTGCAGGACCAGTTTTGGAACTATCCAATCACAGTTCTCTAATCTAATCAAAATATTAGCAGTGCCTGGGTTATTTTGTAGTGGCTTTAGTTGTTACACTGATGAAGGCCAGAAGTCGCCCTTTTGTTTGGTTCCCTAATGAATTAGAGTAGGCATTTTTATTGGCAGTGTTAAGTGAATACAATCATGTCATGCGCTGAATGCTGATTTTCTTTAACTAATGTAAGAACTTGGGACATATTTTTTTTTCATTTTCTGTATCTGTACTTGTTTTTAAAGGAAAGTTATAGACGTCATTAGATTTACATTAGTAGATTGTTGGCATCAGTACAGGTTTCAAAAAGATATATCACTTAAAATACAATATTTAATATTTCGGAAAGCTTAAGCTTTCCGAAATATTAATCCGAAATATATTTTCCGAAATATACAAAAGTGTTCCAGTGGATTTTTATATTAGACAATTGTCTAATATAAAAATCCATTGGAATACTTTTCTATTTCCTTAGACAATTAAAAGCATGCCCTTCTATCGAGCATGACAAGGGGTATGTTTCTAAGTTTATTCATAACTATGTAACTAAGTGCAGAATGTTTCTTTAAATGTGATGCCCAGTCTACACCCATTGACTGCTGTACGTTGTTGGCACATGCATATATTGTGGCATAAAGGTTGTATCAGGCTGAAAAACATTTAAATAAAAAAATATAATACTTCCAAAAGAACTGATCTCAAAGGAAATCTCACGAATATAGTTCGTCCATAAATCATTCAATACTTCAAGAAAACAAATTGCAACTGAAATTGGGTAAAATAAATCATAAAACTGAAGCAGTTCCCTGATGTGATGCAGAAGTCAATTGCCCTTGCAGTAAAATAGCTTAGAATTTTGTTTGGCGACTCTGCACAGCACTTCTCGTAGTTTCTACTATTTTGTGTCTAATCACCATTGTTGAAGTTCTGAAGCCATTGGTGTTGGGTCACTTTCAGTGACCAGTCATAACATCTGTGGATTAGTTTGTTTCTGCATTAAAACTGGTCAAAATGTGGCGTTCTCTGAAAGTTTTGTATTTCGTGGTATTGCTTGCAATTGTGATGATTGTGGACGTTCGTCACTGGTTTGTTTATCTTAGAACGAGAAGGGATGTGCAAGAAACGCTAGTAAGTGAAAACAGATGTTTATCTTTGACACAAACGATGGGCAAAAGAAAGAAAAACAGGATCACAGATCAAGCTTCATACGCAGACATATACGCGACGCTCAGTCCAGAGAAGGACATGGAGTTATGACGACTGGTCCTACACCAAAGTTCGGCCCGTCAATAGTTCAAAAAACCATCTCACCCCAGTAAAAAAAACAAAAACAATTAAAACCATTTGCAGATATCAGTAGGTACAAATGAAAAGGGCAATTTTCCAATTGGGCCCAGTGTTATCACGAACAGGACCATTTAGATCAGTTAGAACGGCCAATTGGTTCAAACGGAAATCCTCGCTTCCAATTGGGCCAGATGGAGTCTCCAGCGGGACCATTCGGGTCAATCTGAATTGCCAAATGGTTCAAATAGAGTTATCAAAACCATTTGGACAAAATTTAGGTGCGAAAATGTTAAAGTCCTTTGCGTACAAAAATTGCGGATTTCTATTTCTAGGTTTTTATATGTCAAAACCACGATATCATTCTGAGTTGCACCGTAGTAGGACTCCAGGTTAATTTTTACCATCTGCGAAGGTTGTTATGTATAGCGCGTGGGGCCAATGCATGACCCACGGGTGTTTTTTTTTTGCATTTTGCCCCCATAGAAAGGCGGCCGCCGTGGCTGGAATTTGGTCGCGCACGTTCAGGCGTAATAGCACAGTGCCAAAGCCTCTACGCCACCACGGCGGGTAATTGTCCCAGACAGAAGTACAAGTTAGTCACATTAACCCAAATGTCTGCAGGAAAGAGTTTGAGTTGTTGGCATGTAATGCCACATTAATATAAAAAGAGGCCAGAGTATTGCCGGGAAGTTTCATGGCATATATATTACAAAAGCACAGATTCCGGGTGGCATATATGTTTATTAGTACAGCATGAGAACAAACAGTGCTCATTCATTTTCCCCATTTGCAATGTAATGAAAAACAAAACATGTTCTTATAATAGCGCTTATAGTCTTGCACAGAAAATCCTTGGGAGAGATGAATTTTAAGTATTGTCTGCTTTGTCATCGCTATTGTTACGTTTCGCCTATGACGCGCGGTGTAGCCGGCGCGGATTCAACGGACGGCGGGGCTTCGTTCAAAGCGGTGGACATTTTGGCCCGTTCGGAGCGGCCGCGACGCATCCCCGCCGAGCGCGTCCCGGCATGTTCAGTGCCACGTGTCTTTGTGTGTGCGTGTGTGTGTGTGTGCCCACGCTTGTCAAAGCGCGGCAGCCGGGGAGAGGAGCTCCCCCAGTGTGAAGCGAGGAGGTCTGACCCGCGCCAGCCCGGCTGATGCGTCACCTCCTTGTCCCAACGTGTCTCTCAGTCCGTCCGTCGCCGCTGTCACGTGGTGTCGTCCCGTGACCTTCCTTCTTGCCCGCGACGCCAAGAGTATAAGAGCAGCTGCCCCGGACGCCAGGAGAGAGGCTCCGATTTCTTCTGTTGAGTAACGTGCTCTCCCGTCTCTCTACTTCGGTCGACCTGACCGCCCGCTCTTTGCGATGCTAGAATAAACAAGTTGTTCTGTTAGCAGTCGCCTCATGCTTTGCTGGGACCTTCGGATGCTTCCAGTGTGCCCCAGGCCGCCAGGCCAACGCTACCCTTGGGGCTTGCGACCCATTTGCAACAACGGGCGCCAACGGTCCGGTTGCAACAACGGGTGTCAGCACAGAGGTTCCAACAGCTGGTGGCAGCGCTGAGATTCCAACAGCCGGTGCCATCGGTGCGGTTCAAACATCTGGTTGCCAGCGGTGAGATCGCGACAACGGAGGCCAGCAGCGAAGATATGCGGTTGACTGTATGCTGAGCAGCACAACGACCATCCGGGAGCAGTGCAACGAGCCCTGTGTGATGACTGGTTGCCTGCAGCGGAACGACTGCGCTGAATTCTTGGCTGCGAGTTTTGGTGAGTGCGGGACTTTCTTCTTCTGAGTTTTGCCAGGCTTTTGTTAGTGTCAGAAACAGAGCTGGTAATTGGGGTTGTCGTTGCTGCCGGGTTAGTTGCGGCAAGACAATAGTAGGCAGTAGAGAAAGCAGCATTCAGAGCAGCCATGGATTTGAAGTCGTTGCGCAAACCGAAATTGTTGGAGCTTGCAAGAGAGCTGGGTCTGGATGTCTCAGACAAACTCAGAAA
Organism: Dermacentor albipictus; assembly: GCF_038994185.2. Classification (NCBI taxonomy): domain Eukaryota; kingdom Metazoa; phylum Arthropoda; class Arachnida; order Ixodida; family Ixodidae; genus Dermacentor; species Dermacentor albipictus. The sequence goes on from NW_027225621.1 coordinate 184,571, forward strand.
ACCAGAACTGCTAAGGGCTATTCTTGAGTAAGGAGCTGAGGATGACGAGCTATCGGAATGCCTTGAGACCATTGAGGAGAGGGAGACGGCAAAAAGACAGGAACGCGAACTTAAAGAACAGCAACAGCGAGAGCAACAAGAGAAAGATGAGCGTGAACGAAAAGAGAAAGATGAGCTTGAACGTAAAGAACAGAGAGAGAAAGATGAGCTTGAACGAAAAGAACGAAAAGAAAAAGAAGAGCGCGACCGTCAACACGCTTTGGAAATGAAGCGTCTCGAGGTGGAGATGGAACGCGCTCGTAATGGAAGTCAGGCACACAGTGCAGGAGAACGAGTATTGTTCAAAATGACTGACCTAATGCGGCCGTTTAAGCTTGGAGAGGACATTGGTTTGTTCCTGGTTAACTTTGAGCGAACGTGCGAGAAGCAGGGGTTCTCTCGGGAAACGTGGCCACAGCGCTTGCTCACTTTGTTACCCGGCGAGGCGGCCGACGTAGTCGCTCGCTTGGAGAGAGAGGAGGCAGAGGATTTCGACAAAGTGAAATCGAGTCTGCTAAAAAAGTGCAGGCTGTCCGCGGAGGCGTTCCGTCGGAAGTTTCGGGAAAATGAGAAAAGCAAAAGTGAGTCGTATACAGAGTTTGCCTACAGGCTTATGTCAAACATGCAGGAGTGGCTCAAAGAAGAGAAAGCGTTTGGTGACCACGAGAAAGTTCTGCAGTGTTTCGGGCTAGAACAGTTTTATAGTCGGTTACCTGAGAACGTGCGCTACTGGGTCTTGGATAGGCCAGACGTTAGTACTGTGGCTAGAGCCGCTGAGCTAGCCGAAGAGTTTGTGACGCGTCGGGCTCGCAGAGCTAAGGACGGTCAAAAGGGTGAATTTGGCTCCAAGTTTGAGAGGCCGAAGTTCACGCCCATGAGAGCAAAGGGGGACACACGTAGTGCGGATGCGAGTGAAAGCAGTCCGACCGAACGTAAGGAGACGGCGGCAGCCGAAGCCGAACGCAGAAAGCGGTTCGAGGCGAGGCAAGCGCGCGTGTGTTATACGTGCCAGAAGCCGGGTCACTTTTCGGCGCAGTGTCCGGAAACAAAAACAAAAGTCGTGTTTTTGTCGTTATGCAGCACTGACGAGAACATGAAGCTTCTCGAGCCTTACATGCGAGACCTCCTCGTGAACGGGAAAGAGTGCCGAGTGCTTCGCGATTCCGCAGCTACGATGGATGTAGTTCACCCCTCTTACGTAGAACCCGATATGTTCACGGGCGAGTGCGCATGGATCAAGCAAGCCGTGGAAGCTCATAGCGTGTGTCTGCCCGTAGCAAAAGTGCTTATTGAAGGACCTTTCGGAGCACTTGAGACGGAGGCCGCAGTGTCATCTATGCTGCCCCCTCAGTACCCGTACCTATTTTCGAACAGGTCCGATCACCTCCTGCGCGAGAAGGGGCTTTTGTTTGGTGAGGCTAGCGTTCAGGCCTTAACCAGATCGAAGGTTCGGGAGCTCGCTGCAAAGGCGGTAGTTGCGGGGCCGACGTTGTCGAACGATGAGAAAGGGTCAGAGGCGCAGCAAGCTGATATTCAGAGCACGCCCGAACTGAATAAAATTGAGCCTGTAGCGTTAAAGGCACCAGGTACTGGAGAGGAAATTCCCGATGCGGGAAAGTTAGAAGAGCTATCTGCAGATTTGCTCATCGCGCCTATATATACGTCAGACGGACTTAATAGGTTGCTAAAAGTCAGCCGGTCGGCTTTGATAGCCGAGCAAAAGAAGGATGGCAGCCTAGAAAACATACGCTGCATTGTCAAGGAAGGTATCGCCAAGAAAAATGCTCGCTTTGTGGAAAGAGGTGGGGTCCTGTAGCGGAAGTATCTAGACCGCAGGGGAGTGGAGTTCGATCAGCTGATCGTGCCTCAGTGCTACCGTCAGGATCTGTTGCGCTTGTCGCATGGGGGTTCGTGGTCCGGACACCTAGGAGTTAAGAAAACTAAGGACCGTCTCTTGCAAGAGTACTATTGGCCAGGGTGTTTTCGGGACGCAGACCACTTTGTGAAGACATGCGACACCTGTCAGCGGGTGGGCAAACCAGGGGACAAATCGAGGGCGCCGTTGAAGTTGGTACCTATCATTACGGAGCCTTTTAGACGGCTCGTTATTGATACAGTGGGACCTCTGCCGGTAACAGCCACGGGGTACAGACACATTTTGACTGTGATCTGCCCAGCGACAAAGTTCCCTGAAGCAGTGCCGCTTAAAGAACTCAGCTCAGTTGAGATAGTCAATGCACTACTGTCCATATTTGCGCGAGTTGGTTTTCCTGCGGAAATCCAATCAGATCAGGGCACAGTGGTTACTAGCGCTTTGACGACAGCTTTTCTCGAAAGGTGCGGGGTAAAGCTGTTACACAGCTCAGTGTACCACCCACAGTCGAATTCCCTTGAGAAGCTCCACTCCGTCATGAAGCGCGTGTGGAGAGCATTGTGGTTTGAACAACAAACTGACTGGGAGCTGTTTCTGCCTGGGATGATGTTTGCATTGAGGACCGCGCCGCATGCGGCTACGGGGTTTTCGCCAGCTGAGCTAGTGTACGGTCGCTCGCTGCGATCTCCGCTTCGCATGCTTCGAGACGGATCACTGCCCTCTCCAATGGCTGCAGACCATCTATTTCATAAATGGCCGCCTCCTGCGCTGGAGCCTCGCTTTGCAACAATATTCCTTTGAGGTGCGTTACAAAAAGGGGAGTCTCAACGGTAACGCCGATGGCTTAAGTCGAAGCCCCTAACGTGGGAATCAGCCTCAAAATTGTTTGTTATTGATGTTTTTCTTCCTGAGGCAGGATTTTTAACATATTGCTTTTGTGTAGTGTTTCAAAGTGATGATATGCTTTCTAGTGCAATTTTCCGATTTGTGGACGCGTTCTGAGTGCTGCTAGACTACTGTAAGGAACTAGGCAGTAGTATAAAAGGGGAAAGAGCCTGGCATGGCTTAGTGAGGTTTGTGCCGTGCTTGCTGACTGAGCGGCTGAGTTTCGGTGTAGTTCTAACGCTTGCTAGGAACGAGAGAAAAATGAGAACTCTCCCGAAGTCACTTTGCAGTGTCCTGTGTGAACCTGAACGTGAGAACGAGGCCTTCTCGGTGCGCTGCGCTCAAGAAACGCCGAGGGACGACCGACGTCGGTTATGAGCATCATCGAGCGACATCCCTCCGGACAGCGGATGCAGTCCCCTGACCATCGGGATCTCCTTCCCCCGGCGGGGCGGTCTGTTACGTTTCGCCTATGACGCGCGGTGTAGCCGGCGCGGATTCAACGGACGGCGGGGCTTCGTTCAAAGCGGCGGACATTTTGGCCCGTTCGGAGCGGCCGCGACGCATCCCCGCCGAGCGCGTCCCGGCATGTTCAGTGCCACGTGTCTTTGTGTGTGCGTGTGTGTGTGTGCCCACGCTTGTCAAAGCGCGGCAGCCGGGGAGAGGAGCTCCCCCAGTGTGAAGCGAGGAGGTCTGACCGGCGCCAGCCCGGCTGATGCGTCACCTCCTTGTCCCAACGTGTCTCTCAGTCCGTCCGTCGCCGCTGTCACGTGGTGTCGTCCCGTGACCTTCCTTCTTGCCCGCGACGCCAAGAGTATAAGAGCAGCTGCCCCCGGACGCCAGGAGAGAGGCTCCGATTTCTTCTGTTGAGTAACGTGCTCTCCCGTCTCTCTACTTCGGTCGACCTGACCGCCCGCTCTTTGCGATGCTAGAATAAACAAGTTGTTCTGTTAGCAGTCGCCTCATGCTTTGCTGGGACCTTCGGATGCTTCCAGTGTGCCCCAGGCCGCCAGGCCAACGCTACCCTTGGGGCTTGCGACCCATTTGCAACAACGGGCGCCAACGGTCCGGTTGCAACAACGGGTGTCAGCACAGAGGTTCCAACAGCTGGTGGCAGCGCTGAGATTCCAACAGCCGGTGCCATCGGTGCGGTTCAAACACTATGTAGGCGCTCAAAAATTTCTCAGTCGTAATGATAAGACGATTTAGCTCAAGCTGTGGTGGAAATTAAAGGCACTGCAGATGACCCGCAGCTGCTTTCATTCGCAAGGCACCACTAGCCAAATTGACTGTAAAAAGACTTATGTCCAACTTGGCTTGTAGAAAAGAGCCTTAATTTAGGTGTAATACAACCCAATACTATTCGCACAAAGTGGGAAATAGTAAAAAATACAGTAATGCAATAAAAGAAACAAGTAACAAGTTGATGAAGAAGCAGAATATAGTAATCACAATAAAGTAACACTAAATGTAAGAAAAAGATCCATACTTCACGCATTCAAATAAAGCAATGTCGCACAACTAAGCAAACATTATAAATACATTAAGCAACAGTAAATGCACTTCAGTTTATTTATACAAGTACAACAGTTGCTCTCCGACTAGACCAAGAAATAAAAAAAAATTGAAAAGGTTCAGAAGTCACTCTTCCCGTCTCAATAACGTGGGTAGCAACGAGACCCTCAATCTCTGCAGACAGCAGCGTGCCTCCTAGCCACAATGAATGGTCAGCTGTAGGAGACTTCAAGGAAAATTTTAATCACAAAAGTTGGACAAAGAAAACGTTTGTGCGTTCTGCAAGATTAAGCCATTATAAAAACAACTGAATGTTACTAAAAGTGCCAAGAAACAATAGGCCCGTTTGAGCAATGCACAATTTATTCCCCTATTCAGCTGCTTAACATGCCGCCTGAGAAGCACTTTTGTCAACATTGCACTTACACGTACACTAATTGAGTAAAATTCAAAGGCAGTGTGGAGACTTCCAGAACATCAAAACCTTTCAACCATGTTTGTTGTACATGTGATACCGAGTAATGTAGTGTGCATAAGATATTAAAATTTACATAATGAATGAGCTAGGCGCAGGTGAAACGTACACATTTCATACAACTTTCATAAGCACACAAACATTTAAGATTTCCGAGGCTGACATCAAAGTTGTTGCTGCTGCTTCTTGTAGAACATTTACCAGGTGGTGCGTTATCAAATAATCATATTTCACAGCAAAGCATTGGAGGCGTCGGGCTACAATGCTCGCTTCATTGCTACATTTGCAAAGAATGGCTTCTATTATGGCATACGAATGGTCTATGAGTTGAACTGTCGGACTATTTGTTTTTCTTCTTGAGGAGTAGCTGCGGCTAGTATAAATCATTCCTTTTCCCAGCATGCTGGGAAAATGGGTGATTGGACAGAGGGATTCGACTGGACAAAAAGGGACAAAAGGGGGATTGGACTAGACAAAAACGGTGGAACCATCAGTGTCAGACAGGCTACTTGTTTGATATGGGACACCTCTTCCAAAGAGACGCATGTTTTGTGAAACAGCCAGTTTTCTGCGTGACTTGAGTCGATAGATATACAGTAATTGCACTCTTGCTTCAGTTGTCATGCTCGTTAGTTGTTCAATTAGACCTTCATCCTGAAGCGTTCTTCACATTGATGTGGTATGCCATTAGCAGCCTTTACAATAGTTTGCAATGTACTATTACCAGCTTCAAATGGGGAGGCAGTGTGTGCCTACAGTGGGCCCCATTGTGTCAGTTTTTGCAGTGTGTGACAGCTGATGCATGGTAAAAGTCATGCACTTTTTGCCATAGATAAATTGTGCAACAATGTGAAATTGTAGAAGTAGTTCTGCTCGCACAAGGTCTGATGAGGTTATGCTGTGCATTAGCAAGATAAGCAAGGCCTCAACAAGGCAAGCCCAGTGTTTGACGCAAGATTTGTTTAAAACTCCATGTAACACTGGCAAGCTGTAAAACAGAATCCCGTCTTTCGTTTTCCACCATTTTCTTTTGTTGGCCTTGGCAACCGCCGGACTTACCTTGGTGGTGCAAGTGCTGCTAGTCTTGCATCGAGCGCCTGTCCTTGCCTTCTAATGTAGAAACCACTGTGTGTGTCGCCCAACCACATTTCCAAAAACTGTCTGGCCACTCCCAAGAAAATACAATGCTTATAGCTAGGGACAAAACCCCAAACTGTACGAAATTACGGTAGGTTAAGGAGTGGAGAGACAGTTTTATGCCTATTTCAGAAGTACCTTGAGTTACTGCAATTTCCGCATTCTCCAAAATTTCATTTTCTGTGCGTTCTGGTGGCTCATTCTTTCAACTGGGTATCTGATAGCCCCTGCAACTCTTTCACCTTCCTGCAGACACCAGTTGCACCCATAGTATGTGTTGAATTGCATGACGCCTTGCAGTGAGGCTCTTGCAACTGAATCAACTGCGCAACAAATGCAGTATGCTCTGAATAGTTTTGCTTGCCCTTCATGCTCCAGCATAAATCCATTCTCAGACAGATCATCCATTGTCTTCAGAATACATCAAGGAATAGGTACATATCAGGTTTCTTCTTTCCAAACCATAGGGCAGGCAACACAAGTTTGTCTGCTTTCTGCATGACAGACACCTGATGAACCAATAATTGGATGGGCCAAATTGAGGTATTGCCGGAAGAGAAGAGTGGTATGCCAGCTGTATTTAATTTGAGGCCAATTCTATGCCCATTGTCTGCAGTAGGAGAAACGAAGCCACGATAGAATTCACCATCACAAGTGTCGGAAAAACTACTGTTTGTGCTTAGATGCCTTGTTAAATCTCGAATTATGCAATTTTTCAAAACCTTTCTCAGCTGACAGGGTACATCTAATAGCACAAAGAAGGATGCACTATTTACTGAGGTAGCCACAGTGCACCCACATTTTGTGCACTGCAAGGAATCATTTGACTCAGTGTAACAAGACGCTTTCCGACAGTTTTCACAAATGTAATTAGAGCTCAAGCCGGTGCCAGACTGCAAAGGCCTTACCAAGCGTATACTTAGATTGAGGCAAAACAGGTCTTTCAAAGAAGTTGATCATTTCTATAAGGCTCGTTAGTGCTATCAAGGTCAAAATGTTCTTTAAGGCACGCTTTAGAATCATTAAGAGGATGTCTGCTTTAGAAACAACAAGCTTTTCATCTAATGCCTCCCGAAACGATTCACCAAGCTGTGTTCTATTTGGTCAGTATTGCTGAAAAGGTGTTGGTCAGCTTGCGATTCCTCTTGGTCGTCAATCACGTGTTTCGGTTCACTGGGACTTAAGTCTTGCACCGTGTTGCCAAGTTCGTCATGTTGAGTGCCCTGCAGATCAGAGTTTATTTGTTAGGTCCATGCACCTGAAATATGTATTCACGAAGTTTATGCATACTTATGCGATCGAGGAAAGGCCAATTGTCTCATCATCACTCACAGGATCTGTTGGATAACAGCACTCTTCACCATCGCTGCATGTAATAGATTGACTGGTGTCATGCACATCTTCGACAGTCCCCGCAGGGGCGTCTGCGTAAGTAGGCGTTTGGTGTGTTGCGACACCACGTACCCGAACACACGAGGGTTGGACCCTCCCGCGTGTAGCCGTGCGCGGCTTAGCCGTGTTCGGGGAAAAGGGGATCCTGGGGGTTGAGCCGATGCTGGGTGTTCGGACCTTTAAGGCCCCTCGGCGGAGGCAATACACCCCTTTGGCCTCGGCTTCACGTTGACGGCACCCCCGGACTGACCCACCCGGGGGAAATCGGCAGTCGCCTTTTCCTGTCCCCCTCTTCAATCTTTATCTGTCTCTCTCACTTTCAATCTTTCCTGTCTTCTACTCACTTATTCTTACTTCCGTATTTCCGGGCGGCAAGGGTTAACCGTGTGTCATATATTCAACCTTGGGTATATACATTAGGTTATAGTGGCGGTGTATAGCTGGCGTCTGCAGGTTTCTGGAACCTGCAGCGTCCCCTTGTTGGGCTCGGTGGTGGGCGGCTACCACCGCTGCCGAATTTCCAAACTATCCAATGGCAGAAGCGTTCCCGCGACTTTTAGATCGGCCTCTGAAAAGAGGTCGCACCGAAGCAACTTTCCAGTTCTTAAAACCAACCGACAACTCATTTCCAAAATACCACGTTCTTCACAGTGAAGGCAACACGACCGCAAGAAAACTGTCACCATTCACAGTTTCGAAATGCCTAGCAAACACAATTGGAGCTGGTTACAAAGCCTCGAAGATGGCTAGCGGAGACCTCCTCCTTGAACTGACCAAAAAAGACCAACTAGATAAACTCGCCGAACTCACCACTATCGGTGACATCAAAGTAACAGTCTCTCCACACCGCTCACTCAACACAAGCAGAGGAGTTATATCTGAAGAAGACTTCCTGAACCTCAGCGACGAAGAGCTACTCGAAGGATTTCAGGAGCAAAATGTAATTAAGGTACAGAGAATCACAATACGACGCAATGACCAACAGATTCCGACAAAACATGTGATATTGACTTTTGGTAGCAGCACAGTCCCTAGTTGACTCGACGCAGGATATTTGAAAATCAACGTGAGGCCGTACATACCGAACCCGAGGCGGTGTTTCAAGTGCCAGAGGTTTGGGCATGGATCACAATCATGCAGAGGTAAAGAAACATGTGCGAAATGTAGCGCCAATGACCATCCTTCTGATAACTGCAATGCTCCCGCAAAATGTGTAAATTGCAAGGGCGATCACCCAGCTTACTCACGGAGTTGCCCTTGCTGGAAAAAAGAAAAAGAAGTAATTGCTCTAACAGTCAAAGAAAAAATCTCTTTCTATGAAGCCAGAAAGCGGCTATCGTACCTTCCACAAAGAAGTTACGCCGATGTGACGCAGATGGGGGCAGCGTCACAGAGGTTTCAGGAGTGCTCCGAGCCTACGCGCAGTGGTCCCGCAGTGACCCCTCCCGCCCCCGTGATGGAAGCAGCCGACGCTGCTCCATCCTCTTCGAACGCCCTGCAGACACCAGTCCCGCAGGGCCCTAAGATCAAGCGAACCCCAAGGCCCGAGACACGTGTCTCGGCGCCTAACTCTCGATCCTCCAGCGCCTCCGAGAGAGCGATGGAGGTCGACACAAAAACCCCGGTGTCATTGACACCAAAGGACAAGCGCTCTCTTGAGCGCAGTAAAAGGGACAAAATCCCAATAACCACTCAGAACAAGAAAGCGATAACCTAAAGGTTATCGCTCATTTGTACAAGCCTTTTTAAATCCATGTCACCTAACACCTCACCTTCTATTCATCCCGTAGTGCCAATTCTTACCTTTTAATTTTAAAATGGCTTTTATTATTCATTGGAATTGTAGAGGCCTCATGCACAATCTAGGTGACATCAAAGACATCATGAACATCTTTTCACCAGTTGCTGTATGTCTTCAGGAAACAAATCTCGGTCCAAAAACTAGTCAAATTCTTAAAGGATTCACCGTTGTCCGAAGGGACCGCGAATGTTCCACCCGTTTGGCAGGCGGAGTGGCTATAGTCGTGCAGGGCGGCACTCCTACCCGAAATGTCCCATTAAATACATCTTTAGAGGCCGTAGCTGTCACCATTCCATCCTACAAAACAATCACCATTTGCTCACTATATATTCCACCCCACACACATTTTACAATCAAAGACTTAGAAAATCTAACAGATCAGTTACCGGAGCCAGTTGTCTTGGTAGGTGATTTTAACGCTCATTGTACTCTTTGGGGCAGTGTCAAAACTGACCAAAGAGGGCAACTCATTGAAGATTTTATTCTGTCAAACGATATCTGTCTTTTAAACTCAGGTGCGCCAACTTATTTCTCACCGACTTCTCGCACATTTAGTTGTTTAGATTTAGCTTTTTGTTCACCCTCTCTTTTTACTGATTTTAAATGGGAAGCTCTCGACACGTCATATGGCAGCTACCACTTACTCATCAAACACTTATCATCGCCACAAACCCTAGTAACTAGACCACGCCGATGGAAATTACTTACAGCTCGCTGACTGGCAGGTTTTTATGCAGAACGCGAAACTGGAAAATGTCTTTTCGCCAGAGCTCAGTATTGATGAACTTAATAAAAAAAATCACTGAAGCCATAATCACAGCGGCAGAAAATGCGATACCGCAGTCTTGCGGTATTGTGCGCAAAAAGCTAAATCCTTGGTGGACAAACGAATGTACTAAAGCCAAAAAAGAACAAAATAAGGCCTGGGGAATCCTACGAAGGTACCCCACTTATTACAATCTTCTAAGTTTCAAACAGGCCAAAGCCAAAGCACGATATATTCGAAGAAATGCAGAAAAAGTATCATGGCATAAATACATATCTTCAATCAATAGTACAGTCACATCAAAACGAATGTGGGACCAGGTGAGGAAATTTAGAGGAGAGTACTCATCATACACCATACCACTACTTACATGTCCAGGCACACAAACAACTCTACAGGACCAGGCCAACTTATTAGGTGAACACTTTCATAACATATCCAGCTCAGCAAACTATTCAAATACATTTTTAAAATATAAAGAATCGGCTGAGAAAGAGAGGCTGCCTACCACTGGGGCTTCAGCTGAAATGTACAATAAACCCCTCACAATACACGAATTGAACAGAGTTCTCTCTGCTGGTAAAAAAACGACAACAGGTCCTGACCGTGAGCACTACACAATGCTGGCACACCTATCCCAAGCATCGGTAGGGGCACTTCTTAAATTTTTCAATAAGATATGGGAGTCTGGAGTAATGCCCACAGATTGGAAAAAAGCAGTGGTAGTTCCTTTTCTAAAACCTGGTAAACCCGCCACATCCCCTAGCAGCTATAGACCCATTGCACTAACAAGTTGCCTAGCCAAATCTTATGAGAGCATTATAAACATAAGACTCACATTCATCCTAGAAACAAGAAACCTAATAGACAAACACCAGTGCGGATACAAAAAGGGCTGTTCCACCACTGACCATCTCGTGCGACTAGAGCAAGAAATCCGTGACGCGTTTCTTCACAAGCAATACTGCCTAGTGGTTTTCTTTTATTTTGAAAAGGCATATATGATACCACATAGCGATACGGAATTTTGAGAGACCTGGCTGACATGGGAATTCGCGGAAGAATGCTAAATTGTCTATGCGATTTCATGTCAAACCGGACATTTCAAGTACGTCTCGGCACAATACTCTCGCACACATTCACACAAGAAAATGGCGTTCCACAAGGTTGCATTCTTAGCACGACGCTCTTCATAGTCAAAATGAACTCTGTAAATAAAGTCATCCCACCATCAGTTATGCACTCAATATATGTCGACGATTTGCAAATAGCTTTCCGCGCCTCAAACCTACCCACCTGCGAACGACAACTACAAATAACAATAAATAATCTTACACAATGGGCTGATAAAAATGGTTTCCGGTTCTCAACACACAAAACTGTTACAGTTCTCTTTTCGCAGAAGCGAGGGGTACACTGCACTCCAGGTCTCACTTTACATGGTACAACGCTGCCCGTCAAAGAACACTATAAATTTCTAGGCGTAACATTTGACACTAAACTGAACTTCTTGTCCCACATTAACGCAACTAAAATTGAAGCAAATAAAGCGCTAAATATCCTTAAGGTTTTATCACGTAAGCACTGGGGATCTGACCGAACATGTCTATTACGTATATACCGGTCCCTTGTACGTAGCATCCTCGACTACGGTAGTGTAGTTTATGGAGCAGCTAGGCAGTCCTACATTAAGCGACTTGATCCGGTTCACAATCTTGGCCTACGACTGGGTGCCTACAGGACATCGCCTGTACAAAGTTAATACGTTGACGCTAATGAGCCTTCATTACAGCACCGCAGAGCACAACTTACACTTTGCTATGTACTAAGAATTCGGTCATCACCACAACATATATGCTACAACATCGTAACACAGTGCCAATCACGAATACACTACACAAATAAACAAAACATGATTCGACCACTCATCTTAAGACACGAACAATATTGTCAGACCTATGATGTTCCTCCCGAAGCCCTGCAGGTTGCCGAAAGGCCAGCAAGATTGCCCCCATGGTGCAATTTTACACAGCTGTGTGACTGGACGTTAACACATATAAAGAAAAAAGACATTCCACAAGAGCATATAGTACAAGAGTTCCGAGCTATCCAAGAAAAATACAAAAATTACACAGAATTTTACACTGACGGCTCTAAAACACAAGATTACGTAGGTGTCGGGATCGTAACAAAAAATTGGGAAAATAGCATTCGCATAAATAATTTTTCTTCAGTCTTTACCGCCGAAGTTTATGCGATATGGATGGCAGTTAAGAAAATTACTTCCGAGAAGCAGAAGAATGCTATCATTTATACTGACTCGTTAAGTGCCCTAAGAGCCCTTAACTTAAACTCCGCGTCTGAACCCCTGCTTGGCGATATCTTAAACATAGTATTTAACAAGAAATACGAAGGAACCACACGATTCTGCTGGGTCCCAAGCCATGTTGGTATAGCAGGGAATGAAGCTGCAGATAGAAGCGCATCCATGGCAGCGCACAAAAGCATCACACACATAACACTTCCATACAAAGACTGCATCAGAGCGGTTCGTAGGGCCCTTGTATCAAAATGGCAGCAAGACTGGAACTCATGCGTAAATAACAAGTTACATATAACTAAACCCCTGCTTCGCGAGTGGAAATCATGCACTCACCAAGAATGGTTCTATGAGGTAATGTTATGTCGACTTCGAGTTGGACACACGCATCTAACAAACAACTTTTTACTTCGAAACGAAAGTCCACCAACATGCGAGAAATGTCACGAAATGCTCACAGTAACCCACATCATTATATCATGCCCACACACTGAAACACAGAGACAGAAACATTTCAAAAATCTGTATCACTTACATATACCTCTGCACCCTGCCTTAATATTGGGCGATGACCCACTAGTGCCATTCACTAACCTGTTCCAGTTTTTAGGTGAAACCGATTATCTACATCGACTTTAAGGTAATACAGCTATAACTACCTCAACATTAGATCTTATACTGTCCTGTGACTGGCGCAGCATGGCCTTAGTCGCCTTTGCGCCATTAAACCCGAATTAACTAACTATCTTCGACAGTGGCTGCATGGTTTTGATTGCAGCCACCTCTCAGTGGCCCACCTTCTTTCTCGTACAGATTTCTCGCGCACCCACTTAGACCGGGCTGTGGAGATGCCTGTAAAAGAAATATTGCATTTTATATGCATTGCAGCTCATGTGAATGAATGCATTATTTAGGAAACGCTTTTGCATGTGAATGAACAATTTCTCTTTATATATTATATACAGGGTGTCCCAGTTCACTTTAGAGTTAAAAAATATGCAAATGTCATGTAGCTGGACAGAACAAAGGTAATGTTTGCATTCGCTGGATATGCTGAAATTACTTTTTTTGTTCCGGCTAGTTAGATAATTAGCCTGCAGTAATTAATCAACTTCTCAAACATTATAGTAAATGAAAAGTGTCAATGAGAAAATTGTAGAGCGACATGAACAACTCCCGACACAGCTTTCTGTTGCTTAATACTTGCTACATGAAAGTGTTTTTCCGAGCGTGAAAGAAGCCCGCAAATACGTGCAAAGCGCCTTCAGCGCGGCTGGTCGAGCGGCGATTTCGCGTGCATCTGGAGCTTCTTGCACGCTCGGAAAAACACATGTAGAACGCATTTAGCATGTGTGTGTGTGTGTGTGTGTGTGTGTGTGTGTGTGTGTGTGTGTGTGTGTGTGTGTGTGTGTGTGTGTGTGTGTGTGAATTCGATAATTCATTCTGACAATGGCTTTCCAGCAATGTGCACTGCTAAATATGAGCATCTACGCGGCACTTGTCTATCGTAAGTCAAAGTTTCCTCGGGTAATGCATAATATACAGGCACAGTATACATGCTGCTAGGCTTAATCGCATACTAGCGCTCTGGAACAGAAGCTGATTCTGCCATTTTAATCCCTGTCAGGAGTTGTCGGATCGTCGCTCTCCTGTCGACATGGCCTCTGCCTCTCCAGCCCTTCGTAGAGCCGTGTACTCGTCTTCGATAGCTGGCCGCGGCTCCACTGGATCTTCACTTGAGCTCGGATGGTATGAACCATCATTTCTTAAGGATTCCTGCATAACGATTACGCTTGAATTGTTACGCGGAACATGCAATTCTGCCACAACAGAGTTGATCGAAAAAGGAAAATTTACTTACAGCTTTAGCGACCCGCGACCGAGCTGATGAATCTGTTGATCTGGGCACGTGGAAGACACTGCTTGGATTTGGGTACCTTTAGTACTTCCGCACTTCCTTCGTTTTTTCTGCGGTTCAATGTCGCCAATTCACAAGTGACCACTAAGCGTACACACGTGGGCTGCTTGCAGTCAATTCAGTGTGTGAACACACTTTCGCAGCGTAATTATTTAGTGAAAATTATTTAACAAATTAGTTTATTTTCTTAATTGCAGTCATTACTGAGTAAAATGCTTAACAAGCGTTTTGTTATAAATGTCGGCTATCGCAGATACCTTGCGGCGCCCGTTACGAGATGTTTGGACAAAGCACGGCCTTAGATTTGGACGTGAAATTCGAGATTGGAAGGCACTATTTGGCATTTGGATGGCAAGTAAAAGTTGAACGAATGTAAAAAGTAAAAAACACTTGCACCGTTTCGTGTGTTTCTTAAACACACGACTCAACTTTTAGGCATAAAACAATTTGTAGTTTAGCAATATTGTTTAAATTTTATGTTTCACATCTATGAAATAATTTTCTTTGGAATTAAATTTTGTCTCAGCGTCAGTTTTCTTTGGCGACCGAAGCGGACATCATAATCGACATCAACATTAGGAACATCGGCGTGCTGCACTCCATTCTGCGCTTTCTTCTGATCGCCCTGTGGGCTTCGTACGACCGTCTCACAACAGCACTATGATTACCCACGCCTAAGTGCGGTACGAAATCTACAAGCATTTGGCAATTGTGCCAGTGACGGACATTAGGAACTTCAAGCCTGACGATGACTTTTCGGCGGCTGTTGATATGGTGAAGGTGCCAGAATTTTGCAGGTTGAAGGTAAGTTTGCGCGTTTACAAAGCTGTTGTATTTATTTTGCATTATTGCACTACACACAAGTGTACGTGTGACGGACACTCGTTTGAGTTAAGTGATTGCACACATATATATAACCTTCTGTGTAATGTGGCAACTATGCATGATCCACTGAATTTTGGCGAAAACGTTTCAAGTGTATTGCAATGAACGTTTTTTTTAACCGTAACAATTTAGAATGTAAGATCGCGACTGTTTATTCATAACATATTCTTACAAATCAATCATTCTGTATCCTAATATGATTCATTACAGCTTTTCGTCTCACTGAATGTACCATTCGTAATGTTTTCTGTATTTTATTGTATTGGAGGCAGTACACTATAATTAAGGTCCAACTAGCCAGTAAAGGAAGTTTTTTTTGGTTGGTACTTAGTGCGGCTAGTCAAATTCATTCCAGTGCACTACAGGCTGACTTTGATTACTCTTAGTAATCATCAACAAATTTCATTGTATGTGTCAACTTATATTGCGATATGACCACCAGCCCTGCGATACATTATTTTGCAGAGTCTGAAGTTGACGTCAAGTCGCGATTCAGAAGCGCAGACAGAGTAAAGCGTATCTTCGACACTTCAAGTGAAAAGGATAGTGAATACGATGTTCCTTAAGAGGTATTTGACCTATTCTGGCAAGAGATTGATCAAGTGTAACTGAAAATATTTCACCAGTGTTTTCCTACTTTTTTCCTGCCTAGGAACAAAAAACAATAAGAACGAGCATATCCTTATAGTCGCAAAAAAGGAAAAAGCAGCGAGCAGCCTGCCATTGCGTAATGGCCTTGAAGAAAACACGACTAACTGCTTCAAAAAGTTGCTGAGATTAAAAAAAGTCTGCAGCTCATGAGGAGGAGCCTAAGAAGCTTCGAGCTCTCAATAGAGGACTGCAACAAGAGCTGCTAAAAAATTCACAGAAGGTAGGTATACAAGTTTTCCTGCAGTATATTATGAAGTGACAGCAGTCATCTGTGCACCTAAGCCGGTCATTATGGAATGAATTGATATACTATGCCAATATGTACACTTTAACCTTAGGTGGTGTCCAGTTTCTCATGTCTTGGTGACTGTTCTTTACATTAGGAGACAATGGCGCACTGCCGACGACTAACCCATCTAGCCATGGCTCGACGTCCGTGGCAGCAGCAGCCAGGAATGCCCCTGCTCAAGACAACATGCAAGTGGACCAGCCAGTGTCTGTCCACCTGTTCAGCCGGCTGCACAGCTCAGAGCTGAAGAATCAGGTGCCAGCATGGTGAGGTGTTTGCAATTTCCTTTTGCAGAAAAATATATGCCTAGGCTTGCATCACGGCAGTGATGATGCAAAACTGCATTTAAAAAAATATTCATGTAAGTGAGGTCATTTTTGCTGTTCCTCTTTGTGCTAGCATTCACAAAACATTTAAATCTAAATTTGTGCCATGTGCAGTTTGCAAAATATAGTGTAGCCAATGCCTATACACCACAGGCCAATCAACAACACATTAATCTTCTGGTCGGGTTATTTTCACAGGCATTTCAAGAAAAGTATGCATCAAGGCTTCAATTATTTTTGTTTGAGAAAAGATTCACAGAATAATTTCTGTTTTGCTCAGTTATAAGCCTTCCAATTGTGTTCTGAGCATTTGGTGCCAAGTGAATATTGCTTGATATTCCTTGTGTGCATTTCTTTTGTTTTCCAGATTGACATTAAACAGAGCCTGCGTGTACCAGCAGAGACGTGGCGTCGAATTCAGGCTCGGGAAAAAGACTCGATGTTCGTGAAGGACCTGCTTGTGGCGGTCTGGGACCCAGCCCAATTTAAGTAGACCAGTCGCACTTTTACAGTTGGCGAGGTAAAATTCCTTTGATAACTGGTAACTCTCTTAACTTTGTAGCAGATATGTTTACTTAAACTCCCTTTTATGATTCTAAATGCAATTTGTCTTGACGGCGTTGTGAAATGATTCAAGGGTGCCATGCCCTGTGTCATTAACTTATTCAAAGTACCCTGCTAAAGAAGCTGAAGTGTCTACGATTGAGGATGTTTATTCTGCTACAAGAAACAATTTTACTTTTCCACAACTGAAAGTGCAATGTAAGATTTTCATTACTCAGGAAATATCCAAAGCAAACTCTTATTCATTCTTTTCTTTCATTCCTTGAAATTAAAATATTCTGCTTCATGTTTTTAACTACCTCTCTGTTATTAATCATTTAAATACATGTGTTTTGATAGCCTGCTTCAAGCGCCGCTTGCAGAAACAAAGTTTTCGCGACAACGATGTGAAACACTAGGGAAACGCATGAATCACTACTTCAGGGAGAAAATTGCCGACATTCATAGAACAGCGAAAAGGTATACTGATTACAAGAATTTTCTTGCATTTTCTGCTTCAAGCATAGCTACATAAACCGCAAATTTAATTGTGACTCTTAAACCTGGGTGGATTACTGAATATTTGAGGTGCCCTTTTATCCAATTTCAGCTTGCCAATGTTGCCAGCTTTTGAGGGCAACACATTTTTCAGGAGTCCATACACAATGCTCTTTCTTTTTTATCCTCTTCTGCAGGTTTTGGCGCGACTAGACGAAAAAGGTCCACGTAGCAGTGCCCCGCATTACATTCTTAGTAATAAAGCTTTAAATATTACCTTTCACTTGTTTCCTCATTGTCACATGTAGTCATCATCTTAAGGCAGTAGTGGTTACTTCTGTGATATGATGGAAAGTAAGAAAAACACAGGAAGCAGTATTCATCAAGAGATTCTCTTTTTGTACTGTTCATATTGTTTTGCATCATATTAGATCACAATATATATGAACCAACTAGCCGAGCAACATGTAACGATGTGGTTACTTATTGGTGTGCTAATTTGCCAGAATCACAGGGCAGGCTGTGCACAGTCGAAACATTTGACCCCTCGAGCGTTTCCATTTGGACCATTTGTTTCCATGCCAAATAGCCCGAATAAAGCTTTAAATAGTACCTTTCACTTGTTGCCTCATTGTCACATGTAGTCATCATCTTAAGGCAGTAGTGGTTCCTTCTGTAATATGATGGAAAGTAAGAAAAACACAGGAAGTATTCATCAAGAGATTCTCATTTTGTACTGTTCATATTGTTTTGCATCATATTAGATCACAATATATATGAACCAACTAGCCGAGCAACATGTAACGATGTGGTTACTTATCGGTGTGCTAATTTTCCTTATTCACAGGGCAGGCTGTGCACAGTCGAAACATTTGACCCATCGAGCGTTTCCATTTGGACCATTTGGTTCCATGCCAATTAGCCCGATTGGTTCTTTGCCAACTGCAGCTCTTGATCCAAATGCTATACAACCGATTGGCCCAATTGTGTACTAATACAAAAATGGGACCATGGAAACTAGTGGAAATTTTCGAATTGGGCCCAATTGTTTTTTCTTTAATTGGGACAGTTTGGGTCGTGACAGCTCGCTTGGCGCTGCGCGATGCGGTCGGCGAGGTATGGTAGAGGTGGCACGGTTGCTGCTGTTGGAACCGTCGCCAGCACGGCTGCGCTACCGTGTGCGGCACCTGCCTACGCTGAGGACACCACTTCGATGTTTGGCTGCAACTCGCGAGGACCGCGACCGAGGGTCGACCCACGCGGCCAGCGCCTCCGTAGGCCCCGACCAGGAAAGGCCGCCAGCAACTGAGCGGCTCGCTCAGCAGGCCTCGTCCTTGGTCCCGGAACAGGCCTCTGCATCTGCCGCTGATAACTCGGCCGCAGCAGGAAAAACGGCAGGAGCTCTTCCCGAGCGTCTTACTCGAGCTGCTACCACCGTGGCTTGGCCCTCAGCTACCCTCAGCTCACCCTCTTCACTTCGGTTTCCGATTTCGTCAAACTTACAATTCTATTAAGTCCACAAGTCGCAAAGTACACGTAAAAAAACAATTATAAAAAGAAGTAGTGTCCTTTCCCCACAGCAATGCACATAGAAAATAATCAGCTTGTTTACAACATTGTATATAGAGTGGAAGTTGTCCTTCACCTGCTTATGCACTTCATCAAAACATTGCAAGATGTAATCAGTTGGTCCTATCTATCAACGACAACCAGTCCAGCATTATAGTTGACACTACTCATTTCTTGTAACCCGGATATGTTTCTTGGCAGTGTCAGCAGTGATCATTCTGCGCACTAAACGTCTTTCTTTCCCCTGCAAATATGAAAGTACTATGCAGATCGGCCGTAATTACAGTTCGCATGCTTTAACAGATCAAGCAAAAAGGAATGTTCATGTCCCTTCAGCCATTACACACACACTACTGCATGTTCTAGCAGTTGCATTACAATTTGACAAAAAAGGACACTATCATAATTAATTATTTGTTGTGTGAAGTCTGCTACGGCGCCCGCGATTCGCGTGGCCAACGCCGTGTAGACGCCGCGGTTGTCTCCACTTCGTACGGACGGCTAGGCGAGGAGGACATCGAGACACCCTGGCAGGCGCCGGAGAAGAACGCCCCTCCTCTATCGCCCGACACAGTTGCCTCGCGCGCCACAGGAGAGGACACGCATCCCGGCTGCGTTGCTTGCTCACGCTCACGAAATCGAACCGCCTTCGCCGGCTCAGCCTCACACGCTTCCTCTAATACGGAACCTCACGGCGTCGCCGATGCCATAAATGCGCCTGGGTTGTCCATATAATTCCTATTACAATAAAATTAATCTGAATATCTCCAAGCTATGGCAAACAACATCACCTTGGTTCAGTCCAGCTACGTGGCATTTGCGCATTTTTAAGGTTTGGCTCAAGGTATGTAAATCGCCCTATTAACCAACCGCACTGTTTAAGTTCGGCTATAGGCTCCTGGATTCTTCACTATAGTATCTGTATGAATGTGACTTTGGCATATGTAGTGAAGGTAATGTAGCATGACTTCTCATAAAGAGTCTTCTGTGCCATTTACACTTAAACATAGATGACTGACATACACATTGTGTTCAGCAAGTGTCAAAACAATAAAATGCTTTGCCTATTCGTAGAAACGCACCTGTACTGTTTTTTCTATAATGGCTACATCTGAGGACAGGAATGGCATATGTTATTGTGTTTATAATACACTAAGATGAGATAGCAGTTTGCAGTTATGCTATGGCAGAATGAATGGCATAGTTCTGCTTGTAGTGGTCATTGGAGGAAGATGGTGCGGACAAAATGTAAGGACTGACTTAGCGTATGTTAAGTTCTCTAATATCAACTTAACAGTTATAGAATTTTTTCTAGTTGTGTATCATACGTCGGCTGCAAAAAGTACTTACGTCTATACAGTAAGTCTATACTGTGTGTCAGCCAGCAAAATACGAAGCCTATTCGGCACCTCTAGCACATCTGTAGAAACAGACCTAATGATTGCCCTCTAGATACGGGGTGGTCAGCAGCACTGTATGTCGCACATGTAGACAATACACTCAGAATAAGTTCAGATGTAGTAGTTCAGGGGCCTCTTTGATGCCCAAGCGGCTTGCTATTGTCTACTGGCTTGATCCCGTTGGTCGTGATAGCTCAGGGACGTTCCAGTGTAAGTGAACCCACCTGAATATCCAGCCAAAGCGTGCTCTCAACTCGTCTCCTTTGTACCTCGATGGCCTGGTGTCCCTATCGGCCCGATGGTCTAGGATCCTAGAGTCCCTTCCCGAGTTCGATGTTGGCTCCCGCTCTGGTGCCCTTACCCATTCAAGTCTGTGTGCCACAATGTAGCCCTGGCCAGAACAACAGTTGTTCGAGGCCATGCGCAGAAACAACCATAGGCGCAACAGTGGCAGCAATCGTAGGATGTCTAGCACGTGTTTACCTTACAAAAACAACTGTCTCCATAAGTGTCCTCGTTATCTGTATCTAAAATGTTCGTTATAGTTACAATTGAGATTGTGGTGCGCATGTTCTCCGATTGTCGTGTCGGTTGTTGTAATGATCCTGAGCTCAACATCCATCACAGAAAAAGCGAAGAGGAAATTAAGTGTTATGTTTCATTGAAATGTAGAATCAATGAGCGAAAGGGAAATGAAAGCCAACAAAAAAGACAGCTTCCTATTGGTGGGAGCCAGAGCCGCTCTTCTGCATTACAATTGCGATGTTCTACCAATTAAAGGGACACTTAGGATCAGTAAATGCTAAATCAGTTTAGGCTGATAAAATGTTCTTTCAAAATAATATTCTCTTTAAATGGCCCCTAAATCACTTCTGATAATTCTAAACATGTTAAATAAATACACACATTGCGTATAGTGTACAGTGATGATCAGCTTGCACCAAGATGTGATGGTACATGAAATTAATAAAAAACAAATCTGCTGTTCAATTAGCTTTTTCTGCTGCTTCTTGGAATGTTGTGAAGCCAGCAGGATCTTGCATATGCCACCACGTGTCACCAGCTGTTATATGAAAAGTTGTCAATCGGTCTGACAGCTAGGCACAATAGCACTGTGAGAAGAGCCGGCTGTATCTTCTGGGAAGGGTGGACGCTCGCCCTTCTATTCCACTGCACCCTTTATGAAACTTCCATTCAGTCAGTATTTTACTGAGGGCGATTACGAGCATACGAGAGAAGAGCCCTTCCTCTTGTATGTTGATGTTACCCATAGCTTTCTCTGCATTTCGTGGAGTTGAGGAGGGTAATGAAGCTGGCCGTGTACTCTTTCATCGAACACCTGAAACTTTGCTGTCGCGGCATCATTAAAAAAATTCTTGCAGCTGTATGTTTATTGTTGACTGGTACATGGCTGGGTCTATGCATAAAATTTCGAACTGAAGGGGATCGGCGTCTTTTAATTTCATAGTAAAAGGTTGATTATTCGAAAGAAAATGAAAGTCAAAGCTGAATGTTTTGAATTCATGCAGAGACTGAAGTGTGTGTGTGTCAGTTTGATTTCATGGATTACAAGGTCTTGTGTTTTCGCTGTTGTGGCTTAGTAAAACTCCTTGAAACTTGCTATGTTCATTCTTTGTCTCCAACACTGTATTATTTCTTAAACTGTGCGCATTAGAACAATAAGCATGAACCCCACATGCTCTTGCAACTGTGCCAGTTTTTATATACTCCAGCAGGCTTCTGTCATCCTTAAGTACGTTCACAATGTATGCAAAAGCCAGCTTAGCTTGGTAATGACACCTTGTACACTCATTTTATCAACGCTTTTTGAGTTATCTTGCATAACTTGGGTGTGTAAGTATTTTAGTACATGACATGAGCACAAGATCCTACATTCAGGTAGAAACAGATAATTATGTTCATTTCATTTAGATATTCGTCCATTACTGCAACTTTGCACTTGTTTTTATGACAGGATTCAAACACAGGAATGTCTCGAGGAAAGACTTTAATATTTCAGATGTCTCCCGCTAAACAAATTTATAACACATGGGTCTGCCATGGCTAGTTCCATCCTCACACAGAACCGAATGCAAGATATACCCTTCTCGGTTTACTTTATAGGTGCCATAAAAAAACAACACTTAAGGGTATTTTTCTAACTGGGCCATATGCTTCGACTGCAGCAATATGCACAATACATCATTATCTGGATTTTTTCTATATGCACCTTCCACGCAGTGTTTTCGGAAAACAATTTATGTATGTTTTTAGCAGAAGCACTGCATGATGTGCACCGTGTTTTATTTTTTGAACTGTTGCTCTCCTTAAGTTTCTGACATCCTGTGAAGTAATGTATTTTCCAGTTTTTTTCCAGAACAACTTCCTTAATGTCTTCTGTAGTTGCATTACAGGAAATGAAATCTTTAAGTTGGTCCTTTTTCTGAAGCACTTAGTAACGGTCCTTAACATACGATACATAAATTTCAGGGCCTGTCTTGCGGTTCTGCACCTCTGATATGTTTAGCACTTCATAGTAAGGCTGTGGCATAGACCGCAGCACAAGTCTTTGTTCAACCTTACATCCTGTCCCTTTGAAGCGCTGATTGGGCCGAATATTCTGTCCTTCTTGAGTGGCATGCCCTGCATGGCAACAGGCACATGTAAGTCGAATGTGCGGAAATTCTCCTTCACTTACGTCTTTGTCGGTGCCTTGGTCTTTTATCAGACTGAAATACGCATAGGGTGGCACCTTTCCTTCCATTCCTCATAGCTAGCCCTGAACTCCTTATATGTTTTAAGCTGGCTACCTATAGAAAGATTTCCTCCATCTCTGAACACAGTCCTGCTGTAATCTTGAAAGCTTACTATGTTTATTATGCCGGCGTTTTGCCTCTAAGCTCACTGCTGCTTGGCTCTGCTCAAGGTCGGCACTTTTCTTTACCTCTATCTGGCCTTTACCATAAGGTCTGGAAAAGCTGTTTCCTGCCGTGTTACGTCCCTTACTTAGCACTTCAGCTTCTTGCTGGGGGCTCACTTTGGTTGTAATGCAGCAAGCATAAAGTGTCCTGCAGCCAGAAGCCGGGCTCGGCCTAGCAGCAGTAGAGGGCGGTGGTACAGTAGCTGGCAGTCTTGCGCACCTTGTGGTGCACCCACACACCACCAAGTGAAGGAGCACATGCAAGCCGCTTCTTTATGCCATTCACTGCTACATGAGCATTCGTTAATGTTGCTGTGATTTGTTCAAGGTCAGCACTTTTCTTTCCCTCTGCCGGGCCTTTACCACAAGGTCTGGAAGAGCTGTGTGCTGCAGCAGCACAGCCCCGCTTAGCACTTCAGCTAGTGGCTGGGGGCTCACTTCGGGTGTCATGCAGCAAGCATGAAGTGTCCCACGGCCAGAAGCTGAGCTCTGCTTGGCAGCAGCAGAGTGGTGGCACAGTAGCTGGCAGTCTTGCACACCTTGTGGTGTACCCACACAACACCAACAAGAGTAGGAGCACATGCAGGCCACTTCTCCATGCCATTCACTGCTACATGAGCATTTGTTAATGTCGCGATGCTCTGCTGTAGGTGTGTACTTTCCCTCTACCTGGCCCTTACCACAAGGTCCGGAAGAGCTGTTTTCTGTGTGGGGGCTCCACACTGCGTGCGGCTAGGGCTGAAGGCGAGCTCCGGATATAGCCCACACATTCCCTCCGTGCTACTCCCCAACCCGTAGCGCGGGAATCGCGGCTACGTCGGGTCCGAACGAATAAGGCAACTAGCGGCTTCAACTGTAACAACGTTTATTGCTACCAGCAATAAAAAACACTGGCAGATGGAAGTCCTCTCTGTAATAAGTAATAATAAACTGGCCTCGTTGCTCGGGGTAGTCAGGCAAATGAGGTCGCCCACGGGTTGCGGCACGTACTCCAGTCCGGCAGGTTAGGTGTCCGGCGTCAGAGAGACAGGGTATCCTCCGGTGGCGCTGTTTTGTACCGTTTTACCTAAGCGAGGAGAGTGACCTCGCCCGTCAGCTACCTTCCCGCAACTCGGGGAGGAAGGGTGCGCGCGCATCGCGAGAGCGAGGGAGGAGCGGAGGAGGCCGTGGTGCGCCTCTCGTGTCTATGCCGGCTCTTGACGTGGGGGAAGATGGGCGGGTGTCCTCCCTACAGCTGATGCGGCAATGCCCTCGCTTAGCACTTAAGCTTCTGGCTGAGGGCTCACTTCGGGTGTCATGCAGCAAGCATCAAGTGTCCCACGGCCAGAATCTGGGTTCTGTTTAGTAGCAGCAGACGGCGGTGGCACAGTAGCTGACAAAGTCTTGCGCGCCTTGCGGTACAACCACACACCGCCAGCAAGTGCAGGAGCACCCACAGGGCACCTTCCTGCTCGTGGTGAGGCAACAGCACCAGCCATGTCCCTCGTACTTGCCCCAGCAGTCGCCGACAGTGCGGGGTACGCAAGCACGGTGTCTGCTTCTGTGACTAGGTGTCACTGCAACTGCAGTACAGTGCTGTACAGTGGCAGAAGCAGACATGCGTACTACTGCTGCCTATGTAGTTTTGGCACTGCAACCTGTGGAAGCTACATTCGTACCCGAGTAAGGACAAAGAACAGGAAAGTTATCACTGCTCCAGTGCGTTGATAAAACATCAGACTGGTCACCATGTTGGTGGTGCAGCTCTTCATGCTCCTCCTACAGCTGGTGCTGCCGCACCACCTCTCCATAAATAACTCTTACCGATGTCCTCAACGGCACTCCTGATGGCTTGACACAGCAGGCGCCTCAGCTACTGAAACATGCAGAAAAATTTAGTCTTGTAGTATTTGAAAAATGCTTTGGATATTCACGCAACGTACACAAAGAAAATAAACACTTTCCTGATAAATTACCCAGTGTAGGGTTTATTTCATCATTGTGACGCCGAAATCACGTCTTGGTATCCATACACTGCTTTGGAGACCAGGCATCCACCAGACATAAAATTTTGAATATACTACAAAGGACATCTTACGACAGTTGTCATTTGAGACTTCTGCAACGCACACGTAAACAGCTGTGCTCTCGGAGGCTCTGTTTGTTTCTACATGGCAGAAACACATTTTCTGATGAGCTCTAGTTATAATCCAGGGCTACCGCCTGTCAGCGGCTCGATTAGGTAATCATATGTATTTTGCATAATTTTTAACACAACTCGTTGTGAAAAGTGCAGTTCAATTTGCCACATAATTTTTGCACCTGGCAATCGAACACTGTATTTGCGCGCATATATTTATCATAGAAATCGCGCCGCACAAATAGCTTTAATCGACATGTTCGCGCGATGTGTCCAGCAAGTCCCCATAATCATTCCATCGCGCACGTGCAAGATATTTTATGGCGCGGCCGGACAGTACGGCCAAATGATCGTGCGAGCGACGTCCGCCGGATGTAATTCGCGCGTCCCAGGGAAGAGGTCATTGCACAGTATATGACCAAGTCACTCACCTGGCTACCGCGTTGCGCCGGGTGCACGCCGTCAGCCTTCAGCATCTCCGACAACTCGCGAGGGTTGTCTAGGTACCTGTAGCCATTCCTGTGGCACAGCGCCTGCAAAATGACATTCGTCTCGTTAGCATCCCTGTTGGGGGTCTGCAATTGCCGAGCAGTTAGCGCCCAGTGGCACTTGAGAAAACTCATCTGTCTCGATGGGCAGAATTGCAGACGCCACCACGCCGATGCGTGGGTTGACATCAATAATGCGAATAATTAGTGCCCGAAACCTGGCTATCCGCTTGAGTGGTTCTTCGCTGACGTTGTTAGTTTCGGCACGAAGAAAGACCACGTGCGCATTTGCCAGGCTATCGGTGATCAAAGGAAACAACTCGATCCGCACACCGCTGAATGAGCGCATCTCATCTACCGAGGGACCGAATGTGAAAGATCCTGCAAGTATTGAGTCTCCGGCAACAAGGACACGAATCATGCTAAGAGGCTTCCCTTCAGCCGCGCAGGAGCACTCCAATTAAGGCAAGGGCTAAGGCAACAAATAAATGGAAACACTTAATGCCAATGTTAAAAATACAGTAAAATTGACGTGCACAATGGAAACAAAACAATTAAACCCTAAGACAGCGCAGAATCCACCGTCGTCCGCAGAATTTTGTAGAATCGACAGCACACAACGGATCTTCCACGCTTATAAAACAAACAGATGTGTGGTTTCGGAATTAATCGCGCCGCCGTATTGTCACGTCATCCTACAGAGACACTAAATAAAGGCAGATTGAACGCAGCATCTGTGAGCAGTGAAAAGGACACTAGAACACTGTTGAAACTGGGCAAGGAAAGATTTGTAATAGAAAGCGGTACCTTGAACATGCAGATTTTGGCGCGCAGTTTTTATTATGACGTCGAATACCGCGCAGCCTACCATTGGGCGATGGTTCATATGACTGCGTTCTATTCTTGACCACGATTCCCGAGCTAAAACTCGCGCATGCATGCAGCCAGCTTCAACAATAACGTTAGCCCAAATGTGAATCGCAACCCCCCCCCCCCCCCCCCCCATACCGACCTCACTCTACCACAACAATACAAACTCACTGAAGCCCTGCCCTCAGATGTATCCTGCAGTCTACATAGCGTGCTTACAGGTGTACGGCTTGTAGGATGCATAAAACAATACAAGCTCCTCGTGCAGTGTAACCAACCGGCTTATGCATTCATTCCATGCAGCAAAGTAATAGTGTCATCCTCGCACTGCAGCACCTCCTGCCAACCAACTTATGATCCACGCACATAATTCAGTGCCTGTAATTTCACTAACCTCACGGATCTGCCATGCACTGCACGATGAGAACACATGTTACTGCTATCACTGTGGTCTCTCACTTGCCGAATGCCACTACAACCATTGCTCGCACCACCTACCAATCTTTACGGCACTACTACTCCTCATTAGCAACCAACGACCTGAAATCAATGGCGGTATGGCTAAAAGTGTAGGCATGTAAACATGATAATAATGTAAAATATACATGCAACCACAACACGTAATGTATGAGTAGGGTCCTTCGGCTATTGTGTTAAACTTGGCGCAAACACTTTGGCTGCTATTTTAAAAGATAAAGTGCGGGGAGAAATTTGAGTTTTCCACTGTGTGGCTGTCTAAAGTTACGATTTTTCCTGCTAATAGTCAAACCCATTTTTAAACAAAGCAATTCTGCTTTGGCTTTACCCTGGGCACTGGAAAGGCAGCAGAAGGGAAGTGAACTGTTTCATTATCTGCTAGACATGATATTAAGTGCCTGCACATTTGGGACTTGTCAAAAGTAGCCGTGCATGAGTCGATGGCGGATGCAATATTTAATGCATTTGGACTAGCAAAAATACCGTAGTCGTAAATATTCTCTTTACGCTTAGCTACTTCAGCATCAACATTAAGAGTACTTGAAGAAAGAAGCGTGATGTTGATTAGTTGATTTACTGCACTAGTTGGAATGGCCTCATCCAATCATTCATGAAGAAAACAGTATACTTGGGGCTGCACATTTTGTCTCTGTGACCGTATGTCCAGGAACGTTTAGAATTTGAATAAACGTGTTTTGCTTCTGGAATTTAGAGCTCTCTCCAAGAAAAACATCCTGAAACCCACATATATCTGGAAATTGACGAGATGTAACATATAATGCTGCATTAATAATTGCATCTGACAACGACGCTGTACCCTGCAAGGCCTTTCATTCAGAGGTGTTTATTTTGTAAGGGTTGTAATTATCCGAATCACAAATTGCTTCGGCAACGTCATCAATAGATTCTTGTGCTTCGTTACCATCAACATCTGGCAATGAGGCCGGTTGTTTCAATTTGGAGTTGCATGAAACAGTAAGACACTTTTTTTTCTCCGTGGTTTGTATGATCCATGCGTCTTCACTTACGTGGCCGGCCACGAACTGATTGAGCGAGAGGAATGCTAAGCACTGTTATCTGCTGTGCAGCATGACTAGGCATGAGGCTTAGGTCTGATGCTTTGCAAAAGTCTGACATTTTTTATCATATGAGAATATTGTACAGGTATTTATGTCTGGTACGTCTTGTGATTCATCTGCAATGCAGTCACCAGGTCTACATCACTCTTTGAAATGCTCCGTTCTTCACTTTCTACATCCTCCCACATACTATATTTTTCACTGCTTTGTGCCATTTCATCAAACGTCGACTGCTCTTTCTTGTTTTTAGAATAAGTCGCAAGGTTGTGAAAGAAATCCTCACACTCGTAGTTCTTCACTAAGTTCAGTTTTGTGCACTGTTAATATTGTTACGGTTAAAGTTAAACAGGCTTTATTTAAGGACCGAGATTGATGGCGAAGTAAAGATGGCGTCCCGAGGCTGCACACGCATGCACACGCTAACGTCTTCTTCTTCTTCTCCTCGCCCGGCTCATGCCGTAGCAATCCCCGGTTGCCAGACGAAGCCCGCTGGGCAAGTCCAAATCACTCGGAAAGCGTAGGGTGAAACCGCTTAAGACGGGCAACATGTACTAACTGGGTCCGGCTAGACCGACGACCAGCCGACGTCAAGCGTGCCACCACGTACGTCAAGTCACTCAAGCGATCTACAATGACGAATGGGCCCGTGTACTGGGGTAAAAACTTTTCGCATAAGCCACGTTTACGTTGCGGAGTCCACAACCACACAAAGTCTCCTTTGGCGTACGAGACAAACTGATGTCGGCTGTCATAGCGCTCTTTCGATCGGTCTTGCGATGCCACAGTGCGAAGACGAGCGATACGCCTGGCTTCTTCGGCAAGACAAAGCGTCTTGGCAACAGAGTACTCGCTGTGAAAGTCAAACGGTAGTATAGTGTCAATGCAGCTTAGCGGTGAACGTGCGTAAAGTAGATAAAAAGGACTGTAATCGGTCGTCTCATGCTTTGCAGTATTATAAGCATAGGTGATGAAGGGGAGTACGTCATCCCAGTCCTTGTGATCGGAAGATACGTACATGGCCAGCATGTTAGTTAGAGTTCTGTTCGTACGTTCCACGAGCCCATTTGTCTGAGGGTGATAAGGCGTTGAATGACGGAACTGCGAACTGCAGAGACGAATCAGTTCTTCTACGGCGTCCGCAACGAACTGACGACCGCGATCGCTAATGATGACACGGGGGGGACCATGTCGAAGAATAATGAATCGAAGCAAAAACGTCGCAACGGACGCAGCTGTTGAAGATGGTACGGCCGCCGTTTCCGCGTAACGGGTCAGATGGTCGACACATACGATCACCCATCGGTTGTCGTTAGATGATCGGGGAAATGGGCCCAGAAGATCGATACCCACTTGTTCAAATGGCAGGCAAGGTGGCGGCAGAGGTTGGAGAAGACCTGGCGGAGCGGTCGTAGGGCGCTTGTAGCGTTGACATTGTTCGCAACTGGCGACGTAGTGCTTGACTGTGGCCCGCATTTTGGGCCAGTAAAAACGCTCCTGTGTCCGGTTCAAAGTTCTTACGAATCCTAGATGACCAGAGGTTACATCGTTGTGCATGGCTCTCAGTATGTCCGTTCGCAGACTTTGCGGCACCACCAGAAGGAAGCGTGCTCCTTTAACAGCATAATTGGTCTTGTAAAGCAGGCCGTCACGGACAAAAAATCGACCGGTGGCTCCAGGACGCGATGCGGCTACAAATAGAGGTTCCAAACTAATATCATTTTCCTGCTCTGCTTTGAAAGTCATCGAATCTGGGAATGTAGAAGAAATGGGAGCAAAACAGTCATCAAAATTGTCTTCGTCACACTCCGTCGTCGTCAGAGGAAGGCGGGAGAGACAGTCCGCATCTGCGTGGCGACGCCCGGACTTGTAGGAAATAACGAAGTCGTACTCCTGCAGTCGAAGAGCCCAACGTGCCAGTCGTCCACTCGGGTCACGGAGATTCACCAACCAGCACAACGCGTGGTGGTCAGTAATGACAGTGAACGGGCGTCCATAGATATAGGGTCGAAATTTGTGGACAGCGAAAACAGCTGCCAAGCATTCTTGCTCAGTCACAGTGTAATTGCGTTCCGCCTTAGTCAAAGAGCGACTAGCATAAGCCACAACGTGTTCAGCTCCTTGGTGACGTTGCACAAGTACGGCACCGATGCCGATGCCACTGGCATCAGCGTGCACTTCCGTAGGTGCGGATGCATCGAAGTGACGTAATATGGGCCCTGACGTTAGCAGAAATTTTAGCTGGCGGAACGCGTCGTCGCAAGCCGATGTCCAGTTGAAAGGGACGGCTTTTTGGAGAAGACATGTTAGGGGGTACACCACGTCGGCGAATCTTGGGACGAAGCGACGAAAATACGAGCACAGGCCCAAGAAACTTCTCAACTCCCGCACTGACTTCGGTGCTTCGAAGGAGCTGACTGCCTCAATCTTCCGTGGATCTGGCCTCACACCGTTTTTGTCGACCAGATGCCCAAGTACTAACGTCTCGGTTTCCCCGAAACGACATTTCTTGGAATTTAGGATCAAGCCGGCTTGTTTGACACAATCCAGAACAAGACTGAGACGGCTGTTATGCTCACTCAATGTGCTGCCAAAAATCACCACATCGTCGAGGTAGCACAAACAAATTTCCCATTTAAGTCCTCGGAGGATAGTATCCATGAATCGTTCGAATGTTGCTGGCGCGTTACAAAGGCCGAACGGCATAACGTTAAATTCATAAAGACCGTCTGGTGTCACGAAGGCCGTTTTCTCCTTATCGTCTGGGTGCATGGGTATCTGCCAATACCCTGATCGCAAATCCAGTGATGAAAAGTAGGCAGCGGAATGTAAACAATCGATGACATCATCAATTCTAGGAAGTGGATACACATCCTTTTTGGTGACCGCATTCAGTTTCCTGTAATCGACGCAAAACCGCCACGATCCATCCTTCTTCTTTACTAAGATCACTGGTGCTGCCCACGGACTAGAAGACTCTTGAACGACATCATTCCGCAGCATGTCTTTCACCTGTTCAGCAGTAACTGTCCTCTCGGTTGAAGAAACGCGGTAAGGCTTTTGCCGAATGGGGTGCGCAGATCCGGTGTCAATTCTGTGGCGAGCACGAGAACGCGGGAGTGAAACCTGCTTGTCTCCTTGTGTGAAATCGAACACAGAAAGATGTGCCCACAATATTTGTGCGAGAGCGCGGCGCTCATGTGAGGGCAGTGCCTTGTTGATCATTCGTAGGATCTGCTCTTCAGAAATGTTTCGTTGGGGATCGCTAGTATGAGACTGCTCCTCCTCGCTTAGAACTGTAATGGAGCTATAAGTAATCTTGTCAAATTCAGCAAGCTTCATATCACGCGGGAGAACGGCAGGGACGCAAGAACAATTGAAAGCCCACAAATTTGAGACGCCATTCACTACTCTCACGACAGAGCGTGGCACGAGTACATCTTTCTTTGCGCAGCTCGACGTAAGTGGCTGGACTTGCGCGTCAAACGATGAAAGGTCGGCAGCAGTGAAGTTGACAGGGACACGTGACAGCGACCAAGGCGGTACCAGCAAATTCTTCGAAACAACACAATAGTTTTTCACTGGTAAGGATGTGTCGGCAAGGGTGGCGAGAAGTGCGCTATTCAAAGTAATTTCGCCTGTGCCACAGTTAACAGATGCACCACAATCCTGAAGAAAGTCAATCCCGAGAATTACGTCATGAGTGCACCGCGGTAATACGAGAAATTCTGTTTTAAGGTCTTCTCCTCCGAACAAAACACTTGCAACACAGATACCAAAGGGAACTAGGCACTCTCCACTGACACCACGAAACGTCACATCACCATTCCACGGGAACATAACTTTCCGACCCAGCCTCTCCTTGAAAGTCACACTCATGACGGAAACGGTAGCACCAGTATCCACTAATGCTGTTGCAGGTATACTATCAATTAACACACGCACTTTGTTCTTCACCATCATAATAGGCAGAGGAGTATTTCGCAGAGACGCAGACGGTCCGGCGACCTTACCTCCATCGGTCGCGCCGGCTAGTTTCCCGACGGCGGTGGTGACGCAGCACGTCGCCGTGGTGACGGTGAACGGCGTGGGTGACTGGTTGGGGGCGTCAGGCTGCGGTCCGAAGCTGGCGAGCCACTCCTTCTACTATATTGGCGGAAGGTATTCCGGGGTGGCGCGCCTGTGGTGTTTGCACCATCAGGGTCTGTCGGCCAACGGTCGTCATAACTGTCACGTTCAAAATTAGGCCAAGTTGGTGGTGGGCCATATCTTGTCTGTCGGCGCCGGCGACAAAAACGAGCAATGTGCCCTGAGGCGCCACAGCTGTAACACACAGGCGATGCGCGACCGACGTTGTAAGCCTCGGGGTCAACCCTGGGACGCTGCGAATAATAAATGCGATCTTCCGAATTCCGATTCGTGGTGGTAGCTCGACGAGTTCGTTGATCGTGCGTCACGTCGTCGGGAAAGGTACGCCGGTGCTGTCGCAGCTGATCGACTCGACACTCTGCAACGCCTGGCATGGCAGACAATGCGGACACAGCAGATGCATGTTCTTGAGGTTGGTTGGGAGCCCACCCAAGCTGTTCGACATCCGCCCCTTTGTTGTGTCTTTCAAGTTCTTCGCGAACAATTTGCCTTATCGTTGCCGCAAGGTCAAATTGAAAACTGTAGTCATTGTCTTCAACGCTTGCCACCGTTGCGACATTTGCTAACCTGCCGAACTTAGGCGTGATACGGCGCAGCTTCAAGGCCTCAAATGTGCGGCAATGCTTGATGAGGTCGGCGACCGAGGCGAGACTCTCCTTGCCGATTAAATAATTGTACACATCCTCGGCTATGCCTTTGAGAAGGTGTCCAACCTTGTCCTCTTCGGACATTCGAGGATTGACCGTTCTGCAAAGCTTCAGGATTGCTTCAATGTACGTGGTACAGGTCTCACCTGGGACTTGAGCGCGCTGCAGCAATGTCTGCTCCGCCCGCTTCCTCTTCGTGGTGGAATCGCCGAAGCATTCGGTAAGGTGAGTCACGAAGCTGTCCCACGTTGTGCAGATATCTTCATGGTTCTCGAACCACACTAGCGCAGTGTCTGTGAGGAACAGAACCACATTGTCGAGCTGAGCCGTGGAATTCCAGCCGTTGTACTTGCTCACACGCTTGTAGTGGGTGAGCCATTCCTCCACGTCCTCGCCGAATTTTCCTGAGAAAGCGCGGGGCTCCATCTGATGCATCCAGGCGCCGGTTGTTCGCACTGGAGCTGCCAGAGAAGGTTGTTGGTCACCGCTGTGGGACATCGGGATCTCAAGTGGTGTTGGGGGCAGTCGAGCGAGGCGTCGGCTCCGGCGTGGTACTTGCTGCAGCAGCTCCGTCGTCTTGGTCGAAGTACCCCGCACCTCCACCACAAAACTGTTACGGTTAAAGTTAAACAGGCTTTATTTAAGGACCGAGATTGATGGCGAAGTAAAGATGGCGTCCCGAGGCTGCACACGCATGCACACGCTAACGTCTTCTTCTTCTTCTCCTCGCCCGGCTCATGCCGTAGCAATATGTTTGCAATTGCCTTTGAAAGTTCAAAAAGCCGTACACGTGCATATTTACATCTAGCCTCTGGGTTATCGAGCTTTGTGGCTTTTTTGCTATGCTCGTTGTGAGAATGTTTGTTTGATGGCATTATCAGATCAGTGTCTACAAAATCAGATTTAAGCCAGCGCTGTGGTACACAACACTCATCGAAAAGTTCCTCGTTTTCTTGACATAATAGCAAAGATATGCCCGCAAGGTAGCTTGAATTGCATGGTAAATGTGCATATGCAGGCTCTCATTCTATCGCTGACTTGATAGCACTTATTGTGAAGAGAAACAATGTGCTTGTCACCAGAAGTTGAACATATTCCTGGATTTTTTGTGTAGGTTTGGTACTATTTACATACCAATTGTTTAGCATATTCTGAACATTTTGCTGAAACTTCCATGTAAAAATGGGCCGCTCTTGCAGGTGTCAATGCATATCTTTGTTTCTCTGTACTAGGCATGGCTATCTGCAAGAGCATCATGGCTAACAACCTATCAAAGCTTTCGCTACTTCAACCAAGTGCATTTCACACCGTAAATGTCTTGAGCTTTTGATTATGACTTTCCGTCTGATTGTTAGTATTATTTTTTAAACTGGGCACATTAGAACAATAAGCATGAATCCACATGTTCTTGCAGCTGTGCCAGTATTTATAAATATACTCCAGGAGGCTTCTGTCATCCTTAAGTATGTCCACAGTGTATGCAAAAAGCAGCTTATCTTGGTAATGAAATCTTTTACACTCATTTTATCAACGCTTTCTGAATTATGTTGCATAACTTTCGTGCGTATTTTAGTACATGACATGAGCACAAGATCGTACATTCAGGTAGAAACAGATAATTATGTTCAGTTCATCTATATCTTTCTCCATTACTGCAACTTTGCAGTTGTTCTTTATGACAGGATTCAAACAAAGGAATGTCTCCAGGAAAGACTTTAATATTTCAGATGCCTCCCGCTAAAGAAATGCATAACACAAGGGCCTGCCATGGCTAGTTCCATCCTCACGTAGAACCGAATGCAAGATATACCCTTCTTGGTTTACTTTATAGGTGCCATCAAAAAAACAATACTTCAGGGTATTTTTCTGCTAACTGGGCCATAAGCTTCGACTGCAGCAATATGCACAACACATCATTAACTGGATTTTTTTCTATATGCACCTTCCACCCGGTGTTTTGTTTCCGGAAAACAATTTGTTTTTTTTCTCTAGCAGAAGCGCTCCATGATGTGAACCGTGTTTTATTTTTTGAACTGTTGCTTTATTAAGTTTCTGACATCCTGTGAAGTAATGAATATTTCAGATTTTTCCAGAACAACTTCCTCAATGTCTTTTGCAGTTGCATTACAGGAAATGAAATCTTTAAGTTGGTCTTTTTCTGAAGCACTTAGTGCACGGTTCATAACATACGATACATAAATTGCAGGGCCTGTCTTGTGGTTGTGCACTTCATAGTAAGGCTGTGGCATAGACCGCAGCACAAGTCTCAGTTCAACCTTACATCCTGTCCCATTGAAGCGTTGATTGGGCCGAATATTCTGTCCTTTCGGAATTGCATGCCCTGCATGGCAACAGGCAAATGTAAGTCGAATGTGCGGAAGTTCTGCTTCACTGACATCTTTGTCGGTGCAAAATGGATTTTTATCAGACTGAAATATGGATAGGGTGGCACCCTTCCTTCTTCCATTCCTCAGAGCTAGCCCTAAGCTCCTTATATGTTGTAAAGTTGCTGCCTGTAGAAAGGTTTGCTCCACCTGTGAACACAGCCCTGATGTAATTTTGGAAGCTTACTATATTTATTATGCCGGAGTTTTGCCTTACTGCCACACACTGTAGTGCCACCCTCTAAGCTCGCCGCTGCTTGGCACTGCTCAAGGTCAGCGCATTTCTTTACCTCTAGCTGGTTTACCATAATGTCCGGAAAAGGTGTTTGCTGCCGTGTTACTTCCCTTGCTTAGCACTTCAGCTCGCCGCTGCTTGGCTCTGCTCAAGGTCAGCGCTTTTCTTTACCTCTATCTGGCCTTTACCATAAGGTCCGGAAAAGATGTTTGCTGCCGTGTTACTTCCCATGCTTAGCACTTCAGCGTCTTGCTGTGGGCTCACTTTGGTTGTCATGCTGCAAGCATAAAGTGTCCTGCAGCCAGAAGCCGGGCTCGGCCTAGCAGCAGTAGAGGGCGGTGGCATAGTAGCTGGCAAAGTCTTGCGCACCTTGTGGTGCACCCGCACACCATCAACAATTGCAGGAGCACATGCAGGCCGCTTCTTCATGCTATTCACTGCTACATGAGCATTCGGTAATGTTGTGATTTGCTGAAGTTCAGCACTTTTCTTTCCCTCTACCTGGCCTTTACCAGAAGGTCTGGAAGTGCTGTTTGCTGCAGCAGCACTGCCCTTGCTTAGCACTTCAGTTTGTGGCTGGGGGCTCACTTCGGGTGTTATGCAGCAAGCATTAAGTGTCCCACGGTCAGAATCTGGGCTCTGTTTAGCAGCAGCAGAAGGCGGTGTGGCAGAGTAGCTGACACAGACTTACGCGGCTTGTGGTACAACCACACACCGCCAACAAGGCGCCTTCCTGCTGGCTGTGAGGCAACAGCACGAGCCATGTCCTTGGTACTTGCCCCAGCAGTCGCCGACAGTGCGGGGTACGCAAGCACGGTGTCTGCTTCTGTGACTAGGTGTCACTGAAACTGCACTAAAGTGCTGCACAGTGGCAGAAGCAGACGTGCGCACTACTGCTACCCATGTATTTTTGGCACAGCAACCTGTGGAAGCTAGATTAGTACCCGAGTGAGAACAAAGAACAGGAAAGTTATTTTCACTTCTCCAATGCGTTGACAAAACATCAGACTGGTCACCATGCTGGCGGTGCAGCTCTTCATGCTCCTCCTGCAACTGGTTGTGCTGCAATACCTCGCTATGACTCTTACTGATGTCCTCAACGGCACTCCTGATGCCTTGAGGCAGCAGGTGCCTCAGCAACTGAAACATGCAGAAACATTAAGTTTTGTAGTATTTGAAAAATGCTTTGGATATTCACGCAACGTACATATAGAAAATAAACACTTCCCTGATAAATTACCCAGTGTAGGGTTTATTTCATCAATGGGACACCGAAATCACGTCTTTGTATCCATACACTGCTTTGGAGACCAGGCATCCATCAGACATGACATTTTGAATATACTACGAAGGACATCTTACGACAGTTCTCATTTGAGACTTCTGCAACGCACACGTAAATAGCTGTGCTCTCAGAGGCTCCCTGTCTGTTTCTACACGACAGAAATACATTTTCTGATGAGCTCAAATTATAATCTAGGGCTATCGCCTGTCAGCAACTCAATTAAGTAATCATATGTATTTTGCGTAATTTTTAACACAATTCGTTTTGAAAAGTTCAGTTTGATTTGCCACCTAATTTTTATGCCTTGCAATCGAACACTGTATTTGCGCACATATATTTATCATAGAAAACGTGCCGCACAAATACATTTAATCGACATGTTCGCGCGATGTGTCCAGCAAGTCCCCATAATCATTCCATCGCGCACGTGCAAGATATTTTATGGCGCGGCCGGACAGTACGGCCAAATGATCGTGCGAGCGACGTCCGCCGGATGTAATTCGCGCGTCCCAGGGAAGAGGTCATTGCACAGTATATGACCAAGTCACTCACCTGGCTACCGCGTTGCGCCGGGTGCACGCCGTCAGCCTTCAGCATCTCCGACAACTCGCGAGGGTTGTCTAGGTACCTGTAGCCATTCCTGTGGCACAGCGCCTGCAAAATGACATTCGTCTCGTTAGCATCCCTGTTGGGGGTCTGCAATTGCCGAGCAGTTAGCGCCCAGTGGCACTTGAGAAAACTCATCTGTCTCGATGGGCAGAATTGCAGACGCCACCACGCTGATGTGTGGGTTGACATCAATAATGCGAATAATTAGTGCCCGGAACCTGGCAATCCGCTTGAGTGGTTCTTCGCTGACGTTGTTAGTTTCGGCATGATGAAACGCCACGTGCGCATTTGTCAGGCTATCGGTGATCAAAGGAAACAACTCGATCCGCACACCACTGAGTGAGCGCATCTCATCTACCGAAGGACCGAATGCGAAAGATCCTGTAAGTATTGAGTCTCCGGCAACAAGGACACGAATCATGCTGAGAGGCTTCGCTTCAGCCGCGCACGAGCACTCCAATTAAGGCAAGCGCCAAGGCAACAAATAAATGGAAACACTTAATGCTAATGTTAAAAATACAGTCAAATTGCCGTGAACAATTGAAGCAAAACAATTAAACCCTAAGACAGCGCAGAATCCACCGTCGTCCGCCCCCCATACCAACCTCACTATACCACAACAATACAAACTCGTTGAAGCCCTGCCCTGAGATGTATCCTGCAGTCTACATAGCGTTCTTACAGGTGTACGGCTTCTAGGATGCATAAAACAATACAAGCTCCTCGTGCAGTGTAACCAACCGGCTTATGCATTCATTCCATGCCGCAAAGTAATAGTGTCATCCTCGCACTGCAGCACCTCCTGCCATCCAACTTATGATCCACGCACATAATTCAGTGCCTGTAATTTCACTAACCTCACGGATCTGCCATACACTGCGCACGATGAGAACACATGTTACTGCTATCACTGTGGTCTCTCACTTGCCGAATGCCACTGCAACCTATTGCTGGTACCACCTACCAATCTTTACGGCACTACTACTGCTCATTAGCAACCAACGACCTGAAATCAATGGCGGTGTGGCTAAAAGTGTAGGCATGTAAATATGATAATAATGTAAAATATACATGCAATCACAACACGTAATGTATGAGTAGGGTCCGTCGGCTATTATGTTAAACTTGACGCAAACACTTTGGCTGCTATTTTAAAAGATAAAGTGCGGGGAGAAATTTGAGTTTTGCACAGTGTGGCTGTGTAAAGTTACGATTTTTCCTGGCAATAGTCAAACCCATTTTCGAACAAAGCAATTCTGCTTTGGCTTTACCCTAGGCACTGGAAAGGCAGAAGAAGGGAAGTGAACTGTTTCATTATCTGCTAGGCATGATATTAAGTGCCTGCACATTTGGGACTTGTCAAAAGTAGCCGTGCATGAGTCGATGGCGGATGCAATAGTAAATGCATTTGCACTAGCAAAAACACCGTAGTCGTAAATATTTTCTTTACGCTTAGCTACTTCAGCAAAAACATTAAGAGTACTTGAAGAAAGATGCGTGATGTTGATTAGTTGATTTACTGCACTAGCTGGAATGGCCTCATCCAATCATTCATAAAGAAAACGGTATACTTGGGGCTCCACATTTTGTCACCGTGACCGTATGTCCACGAACGTTTAGAATTTGAATAAACGTGTTTTGCTTCTGGAATTGAGAGCTCTCTCCAAGAAAAACATCCTGAAACCCACATATATCTGGAAATTGACGATATGTAACATATAATGCTGCATTAATAATTGCATCTGACAACGACGCTGTACCCTGCAAGGCCTTTAATTCAGAGGTGTTTATTTTGTAAGGGTTGCAATTATCCGAATCACAAATTGCTTCGGCAACGTCATCAATAGATCCTTGTGCTTCGTTACCATCAACATCTGGCAATGAGGCCGGTTGTTTCAATTTGGAGTTGCATGAAACAGTAAGACGCTTTTTTTTCTCCGTGGTTTGTATGATCCATGCGTCTTCTCTTACGTGGTCGGCCGCGAACTGATTGAACGAGAGGAATGCTAAGCAATGTTATCTCCTGTGCACATGACTAGGCATGAGGCTTAAGTCTGATGCTTTGCAAGAGTCTGACATTTTTTTTATCATAAGAGAATATTGTACAGTTATTTATGTCTGGTAGATCTTGTGATTCATCTGCATTGCAGTCTTGATTGGTGGAGGTATCATTTACAGATTTCACTGGAATGCAGAGGTCTGCATCACTCTTTGAAATGCTCAGTTCTTCACTTTCTACATCCTCCCACATACTGTGCGTTGCGACACCACGGACCCGAGCACACGAGGGTTGGCCCCTCCCGCGTGTAGCCGTGCGCGGCTTAGCCGTGTCCGGGGAAAAGGGGATCCTGGGGGTTGAGCCAATGCCGGGTGTTTGGACCTTTACGGCCCCTCGGCGGCGGCAACACACCCCTTTGGCCTCGGCTTCACGTAGACGGCACCCCCGGACTGACCCACCCGGGGGAAATCGGCAGTCGCCTTTTCCTGTCCTCCTCTCCAATCTTCGTCTTTCTCTCTCGTCTTTTTCATCTTTCCTGTCTTCTCATTACTTCTCCTCACTTCCTAGTTTCCCGGCGGCAAGGGTTAACCTTGTGTAGCTAGCCACCCTTGGTTATGCTGTATTTGGTTATAGCAGCGATGTACGGCTGGCGTTGGCAGGGTTTCTCTAGCAGGAACTCCTGTCACGTCCCCCTGTTGGGCTCCATGGTGGGTGGTCGGCATCGTGGCCGAAAACCCTACTGTACTCATGGAAAACCCTTTTCCTAAACTCCCTGATCGCCCTCACAAACGAGGGCGCACCGAAGATCTTTTTCAGTTTTTCGGACGACAAGTCCAGAACTTTCCTAGATATCATGTGATCCACTCAGAAAACCCAGACAAACTAGTGCGCAACATCTCACCGTTCCTTGTTTCGAAGTCTTTAACTGAAGTTTTTGGAACAGGATATAAGGCGTCGAGAATGACAAGTGGTGATCTTCTCTTGGAGCTCCACGATAAGAAGCAGTACGAGAAACTGCCGAAACTCATCTCATTTGGCGAAACCAAAATAACAGTAACTCCGCACCGTACCATGAACACCACCCGCGGCGTTGTCTCGGACGATGACATGCTAGAGCTCACTGAAGCTGAACTCTTGGAGGGCTTCAGTGAACAGAATGTGATAAATGTTAAGCGAATTAAGATCAGGCGAGACGGTAAAGAGATCAACACGAAACACCTGATACTCACGTTCGGTTCAAGTGTCCTCCCCGAGTCCATCGAGGCCGGTTATATCAAACTTCGTGTTAGGCCATATGTGGCCAACCCTCTCAGATGCTTTAAGTGCCAAAGGTTCGGCCACAGTTCACAGAACTGTCGAGGCCGGCTGACATGTGCCAAGTGTAGTGACACTGAACATTCCTCCGAAACATGCCAGAAGACTCCACATTGTGTCAACTGTGATGGCGAGCACGCCGCATACTCGCGCGCCTGCCCGTCCTGGAAAAGAGAAAAAGAGATTGTTACAATCAAAGTCAAAGAAAATATATCTTTCAAGGAGGCACGTAGGCGGGTGTCACACCTGTCTAAGAGCAGCTTTGCCGATGTGGCGCGTAAGGGGGCAGCGTCGCAACGGCCTCCGGCGGCTGTCAGACCCACAGGCAGTGAGTCGGCAGTTACGCCATCTGCCCCCGCGGCGGTTGCAGCTAGCGCTGCTCCGTCAACCGAGGAGAAGGGACCATCCACCCCAAAGGTGGGTGCAGCCGAGGCTGCCCCAACCTCCGAGGCCCTTCCCAGCGCTGGCAACGTCCAGCGCAGCCAAATCCCTCAGGGAACCCCATCGACCTCCGGGCCGGTGGGCGCAGGGGTCTTGCCCAAGGCGGGACTCCCTCTGAAAACCTCTCGCTCGCAAGAGCGCTTGTCCGGCGCCTCACACGAGGCAATGGACACTACACCTGACCCCAAGGCGCACCAAACGCCTAAGGAGCGTCGAGAATCGCTCGAACGCTTCAGAAAGAACAAAACACCTATTACAGGGCCTCGAAAGGGCTCTGTAATATAAGGCATCCACTCCGTCTCCGTAAACACAGCACCAATTCTCCTTAAACATGGATACACAACTCATCCAATGGAACATCAGAGGTCTCCTTAGAAACCTTGATGATTTGCAAGAACTCATCTACAAACATAATCCAAAAGTGCTGTGTTTACAGGAAACTCACTTAAAATCTAAACACACAAACTTTCTCCGTACGTATCTTACGTTTCGCAAAGATCGCGATGATGCCGTCCCATCATCGGGTGGTGTTGCCATTCTTACTCATAGAAGTATTGCATGTCAACCTTTACACCTACAAACGCCCCTTGAAGCAGTGGCGGTTCGAGTTGTCCTACTAAACAAACTCATCACCATTTGCTCCCTTTACATACCCCCGCATTACCAACTGAACAAACGTGAATTTCACTCCTTGATCGATCAATTGCCAGAACCTTATGCTGTTCTTGGCGATTTCAATGCGCACAGCTCCCTGTGGGGCGACTCTCGTATAGATGCGCGAGGTCGCCTTGTTGAACAGTTCCTTTTCTCTTCTGGAGCGTGCCTTCTCAATAAAAAAGAGCCCACATATTACTCTCTTGCAAACCGATCCTTTTCGTCAATAGATCTCAGTATAGTCTCCCCGTCTGTACTGCCTGAACTTGAATGGGAAGTTACCGACAACCCTTACGGTAGCGACCACTTCCCTATACTGCTAAGATCATATAAAGAAAACGAATATCCACCATACGCTCCTAGGTGGAAGATTGAGACAGCTGATTGGGAG
Organism: Dermacentor albipictus; assembly: GCF_038994185.2. Classification (NCBI taxonomy): domain Eukaryota; kingdom Metazoa; phylum Arthropoda; class Arachnida; order Ixodida; family Ixodidae; genus Dermacentor; species Dermacentor albipictus. The sequence continues at coordinate 226,911 of NW_027225621.1, forward strand.
AAATTTCGATCTCTAACTATTATCTCATGGGCTGACCTGTCTTCATTAGAAATTGACGCTGCAGTCGAGTTTTTTACAGCATTCATAATAGATGTCGCATATAAATGCATATCAGAAGTAAAAGGCTTGGCCTGCAAACGGCGTGTCCCATGGTGGAACAACGATTGTAGGATCGCTCGTAAAAAACAGAACAGGGCGTGGGGGTTGCTACGCGCTTCTCCCACTGCAGAAAATCTAGTCAACTTTAAAAAAGTAAAATCCGAAGGCAGGCGAACCCGCCGACAGGCCAGACGAGAAAGTTGGCAGAAGTTCCTATCAAGTATTAACTCGTTCAGAGATGAGGCGAAAGCCTGGAACAGGGTCAATAGGATAAGAGGGCGACAAGCACATGCACTCCCTTTGGTAAACACAGAAGGCGATACCCTACAAGATCAGGCGGACTCACTTGGGGAGCACTTTGAGAGCGTGTCAAGTGCCAACCATTACTCGCAATCCTTTCTGAAATATAAACAAATAGAAGAACGTAAGCCACTCATGAGAAAATGTCAACAGAATGAACCATACAATTGTCCTTTTAGCATTGCCGAGTTGAGAGCTGCCTTGAGCGCATGCAAGAGCTCTGCCCCGGGATCCGACAGAATCATGTATGAAATGATCAAAAACTTACATAAAGACACCCAACTTACACTACTCACACTTTTCAACACCATCTGGGATGCAGGGTACCTTCCAACCGCGTGGAAGGAAGCGATTGTAGTCCCTGTTTTGAAACAAGGCAAAGACCCTTCCTCAGTGGCAAGTTACCGCCCGATAGCCCTCACAAGTTGCCTTTGTAAGGTGTTCGAAAAAATGATAAATCGGCGACTCATCTTTTTCCTTGAACAGAGCAAAATTCTTGATCCTTATCAGTGCGGCTTCCGAGAAGGACGCTCCACAACTGACCACCTTGTACGTGTAGAAGCAAATATCCGGGACGCATTTGTACACAAACAATTCTTCTTATCCATATTCCTCGATATGGAGAAGGCGTACGATACGACGTGGCGTTACGGAATCTTAAGAGACTTGTCAGAAATGGGCATCCACGGTAATATGTTTAATATAATCAAAAGCTATCTGTCAAATCGTACCTTCCGGGTAATAGTCGGCAATGCACTCTCACGTCCTTTTACGCAAGAAACGGGTGTACCCCAAGGAGGCGTGCTCAGCTGCACCCTCTTTATAGTGAAGATGAACACGCTTCGTGCTTCATTACCACCCGCCATCTTTAACTCTGTCTACGTGGACGACATTCAAATAGCTTTCAAATCTTGTAACCTCGCAGTCTGCGAGAGACAGGTACAGCATGGCCTGAATAAAGTCTCAGTGTGGGCAGACAAGAATGGATTTAAGATCAATCCTAACAAAAGCTCTTGCGTTCTTTTTACAAGAAAGAGAGGCCTGGTTCCGGAACCTTCCTTAGAACTGTGTGGACAACGAATACCTATCAGCAAAGAGCACAAATTCCTAGGTGTCATACTTGACTGCAGACTCACTTTCGTCCCCCACATTAAATATCTAAAAGAAAAATGTCTGAAAACAATGAACATAATCAAACTTCTATCTCAGACTACATGGGGTAGTGACAGGAAGTGCTTAATGAATCTCTATAAAAGCCTCATTCGATCGCGACTAGACTATGGCGCCGTTATTTATCACTCTGCCGCCCCGAGCGCGCTAAAGATGCTCGATCCTGTTCACCATCTAGGTATCCGGTTAGCCACTGGTGCTTTCAGAACGAGCCCGATTCAAAGCTTATACGTGGAATCAAATGAATGGTCCCTCCATCTACAGAGAACTTATAACAACCTTACATATTTCCTTAAAATACAATCCAATCAACAACATCCATGTTTTAACACTGTTAACGATATGACCTGCACTACCCTTTTCCATAATCGCCCCTCTGTAAGAAAGCCTTTCTCGCTACGAGTGAGGGAGCTTAGTGAAGAAATGCACGTTCCACTCCTTGAGCTTCGCCTAATGCATCCAGCCAAGCTGCTACCTCCTTGGGAGTGGCAGCTCATACAATGTGATATATCTTTCGTGGAAGTGACAAAGCATGCTCCAGAGATTGAAATCAAGATGCATTTCCGGGAACTCCAGCACAAATACTCCTGCACGGAGTTCTACACCGACGCATCAAAGTCACACGACGGGGTGTCCTATGCGGCCGTCGGTCCATCCTTCTCGGAATCCGACGTACTGCACCCGGAAACTAGTATCTTTACGGCTGAGGCCTACGCACTGCTCTCGGCCGTAAAGCATATAAACAAATCACAACTCCCGAAATCAGTTATATATACGGACTCCCTCAGTGTTGTGAAGGCCTTGATGTCTTTCTGTAATCACAAAAATCCAGTATTTGTTGAACTCTACTCCGCACTGTGCAAAGCATCTATATCTAACCAACATGTGATCATATGCTGGGTGCCTGGACACAGGGGCATCGAGGGAAACGTTCTAGCAGACCAGATGGCCACATCAATCTCATCGCATGCAGCTAGCTCTACTGCTTCGGTCCCTGTCACAGACCTGAAGCCTTTCTTAAGAAGGAAACTACGAAACCACTGGCAACGCATGTGGGACGAAGAAATAAATAATAAACTGCATGTAATAAAGCCACAATTAGGTTTCTGGCCTCCTGTAACAAAATCCCGCAGGACAGATGTCCTATTCTGCCGTCTAAGAATAGGACACACTTTTGGCACACACAACTTCTTACTCACGGGAAACGAGCCACCAACCTGTGGTAGATGCGGGGAGAGGCTGACCGTCCTCCACGTCCTACTGGAGTGTCGGGAAGCCGAACCCGAAAGAAAAAAACACTTTCTCTTAGCATACAGGCACCACATCCCCCTTCATCCTGTTATGTTGCTTGGTCCAGAACCACTCTTCGACACCAACGCCGTCTTAGGTTTCTTGGAAGATGTTCTGTTTCATGTTATTAGCCCCACACGTTCGTAGCACTTCCTCTCTTCAGAGGATGCTGCTGCGATAATTATTTTGAATAAGCACATGCCTCTAAGCCCTTGTGGTTCAAGGGCTCTGGCGAGGCTGTAGTGCTGTAAGAAATTCAACGTCTCGCATATTTTAAACAATGCATCATTCTTTTACGATGGATTTTAATCTTCACAGTCTTAGTCATTATTCATCGCCATAATTTTATAGTACATAGATTTTACGCATTTACAGCGACTATTTTTAGGCCACTTTACAGCCAAGTCACATCTTCCATAATACATCATTAACACTACCACCAGTCATGGCGCTCTTTGGCCAAACCTGGCCCTTGCGCCACAAAACAACACACATCATCATCATCATCCTCCCACATACTATTTTTTTTCACTGCTTTGTGCTATTTCATCAAACGTCGAATGCTCTTTCTTGTTTCTAGAATAAGTCGCAAGGTTGTGAATGAAATCCACACACTCGTAGTTCTTCATTAAGTTCAGTATTGCTACACTGTTAATATGTTTGCAATTGCCTTTGAAAGTTCTAAAAGCCGTGCATGTGCATATTTACATCAAGCCTCTGGGTTATTGAGCTTTGTCGGTGCCTTTTTTGCTATGCTCGTTGTGAGAATGTTTGTTTGACGACATTATCAGAGCAGTGTCTACAAAATGAGATTTAAGCCAGCGCTGTGGTACACAACACTCATCGAAAAGTTCCGCGTTTTCTTCACATAACAGCAAAGATATGCCCGCAAGGTAGCTTGAATTGCATAGTAAATGTGCATATGCAGGCTCTCATTCTATCGCTGACTTGATAGCACTTATTGTGAAGAGAAACAGTGTGCTTGTCACCAGAAGTTGAACATATTCCTGGATTTTGCGTGTATGATTGGTACTCTTTACATACAAATTGTTTAGCATACTCTGAACATTTTGCTGAAACTTCCATTAAAAATGGGCCGCACTTGCAGGTGTCAATGCATATCTTTGTTTCTCTGTACTAGGCATGGCTAACTGCAAGAGCATTATCGGTGACAACCTATCAAAGCTTTCGCTACTTCAACCAAGTGCATTTCACACCGTAAATGTCTTGAGCTTTTGATTATGACTTTCCATCCGATTGTTAGTATTATCTCTTAAACTGGGCACATTAGAACAATAAGCATGAGTCGACATGCTCTTGCAGCTGTTCCAGTATTTATACATATACTCCAGCAGGCTTCTGTCATCCTTAAGTATGTCCACAGTGTATGCAAAAACCAGCTTAGCTTGGTAATGACATCTTTTACACTCATTTTATCAACGCTTTCTGAATTACGTTGCATAACTTTGGTGTGTATTTTAGTACATGACATGAGCACAAGATCCTACATTCAGGTAGAAACAGATAATTATGTTGTGTTCATTTGGACCTTTCACCATTACTGCAACTTTGCAGTTGTCCTTTAGGACAGGATTCAAACAAAGGAATGTCTTTAATATTTAATATATTTAACTTAATATATTTAATATTTAACTTTAATATTTCAGATGTCTCTCGCTAAACAAATGCATAACACACGGGCCCGCCATGGCTAGCTAGTTCCATCCTCACGGAGAACCGAATGCAAGATATACCCTTCTTGGTTTACTTTATAGGTGCCATCAAAAAAACAATACTTCAGGGTATTTTCCTGCTAACTGGGCCATATGCTTCGACTGCAGCAATATGCACAAAACATCATTATCTGGATTTTTTTCTATATGCACCTTCCAGCCGGTGTTTCCGGAAAACAATATGTTTTTTTTTTCTAGCAGAAGCGCTCCATGATGTGAACCGTGTTTTATTTTTTGAACTGTTGCTTGTATTAAGTTTCTGACATCCTGTGAAGTAATGAATCTTTCAGATTTTTCCAGAACTTACTCAATGTCTTTTGCAGTTGCATTACAGGAAATGAAATCTTTAAGTTGGTCTTTTTCTGAAGCACTTAGTGCACAGTTCATAACATACGATACGTACATTTTAGGGTCTGTCTTGTGGTTGTGCACTTCATAGTAAGGCTGTGGCACAGACCGCAGCACAAGTCTTAGTTCAACCTTACATCCTGTTCCTTTGAAGCGTTGATTGGGCCGAATATTCTGTACTTTCGGAGTTGCATGCCCTGCATGGCAACAGGCAAATGTCAGTCGAATGTGCGGAAATTCTGCTTCACTGACATCTTTGTCGGTGCAAAATCGATTTTTATCAGACTGAAATACGCATAGGGTGGCACCCTTCCTTCTTTCATTCCTCATAACTAGCCCTGAACTTCTTATATGTTGTAAACTTGCTGCCTGTAGAAATGTTTCCTCCACCTGTGAACACAGCCCTGATGTAATTATGGAAGTTTACTATGTTTATTATGCCGGAGTTTTGCCTTACTGCCACACACTGTGGTGCCACCCTCTAAGCTCGCCGCCGCTTGGCTCTGCTCAAGGTCAGCGCTTTTCTTTACCTCTATCTGGCCTTTACCATAAGGTCCGGAAAAGCTGTTTGCTGCCGTGTTACTTCCCCTGCTTAGCACTTCAGCTTTTGCTGTGGGCTCACTTTGGTTGTCATGCAGCAAGCATAAAGTGTCCTGCAGCCAGAAGCCAAGCTCGGCCTAGCAGCAATAGAGGGCGGTAGCACAAAAGCTGGCAAAGTCTTGCGCACCTTGTGGTGCACCCGCACACCAAGAACAAGTGCAGGAGCACATCCATGCCGCTTCTTCATGCTATTCACTGCTACATGAGCATTCGTTATTGTTGTTGTGATTTGCTCAAGGTCAGCAGTTTTCGTTCCCTCTACCTGGCCTTTACCACAAGGTCTGGAAGAGCTGTTTGCTGCAGCAGCACAGCCCTCGCTTAGCACTTCAGCTTCTGGCTGGGGGCTCACTTCTGGTGTCCTGCAGCAAGCATGAAGTGTCCCACAGAAGCTAGGCTCTGCTTAGCAGCAGCAGAGGGTGGTGGCACAGTAGCTGACAGTCTTGCACACCTTCTGGTGCACCCACACAACACCAAGTGCAGGAGCACATGCAGGCCACATCATGCCATTCACTGCTACATGAGCATTCGTTAATGTTGCTGTACTTTGCTCTAGGTCTATACTTTTCTTTCCCTTTACCTGGCCTTTACCACAAGGTCTGGAAGAGCTGTTTGCTGCTGCAGCACAGCCCTCGCTTGGCACTTCAGGTTGTGGCTGGGGGCTCACTTGGGGTGTCATACAGCAAGGATCAAGTGTCCCACGGCCATAATCTGGGCTCTGTTTAGCAGCAGCAGAAGGCGGTGGCACAGTAGCTGACATAGTCTTGCGCGCCTCGTGGTACAGCCACACACCGACAAGTGCAGGAGCATCACCAGCCTTCCTGCTGGCTGTGAGGCAACAACACCAGCCATGTCCTTGGTACTTGCCCCAGCAGTCGCCGACAGTGCGGTGACGCAAGCACGGTGTCTGCTTCTGTGACTATGTGTCACTGAAACTGCACTAAAGTGCTGCACAGTGGCAGAAGCAGACGTGCGCACTACTGCTGCCCATGTATTTTTGGCACTGCAACCTGTGGAAGCTAGATTAGTACCCGACTGAGAACAAAGAACAGAAAAGTTATTGTCACTGCTCCAGTGCGTTGACAAAACCTCAGACTAGTCACCATGCTGGCGGTGCAGCTCTTCATGCTCCTCCTGCAACTGGTGCTGCTGCACCACTTCGCCATGACTCTTACCGATGTCCTCAATGGCAGTCCTCATGGCTTGAGGCAGCACGCGCCTCAGCAACTGAAACATGCAGAAACATTTAGTTTTGTAGTATATGAAAAATGTTTTGGATATTCACGCAACATACACAAAGAAAATAAACACTTTCCTGATACATTACCCAGTGTAGGCTATATTTCATCATTGGGACACCGAAATCACGTCTTGGTATCCATACACTGCTTTGGAGACCAGGCGTCCACCAGACATAAAATTTTGAATATACTACAAAGGACATCTTACGACAGTTGTCATTTGAGACTTCTGCTACGCACACGTAAACAGCTGTGCCCTCGGAGGCTCTGTTTGTTTCTACATGACAGAAATACATATTCTGATGAGCTCAAATTATAACCCAGGGCTGTCGCCGGTCAGCAGCTCGATTAGGTAATCATATGTATTTTGCATAACTTTTAACACAACTCGTTTTGAAAAGTGCAGTTCAATTTGCCACCTAATTTTTGTACCTGGCAATCGAACACTGTATTTGCGCACATATATTTATCATAGAAAACGTGCCGCACAAATACATTTAATCGACATGTTCGCGCGATGTGTCCAGCAAGTCCCCATAATCATTTCATCGCGCACGTGCAAGATATTTTATGGCGCGGCCGGACAGTACGGCCAAATGATCGTGCGAGCGACGTCCGTCGGATGTAATTAGCGCGTCCCAGGGAAGAGGTCATTGCACAGTATATGACCAAGTCACTCACCTGGCTACCGCGTTGCGTCGGGTGCATGCCGTTGGCCTTCAGCATCTCCGACAACTCGCGAGTGCTGTCTAGGTACCTGTTGCCATTCTTGTGGCACAGCGCCTGCAAAATGACATTCGTCTCGTTAGCATCCCTGATGGAGGTCGGCAGTTTCCAAACAGTCAGCGCCCAGTGGCGCTTGAGAAAACTCATCTGTCTCGATCGGCAGAATTGCAGACGCCATCACGCCGATGCGTGGGTTGACATCAATAATGCGAATAATTACTGCCCGGAACCTGGCAATCCGCGTGAGTGGTTCTTCGCTGACGTTGTTAGTTTCGGCATGAAGAAAAACCACGTGCGCATTCGCAGGCTATCGGTGATCTAAAGAAAACTTCTCGATCCGCACACCACTGAATGAGCGCATCTCATCTACCGAGGGACCGAATGTGAAAGATGCTGCAAATATTGAGTATCCGGGAACAAGAACACGAATCATGCTGAGAGGCTTTCCTTCAGCCGAGCACGAGCACCACAATTAAGGCAAGGGCTAAGGCAACAAATAAATGGAAACAGTTAACGCTAATGTTAAATATGCAGTAAAATGGACGTGCATAATTGAAACAAAACAATTAGAACCCTAAGACAGCGCGGAATCCACCGTCGTGCGCAGAATTTTGTAGAGTCGACAGCACACAACGGATCTTCCACGCTTACAAAATAAGCAGATCGGTGGTTTCGGAATTAATCGCGCCGCCGTATTGTCACGTGATCCTACAAAGACACTCAATAAAGGCAGATTGAACGCATCATTTGTAAGCAGTGAAAAGGACACTACAACACTGTTGAAACCGGGCAAGGAAAGATTTGTAATACAAAGCGGTACCATGAACATGCAAATTTTGGCGCGTAGTTTTTATTATGACGTCGAATACCGCGCAGCCAACCATTGGGCGATTGTTCATATGACTGCGTTCTATTCTTGACCACGATTCCCGAGCTGAAGCTCGCGCATGCGTGCAGCCAGCTTCAACAATAACGTTAGCCTAAATGTGAATCGCACGCCCCCCCCCCCCCCCCGCCCCATACCAACCTCACTCTACCACAACAATACAATCTCATTGAAGCCCTGCCCTCAGATGTATCCTGCAGTCTACCTAAGGTGCTTAGAGGTGTACGGCTTGTAGGATGCATAAAACAATACAAGCTCCTCGTGCAGTGTAACCAACCGGCTTATGCATTCATTGCATGCCGCAAAATAATAGTGTCATCCTCACACTGCAGCACTTCCCGCCATCCTACTTATGATCCACGCACATACTTCAGTGCCTGTAATTTCACTAACCTCACGGATCTGCCATACACTGCACGATGAGAACACATGTTACTGCTATTGGTCTCTCACTTGCCGAATGCCACTAGAACCTATTGCTCGCACCACCTACCAATCTTTACGGCAATACTACTGCTCATTAGCAACCAACGACCTGAAATCAATGGCGGTATGGCTAAAAGTGTAGGCATGTAAACATGATAATAATGTAAAATATACATGCAACTACAACTCGTAATGTATGAGTAGGGTCCTTCGGCTATTATGTTAAACTTGACGCAAACACTTTGGCTGCTATTTTGAAAGATAAAGTGCGGGGAGAAATTTGAGTTTTGCAATGTGTGGCTGTCTAAAGTTACGATTTTTCCTGGCAATAGTCAAACCTATTTTCGAACCAAGCAATTGTGCTTTGGCTTTACCCTAGGCACTGGAAAGGCAGAAGAAGGGAAGTGAACTATTTCATTATCTGCTGGAGAAGATATTAAGTGCCTGCACATTTCGGAGTTGTCAAAAGTAGCCGTGCATGAGTGGATGCCAGATGCAATACTAAATGCATTTGCACTAGCAAAAACACCGTAGTCGTAAATATTCTTTTGACGCTTAGCTACTTCAGCCTTAAACATTAAGAGTATTTGAAGAAAGATGCGTGATGTTGAATAATTGATTTACTGCACTAGCTGGAATGGCCTCATCCAATCATTCATATAGAAAAACAGTGTACTTGGGGCTCCACATTTTGTCACCGTGAACGTATGTCCAGGAACGTTTAGAATTTGAATAAAGGTGTTTTGCTTGTGAAATTTAGAGCTCTCTCCAAGAAAAACATCCTGAAACCCACATATATCTGGAAATTGACGAAATGTAACATATAATGCTGCATTAATAATTGCATCTGACAACGACGCTGTACCCTGCAAGGCCTTTAATTCAGAGGTGTGTATTTTGTAAGGGTTGCAATTCGCCAAATCACAAATTGCTTCGGCAACGTCATCAATACATCCTTGTGCTGCTTTACCATCAACATCTGGCAATGAGGCCGGTTGTTTAAATTTGGAGTTGCGTGAAACAGTAAGATACGTTTTTTTTCTCCGTGGTTTGTATGATCCATGCGTCTTCTCTTACGTGGTCGGCCGCGAACTGATTGAACGAGCGGAATGCTAAGCACTGTTATCTGCTGTGCAGCATGACTAGGCATGAGGCTTAGGTCTGATGCTTTGCAAGAGTCTTGACATATTTTTTATCATATGAGAATATTGTGCAGTTATTTATGTCTGGTAGGTCTTGTGATTCATCTGCAATGCAGTCTTGATTGGTGCAGTTATTTACAGATTTCAGTGTAATGCAGTCACCAGGTCTACATCATTCTTTGAAATGCTCAGTTCTTCTCTTTCTACATCCTCACATACTATTTCTTTTTCCACTGCTTTGTGCCATTTCATCAAACGTCGAATGCTCTTTCTTATTTCTAGAATAAGTCCTAAGGTTGTGAAAGAAATCCTCACACTAGTAGTTCTTCATTAAGTTCAGTTTTGCTACACTGTTAATATGTTTGCAGTTGCCTTTGAAAGTTCTAAAAGCCGTGCATGTGCATATTTACATCTAGCCTCTAGGTTATCGAGCTTTGTGGCTTTTTTTCTATGCTCGTTGTCAGAATGTTTGTTTGACGACATTATCAGATCAGTGTCTAAAAAATCAGATTTAGGCCAGCACTGTGGTACACAACACTCATCGAAAAGTTCCTCATTTTCTTGCCCGCTAGGTAGCTTGAATTGCATGGTAAATGTGCATATGCAGGCTCTCATTCTATCGCTGACGATAGCATTTATTGTGAAGAGAAACAATGTGCATGTCACCAGAAGTTGAACATATTCCTGGATTTTTCGTGTATGTTTCGTACTCTTTACATACCAATTGTTTAGCATACTCTGAACATTTTGCTGAAACTTCCATGTAAAAATGGGCCGCTCTTGCAGGTGTCAATGCATATCTTTGTTTCTCTGTAGAAGCCATGGCTAACTGCAAGAGCATCATGGGTAACAACCTATTAAAGCTTTCGCGACTTCAACCAACTGCATTTCACACCGTAAATGCCTTGAGCTTTTGATTATGACTTTCCATCCGATTGTTAGTATTATTTCTTAAACTGGGCACATTAGAACAATAAGCATGAATCCACATGCTCTTGCAGCTGTGCCATTTTATATAAATGTACTCCAGCAGGCTTCTGTCATCCTTAAGTATGTCCACAGTGTATGCAAAAACCAGCTTAGCTTGGTAATGACATCTTTTACACTCATTTTATCAACGCTTTCTGAATTATGTTGCATAACTTTGGTGGTATTTTAGTACATGACATGAGCACAAGATCCTACATTCAGGTAGAAACAGATAATTATGTTCAGTTCATCTATATCTTTCTCCATTACTGCAACTTTGCAGTTGTTCTTTACGACAGGATTCAAACAAAGGAATGTCTCCAGGAAAGACTTAATTATTCAGATGTCTTCCGCTAAACAAATGTATAACACACGGGCCTGCCATGGCTATAGTTCCATCCTCACACAGAACCGAATGCAAGATATACCCTTCTTGGTTTACTTTATAGGTGCCAGCGAAAAAACAATACTTCAGGGTATTTTTCTGCTAACTGGGTGATATGCTTCGACTGCAGCATCATGCACAAAACATCATTATCTGGATTTTTTTCTATAGGCACCTTCCACCCGGTGTTTTCGGAAAGCAATTTATCAGTTTTTTTTTCTAGCAGAAGCGCTCCATGATGTGCACCGTGTTTTATTTTTTGAACTGTTGCTTGGACTAAGTTTCTGACATTCTGTGAAGTAATGAATCTTTCAGATTTTTTTAGAACTTACTCAATGTCTTTTGCAGTTGCATTACAGGAAATGAAATCTTTAAGTTGGTCTTTTTCTGAAGCACTTAGTGCACGGTTCATAACATACGATACGTACATTTTAGGGCCTGTCTTGTGGTTGTGCACTTCATAGTAAGGCTGTGGCATAGACCGCAGCACAAGTCTTAGTTCAACCTGACATCCTGTCCCATTGAAGCGTTGATTGGGCCGAATATTCTGTCCTTTCGGAGTTGCATGCCCTGCATGGCAACATGCAAATGTAAGTCGAATGTGCGGAAGTTCTGCTTCACTGACATCTTTGTCGGTGCAAAATCGATTTTTATCAGACTGAAATACGCATAGGGTGGCACCCTTCCTTATCCATTCCTCATAGCTAGCCCTAACCTCCTATATGTTGTAAACTTGCTGCCTGTAGAAAGGTTTCCTCCACCTGTGAACACAGCCCTGATGTAATTTTGGAAGCTTACTATATTTATTATGCCGGAGTTTTGGCTTACTGCCACACACTGTGGTGCCACCCTCTAAGCTCGCCGCCGCTTGGCTCTGCTCAAGGTCAGCGCTTTTCTTTACCTCTATCTGGCCCTTACCATAACGTCCGGAAAAGCTGTTTGCTGCCGTGTTACTTCCCTTGCTTAGCACTTCAGCTTCTTGCTGTGGGCTCACTTTGGTTGTCATGCAGCAAGCATAAAGTGTCCTGCAGCCAGAAGCCGGGCTCGGCCTAGCAGCAGTAGAGGGCGGTGGCACAGTAGCTGGCAAAGTCTTGCGCACCTTGTGGTGCACCCGCACACCAACAAGTGCAGGAGCACATGCAGGCCGCTTCTTCATGCTATTCACTGCTACATGAGCATTCGTTAATGTTGTTTTGATTTGCTCAAGGTCAGCACTTTTCTTTCCCTCTACCTGGCCTTTACGACAAGGTCTGGAAGAGCTGTTTGCTGCAAAAGCACAGCCCTCGCTTAGCACTTCAGCTTCTTGCTGTGGGCTCACTTTGGTTGTCATGGAGCAAGCATAAAGTGTCCTGCAGCCAGAAGCCGGGCTTGGCCTAGCAGCAGTAGAGGGCGGTGGCATAGTAGCTGTCAAAGTCTTGCGCACCCACTGGGGTACCCACACAACACCAAGTGCAGAAGCACATGCAGGCCACTTCATGCCATTCACTGCTACATGAGCATTCGTTAATGTGGCTGTGCTTTGCCCTAGGTCTATACTTTCCTTTCCCTCTACCTAGCCTTTACCACAAGGTCTGGAAGAGCTGTTTGCTGCTGCAGCACAGCCCTCGCTTAGCACTTCGGTTTGTGGCTTGGGGCTTACTTGGGGCGTCGTGCAGCAAGCATCAAGTGTCCCATGGCCAGAATATGGGCTCTCTTTAGCAGCAGCAGAAGGCCGTGGCACAGTAGCTGACAGTCTTGCGCGCCTTGTGGTACAACCACACACCGCCAACAAGTGCAGGAGCACCAACTGGGCGCCTTCCTGCTGGCTGTGAGGCAACAGAACCAGTAATGTCCTTGGTACTTGCCCCTGCAGTCGCCGACAGTGTGGGGTACGCAAGCACAGTGTCTGCTTCTGTGACTAGGTGTCACTGAAACTGCACTACAGTGCTGCACAATGGCAGAAGCAGACGTGCGCACTACTGCTGCCCATGTATTTTTGGCACTGCAACCTGTGGAAGCTACATTAGTACCCGAGTGAGAACAAAGAACAGGAAAGTTATTGTTTATGCTCCAATGCGTTGACAAAACATCAGACTGGTGACCATGCTCTCGGTGCAGCGCTCCATGCTCCTCCTACAACTGGTGCTGCTGCACCACCTCGCCATGACTTACCGATGTCCTCAATGGCACTCCTGATGGCTTGAGGCAGCAGGCGCCTTAGCAACTCAAACATGCAGAAACATTTAGTTTGCAGTATTTGAAAAATGCTTTGGATATTCACGCAACGTACACAAAGAAAATAAACATTTTCCTGATAAATTACCCAATGTAAGGTTTATTTCATCAATGGGACACCGAAATCACGTCTTGGTCTGTATACACTGCTTTGGAGACCAGGCATCCACCAGATATTAAATTTTGTATATACTGCAAAGCACATCTAACGACAGCCGTCATTTGAGACTTCTGCAACGCACACGCAAACAGCTGTGCTCTCAGAGACTCTGTTTGTTTCTACATGACAGAAATACATATTCTGATGAGCTCAAATTATAACCCAGGGCTATCGCCAGTCAGCAGCTCGATTAGGTAATCATATGTATTTTGCATAATTTTTAACACAGTTCGTTTTGAAAAGTGCAGTTTAATTGGCCACCTAATTTTTCTGCCTGGCAATCGAACACTGTATTTGTGCGCATATATTTATCATAGAAAACGCGCCGCACAAATAGCTTTAATCGACATGTTCGCGCAATGTGTCCGGCAAGTATCCCCATAATCATTCCATGCCGCACGTGCAAGAGATATTTCATGGCGCGGCCGGACAGTTCGGCCAAATGATCGTGCGAGCGACGTCCGTCGGATGTAATTCGCGCGTCCCAGGGAAGAGGTCATTGCACAGTCATCTCAGGTCATGGGAGATTTCCTCATTACTTTTTTAGGTTTCACCTGTCGAACACGAATACATGCAAATGTCAACAAGCAGCCATAAATTTTGATCATTATCTGGAATCATGTAGAATAACAGAAATCCAACGAAAACAATTAATTAAAATTGTTGGAAATAACCCTGAAAAAAGAAAACCAGAAATAATTAAAAACAATCAAGCTCTGGACATTATCGAAGAAATGGTAAAGATAATTACAGACTCTATCCCACAAATTTAATAGCAACAAAACTTAAATTTTAACTCACGTAAATATAATTTACTTTATACACAGACCGGATGCCTCACGGAAGGAGAACCGACCCCCGGAAGGGCTAGGTGTAAGACGTACTTTCGTCCGGCATCGGGTACCAACTCACTCTTACCTAGTTTAATCACCTGGGAAAAGTCGAGGGATCACTTGCTCCACTCCCAAGCTATTATAGAATAATCCCCGTAGAATGGAAGCAGGACATCAATCGTTTTACATCTGGAAAAATAGAGAACCTCATACTACCACCAAGAAGAGTAGGAGAAAAGGTTCGACTCAACTTGACGCAAGACCCCTGAAGTTAAGGGCAAGTCAAGCAACAAGCCTCAAGATGCAAGGCTCGAGGCAAGCAAGCCTCAAGAATTCATTGTATTCAAGATGAAGAAACATATACGTAAATAATTGATCAATTAATCCCGCACCAACCCGCTCCCTTGCTGTGGTTTCGCCGACGGTGATGAACATTACTTCTTTCTATCTTCTACTCTCTTCTTTTCCTCTTTCTTTCTTTTCTTATTTCTCTAAAAAAAACATTTTGGATATCTTCCCTCATTTTTTATATTAAATTCGGCTTTCTCTTCACACCTGCGATACACTAGTGGTGCAGGTCGAGGCATCTCTCCTTTGTGCCTCTCTCACTTTCAGTATCTGACCAAGTCACTCACCTGGCTACCGCGTTGCGTCGGGTGCACGTCGTCGGCCTTCAGCATCTCCGACAACTCGCGAGTGCTGTCTAGGTACCTGTAGCCATTCCTGTGGCACAGCGCCTGCAAAATGACATTCGTCTCGCTAGCATCCCTGTTGGAGGTCTGCAGTTTCCGAGCAGTCAGCGCCCACTGGCGCTTGAGAAAACTCATCTGTCTCGATCGGCAGAATTGCAGACGCCACCACGCCGATGCGTGGGTTGACATCAATAATGCGAATAATTACTGCCCGGAACCTGGCAATCCGCGTGAGTGGTTCTTCGCTGACGTTGTTAGTTTCGGCATGAAGAAAAACCACGTGCGCATTCGCAGGCTATCGGTGATCTAACGAAAACTTCTCGATCCGCACACCACTGAATGAGCGCATCTCATCTACCGAGGGACCGAATGTGAAAGCTCCTGCAAACATTGAGTCTCCGGCAACAAGGACACGAATCATGCTGAGAGGCTTTCCTTCAGCCGCGCACGAGCACTCCAATTAAGGCAAGGGCTAAGGCAACAAATAAATGGAAACAGTTAACGCTAATGTTAAAAATACAGTAAAATTGACGTGCACAATTGAAACAAAACAATTAGAACTCTAAGACAGCGCAGAATCCACCGTCGTCCGCAGGATTTTGTAGAGTCGACAGCACACAACGGATCTTCCACGCTTATAAAACAAGCAGATCGGTGGTTTCGGAATTATTCGCGCCGCCGTATTGTCACGTGATCTTACAGAGACACACAATGAAGGCAGATTGAACGCAGCATCTGTGAGCAGTGAAAAGGACACTACAACACTACAAATACAACACAAAGCGGTACCATGAACATGCAAATTTTAGCGCGCAGTTTTTATTATGACTTCGAATACCGCGCAGCCAACCATTGGGCGATTGTTCATATGACTGCGTGCTATTCTTGACCACGACTCCCGAGCTAAAGCTCGCGCATGCGTGCAGCCAGATTCAACAATAACGTTAGCCTAAATGTGAATTGCACCCCCCCCCCCCATACCAATCTCACTCTACCACAACAATACAAACTCATTGAAGACCTGCCCTCAGATGTATCCTGCAGTGTACATAACGTGCTTACAGGTGTCCGGCTTGTAGGATGCATAAAACAATACAAGCTCCACGTGCAGTGTAACCAACTGGCTTATGCATTCATTCCATGCAGCAAAGTAATAGTATCATCCTCACACTGCAGCACTTCCCGCCATCCTACTTATGATCCACGCACATACTTCAGTGCCTGTAATTTCACTAACCTCACGGATCTGCTATACACTGCACGACGAGAACACGTTACTGCTATCACTGTGGTCTCTCACTTGCCGAATGCCGCTACAACCTATTGGTCGCACCACCTACCAATCTTTACGGCACTACTACTGCTCATTACCAACCACAACCACTACACTGCCAGTAACTGCCATCCTCCTTCCTGCACACATTCCCTTAAAGAATTGTGCCCAAGGCAGGCACCTAACGAAAGCACTGCTTATGATGGGTAACTATACTGCATGAACCATTGCCTATGAGAAGTGCATACCTTTCTTGACGCTGCAAGCAATTCGCGCTGGATGGTGGCTTGGCTTTGTGCAACATCCACAGTACGCGCACCGCCCAGCACTGCCTGCTGGAGCAGGTCGGCCTCGGCCCGCGGTGCGATCCTGCTCCGTGCGCTACCTGCATTAAAGAAAAATAATAAAACATGTGGTCAGTGCTTGCAAATATTGGAAGATTTAGCATGCGTGGCACATCACATGTTCACACAGTGACAGGACATGTAATCCTTCCAACTGTAGATGCGCATAACTTCTACTGCAAACGCGAGACAAGCGAATTATTTCGTGTCTCGGCACCGTAAGTGGTTGCTATATATAGGCAGCGTAGTTCACTAGCACAACAGCGTATACAATAACTGCACTCCTTTCCAGCCTATCAAGGTGGTCGGAAAGCGAAAATGTAGTCAACAGCAGTAGTTCGTGCACATTACTCCGTATCCAGAAAATTGTGTCATCTGCACTGCTGCATAGGTTCTTTCATTAAGTGGTGGTTGTGCAAAGCTGACGAGGCATAGGTTACTCCGACAATTACTCGTCCCTAGGCTGTCTGCATTGTTGTGATAAGCAGTGTATAATATTTAGGCGTTTCTGAAGAAACAAGTTCCATGCTGAACAATGTTCACTATACAAGACTTAATTTTTTGCATTTAACAGATTATCACGATGTGAGCGGCGGCAGTATGAAGCTTTGCCTTTCATGTTCATCCTTTCAAGCATTTCCAATTTCTACTTTGCGTCCATTCTTCGGGTTGCGCCTACCTCAACTTGGACAGTGGACAACAACTAGACACATTGCTAAAGCAAAATTTTTACATCATTTCAACTTCATCAACCTCTCATCCTTTCAGGCTTTTTCCTCCGAACAATGCAGTTGTTAGTCGTGCCTACCGGCATCAAGCACTGCTGGAGCATGCATGACACTGCGCGTACATTTCGTGTAATCCATTGTGTGGACAATACCATAAGCTCTCCTCTCGTACAACTGCACCCTACGGCTTGGCGCACAAAGAAAAAAAAAGAGATTGCATATGACACCTGCGCTTGTTGTGCGCATTGTATGTGTCCACAAGTGATGCGTATAGTGGCTTACCCTCGCCGCGCCTTGGCCTTCTCGGCCAGGCAGGTCTCGTGGTACGAGCCGTGCCAGTTGCCCCAGTGGGTCTTGGCGAGCCGCTGCTGATGTTTCACTGGCCTAGTAATATGCCAACATAAGGAAGGAGACTTTTAAACACCTGTACACTGAATTTAACATGCGATATGCTACTACTTTGCAGCGCGTCACTCCTGCACCCTCTTTTGGAAAGTGCACAGCTACAGACAACACAATTTCAATTCCAACACAAGGTCGAGTTGCTTTACCCTGCACTACCACTTCATTGGTCGAGTAGTTAAGAGGCACTACGCAGGGCATGCGTGGTCCACAACGATTGCATAATGTGCACACTTCAGCCTGCTCTGTATTTCCTGCTGTGTGCCGCCACACTGCACCTTCCCTGACCTTCTTAGGCACTGGCATCACCATCAAAAAGCAAAACGCAAGAGTACACTTGCAAATAGTATCCTCACCTCGGAGCTACTAGACACAAGAAAGGGCTCTGCGAGCCCAGTGGAGCAGCCACCTCCGATAAGCTGAAGGACGCGGACTCGGCCGCCGCCAGTTGCCCTGCAAGGAAACGGTGCGCTCGTAATAAGATGAACCGCATTCATTAAAGACTACTTTTCACTCACCTGTGCTCCGCCGAAAACGTTCCTGTATCTCGCCTGCATTTCTAGACGAACTTACGCCGCCACAACCTCCACTCTCGCTCTGTCTTAACTGGCGGCCCTTCTGCATCGAGAAGTGCCGCCAGTTGTTTCCACAAATCGTTCCTTTTACCGGCCTAAAAATCCCCATCGAATTCCCCCGACCTACTGGCAAGCCGGGGGTTTCTCTCCATGAAATTTACCATAATTTCTTCTTGCCGATTGGTGATTTGACGCGCAAGGTGCAAGCGTGGTGTTGTGGTGACCTTCGTTCATCTACAAAAAGAGGCAAACTGGCCGTCTGCGAGCAAGACCGCGAAGTAAATGAACACATTTTCTGGGATGGTAGCCTCTATTTCCGACAAATAATTAGCCTCCTGCTATTTCTTCTTTTGAAACCTGCAACTTCGAAGAAAAACAACGCTCTTGAACACTGCCGTCTGTTCACAACTCAACGCTCGCAACGCACGCTTACCAAATTTTCGGACGGCAGCAGAAGGGCAGCAGACGACTATACGGCGTAGTCTCGCGCGTCTTCTTCGAGGGCTCCGCTGAAGCTTTGCCATTCTTTGCATGACCTTGGCGGTGCGCGAAAACATTGCACACACCCATTCTCAAAATGAAACGGCCACAATAAAACTCGCACATGCGATACGCCGCTTCCTTTCGTCTGTGCTCAGCTCTACCCATTTTCAATATAGGGCGCCACGTTGACACGACGCCCCTGTGGCGGCGCTTGATGACTGACATAGACACGCAGAAACAAAGACTGACGGTTTATGTCGGTATATCGCCTAAATGTTGCTTCGCAACTATGCCAGTTGTAGCACAATTTATTCATTGAAATATAACATTTCTCACTTTTTTCTCTAACTTTTTTCTCTGCTGGCCCCTCAGCTACAGCTCCCGCGGTGGTGGCACCTGCATGGGTGGTGGTGGAGGGTAAACACCTGCAGTCTGCTGGACAGCTGCCGGCGGCACGTCACTGTCGTCGTCAGGCTCACGTGCTGCCAAAGCAATGTTGTGGAGAGCTGCGCAAGCGGCAATGATCGTCGCTGCTCGATCGGGGTTGTAGAGCAGGGTCCGGTAACGCTGCAAGCAGCGCAACCTGCTCTTTAGGATCCCGATGCACCTCTCCACGACATTGCGCATGGCGGTGTGCTCCTTGTTGTAATGGTCCTCAGGGGTGCTGCCAGCCGTATGCCCCAGCACTGGTGTCAAGAGCCACGGCTCCAAGGGATAGTCGTAGTCTCCTGCGCAAGGGCAGGGTGAGAGTTTTAGCGATATCTATTTCATTGTGGCGCAGTTCTGCTTCTAGGTATACACGGAGCGGGTTCCTATGCCACACCCATGAATCGTGACAGGACCCCGGCAAGCAGGCGTTGATATCTTGGATGCAGAGGTTTGCATCGCATGTCTGCAGAATAAAAATTAGTCCAAACAATTGTCGTACAAGTCTTTTAAAGGACTTTGTTCTATGAACCTAACTGAATCTCCGCACACTGTGACAGACTGTTCGAACACTGCTATGAACAAATCTCGGACATGCAAGAACTTGTAGTTAAAGCTTCCACACTCGGACTTGTTTTCGTCAGGGCACTGTCAAAGGCAAGCCCGCCTGTGCACTGCTCGGAACGTCCCAACTTTCTGGCACCCCCGCGTTTACCTACGTTAGCGCTATATGTTCCAGCTAAGGTTCCACAACACCTCCGACGTGAAAAACTGCCGACACGAAACCGGAATAAAAGAAAAACTCCTTTAGTGCTATTAAAGGCACATGTGTTGCAACATGTAACGCCCATCATTAAACGTGTGCACATTGAACGAGGACGCATGACCGCAGCGCAGGGCACCGAGTACTACGGCATAATCCAGGAGCGGTATTTTGAATACATCGACATCGTGAATGAATCTTCGGGGATACTCCGCGATCGAGCAGGGGCGATTTTATGTGCTTTGGAGCCCGCTGAATTGCTGTGTGTCCCGCACCGCCAGATTTCATCACTATTCCATCGCGACGTACCCTCAAAATGAATCAATTCCCGTTGTGGATAAATCGAGAATACCGCTCCTACTAGATTACGTTGCAACAGTCAGAGTGAAATGGGGCATTTCTGCGACACAAACGAAAAAAAAATATTACTAGGGATACAATGCACGATTAATACGTACGATAACGGTGTTCATGGCGTAGAAACCCTTCTTCGACATATAGCTTTCTGTATCCCCGGGGCTCGGGCCTTGGGGCTGCTGTATGGCGATAAGTGTGCCATCGACGCAGCCGAACACAGCGGGCAAAGCGGGCAAGCCGCGCAAACGCCGCCTTTGCCCTGGCCTTCGCGCCTGTCGTCTGGGGGAAGTCCACCCACCGCTTTTGCCCGCCAACGACAGTTATGCCCCGCAGGGGCGTCTGCGCAAGCAGGCGTTTGGTGTGTGGCGACACCACGGACCCGAGCACACGAGGATTGGACCCTCCCGCGTGTAGCCGTGCGCGGCTTAGCCGTGTCTGGGGAAAAGGGGATCCTGGGGGTTGAGCCGATGCTGGGTGTTTGGACCTTTAAGGCCCCCCGGCGGACGCAACACACCCCTTTGGCCTCTGCTTCACATAGACGGCACCTCCAGACTGACCCACCTGGAGGACATCGGCAGTCGCCTTTTCCTGTCTCTCCCTCCTCAAATCTTCGTCTTTATCTCTCACTTTTTTACCTTTCCTGTCTCCTTCTCTCTTCTTTTTACTTCCTTTCTCCTGGCGGCAAGGGTTAACCCTGTGTGGCTATCCAACCTTGGGTACACCATATTCGGTTATAGTGACGGCGTACGACTGGCGTCGTGCAGACTTGTATGCAAGCTCTGCCGCGTCCCCTCGTTGGGCTCCGTGGTGGGCGGTCGGTGCTGTTGCCGAATATATACAATTTTTCATGGAAACTTCTTTCCCCTCCCTTGCTGATCGCCCTCAGAAACGAGGGCGCACCGAAGATGTTTTCAAGTTTTTTGGACGTCAAACCCAGAATTTTCCCCGCTTTCACATTATTCATTCTGAAAAGCCAAACAAAGTAGTCCGAAACATTTCACCATTCCTTGTTTGAAAATCCCTGACTGATGCTTTTGGTCCAGGTTACAAGGTGTCGAGGATGGCAAGCGGCGACCTCCTCTTGGAGCTCCGCGATGTAAAACAATACGAGAAACTACCGCAACTAGTTTCATTTGGCGAGACCCCCATAACAGTAACCCCACACCGTACAATGAACACCACCCGTGGTGTTGTGTCAGATGATGATTTACTTGAGCTGACTGAAGCGGAACTCCTGGAGGGCTTCAACGAACAAAATGTGATCAACGTCAGAAGAATAAAGATGAGGCGGGATGGTAAGGAAATTGCGACCAAACACCTAATTCTCACATTCAATTCAAGTGTCCTGCCCGAATCAATCGAGGCCGGGTACATAAAGCTCCGTGTCAGGCCTTACGTGCCCAATCCACTCCGTTGTTTCAAATGTCAGCGCTTCGGCCACAGCTCGCAGATCTGCCGCGGCCGCCAAACTTGTGCTAAATGCAGTGCCACAGAACACACCACTGAAACTTGTGAGAACGCTCTCCAGTGTGTAAACTGTGATGGGGAGCACGCCGCGTACTCACGGTCGTGCCCATCCTGGAAGAAAGAAAAAGAAATAGTAACGATCAAAGTGAAAGAAAATATCTCATTCAAGGAGGCACGCAGGCGGGTTGCATACCTGCCAAAGGAAAGCTTTGCCGAAGTGGCGCGTCAGGGGGCAGCGTCACAACGGCGTCCGGCGCCTGTCCGACCCACAAACAGTGAGTCGGCAGTTACGCCGTCTGCCCCCACGGTGGTTGCAGCTAGCGCTGCTCCGCCAACCGAGCTGAAGGGACCTTCTACCCCGAAGTTGGGCGCAGCTGAGGCTGCTCCAACCACCCCGGCCCCTTCCAGCGCTGGCAACAGCCGGCGCAGCCAAATTCCCCAGGGAGCCCCATCGACCTCCGGGCCGGTGGGCGCAGGGGTCTTGCCCCCGAAGGCGGGACCCTCTCTAGTTACTTCTCGCTCGCAAGAGCACGTGTCCGGCGCCTCACACGAGGCAATGGACACTACACCTAACCTCAAGGCGCCCCAAGCGCCTAAGGAGCGGCGAGGATCCCTCGAACGCTCCAGAAAGGGCAAAACTCCCGTTACAGGGCCTCGAAAGGGCTCTGTAATTTAATCTCTGTAATTTCGATAATCACTACTTCTGTACACACAGCACCTACTGACCTCCAATATGGATACACAAATAATTCAATGGAACATCAGAGGTCTTCTTAGGAACCTTGATGATGTGCAAGAGCTTATCCAAAAACACAATCCACTAGTGCTGTGTCTACAGGAAACACACCTAAAACCACAACATACAAACTTTATCCGACCGTATATTAAGTTTCGCAAAGATCACGATGATGCTGTCGTATCTTCAGGCGGCGTTGCCATTTTGATTCATAAAAGTGTTTCCTGTCAGCGTTTACAGCTACAAACGCCCCTTGAAGCAGTGGCGGTTCGAGCTGTTCTTCTGGATAAACTCGTCACCATTTTCTCGATCTACGTACCCCCACACTACAAATTAAACAAACATGAATTTCAGTCATTTATAGACGAGTTGCCAGAACCCTATGTTGTTCTTGGGGATTTCAATGCGCACAGCTCCCTGTGGGGCGACACTCGTACAGACGCGCGAGGTCGTCTTGTTGAACAGTTCCTTTTTTCTTCAGGTGCGTGCTTGCTCAATAAGAAGGAACCCACGTAATACTCCCTAGCAAACAGAACCTTTTCTTCAATAGATCTTACCATAGCTTCCCCGTCCATACTGCCCGAACTCGAATGGGAAGTCACGAACAATCCTTACGGAAGTGACCACTTCCCTATACGGATAAGAACATCTAAAGAAAACGAATATCCTCCGCAAGCTCCTAGGTGGAAGATAGACACAGCTGACTGGGAGAAATTTCGAACTCTCACTAACATCTCATGGGCCGACATGTCTTCTCTAGAAATTGATGCTGCTGTGGAGTATCTTACATTATTCATAATAGATGCCGCATCAAAATGCATATCCGAAGCGAGTGGTCTGGCATGCAAACGACGTGTACCGTGGTGGAACAGCGAATGTAGGATCGCCCGTAAGAATCAGAACAAGGCGTGGGGGTTGCTACGCGCTTCTCCCACTGCAGAGAATCCTATGAACTTTAAGAAAACTAAATCCCAAGGCAGGCGAACCCGCCGACAGGCCAGAAGAGAAAGCTGGCACAAGTTCTTATCGAGTATTAACTCGTTTAGGGATGAGGCCAAAGCCTGGAACAGAGTTAATAGGATTAGAGGGCGGGAAACACATTCACTCCCCCTGGTAAACACACAGGGCGGTACACTGCAAGACCAGGCAGACTCACTTGGGGAATATTTTGAGAGCGTTTCAAGTCAAACAAATTATACACAATCCTTCCTCAAATACAAACAAACAGAAGAACGTAAGCCATTAACAAGAAAAGGTCGAGAGAATAAGCCTTACAACCGTCCTTTTTGTATTGCCGAATTGAGAGCTGCCTTGAGCGCATGCAACAGCTCTGCACCAGGATCTGATAGAATCATGTATGAAATGCTCAAACACTTACACAATGACACGCAGGTTACACTACTCACACTTTTCAACACCATTTGGGATGCAGGGTACCTTCCAGCTGCATGGAAGGAAGCCATTGTGATCCCTGTTTTGAAACAAGGCAAGGACCCTTCCTCAGTGGCAAGTTACCGCCCGATAGCCCTCACAAGTTGCATTTGTAAGGTGTTCGAAAAAATGATAAATCGGCGACTCATCTTTTTCCTTGAACAGAGCAAAATTCTTGATCCTTATCAGTGCGGCTTCCGAGAAGGACGCTCCACAACTGACCACCTTGTACGTGTAGAAGCAAATATCCGGGACGCATTTGTACACAAACAATTCTTCTTATCCATATTCCTCGATATGGAGAAGGCGTACGATACGACCTGGCGTTACGGAATCTTAAGAGACTTGTCAGAAATGGGCATCCACGGTAATATGCATAATATAATAGAAAGCTATCTGTCAAATCGTACCTTCCGAGTAAAAGTCGGCAATGCACTTTCACGCCCTTTTACGCAAGAAACGGGTGTACCCCAAGGAGGCGTGCTCAGCTGCACGCTCTTTATAGTGAAGATGAACACGCTTCGTGCTTCATTACCACCCGCCATCTTTTACTCTGTCTACGTGGACGACATTCAAATAGCTTTCAAATCTTGTAACCTCGCAGTCTGCGAGAGACAGGTACAGCATGGCCTGAACAAAGTCTCAGTGTGGGCGGACAGGAATGGATTTAAGATCAATCCTAACAAAAGCTCTTGCGTTCTTTTTACAAGAAAGAGAGGCCTGGTTCCGGATCCTTCCTTAGAGCTGTGTGGACAACGAATACCTATCAGCAAAGAGCACAAATTCCTAGGTATCATACTTGACTACAGACTCACTTTCGTCTTCCACATTAAAAATCTTAGAGAAAAATGTCTGAAAACAATGAATATAATTAAACTTCTATCCCAGACTACGTGGGGTAGTGACAGAAAGTGTTTAATGAATCTATATAAAAGCCTCATTCGATCGCGACTAGACTATGGTGCCGTGATTTATCACTCTGCCGCCCCGAGCGCACTAAAGATGCTAGACCCAGTGCACCATCTAGGAATCCGACTGGCCACTGGCGCTTTCAGAACGAGTCCCACACAAAGTCTATATGTAGAATCAAATGAATGGTCTCTCCACCTACAGAGATCATACATCAGCTTTACATATTTCCTTAAAATACGCTCCATTCCTGAACATCCATGTTTTCATAACGTTACCGATATGACGTGCGCTACACTTTTCAGCAATCGTCCCTCCATAAGACAGCCTTTCTCGCTGCGTGTGAAGGAGCTTAGCGAGGAAATGCATGTCCCACTCCTCGAGCATCGAATAATGCACCTAACCAAGCTCTTACCTCCTTGGGAGTGGCAGGTGATACAGTGTGACATATCCTTTATAAAAGTTAGAAAGCACGCTCCTGAGGCCGAAATCCGAATGCATTTCCTAGAGCTCCAGCACAAGCACTCCTGCGCAGAGTTTTACACAGATGCTTCGAAGTCAAATGCCGGGGTATCCTATGCAGCCGTCGGCCCATCGTTTTCGGAATCCGATGTACTGCATTCGGAAACAAGTATCTTTACGGCCGAGGCCTACGCACTACTCTCTGCTGTAAAGCACATAAGAAAATCGAAACTTCCGAAAGCAGCGATCTATACAGACTCTCTCAGCGTCGTGAAGGCCTTAATGTCACTCAGCAAACATAAAAATCCCGTATTTAATGAGCTATATTCGGTCTTGTGCAAAGCGTACTCATCTAACCAGAATATCATAATATGCTGGGTCCCTGGCCATAGGGGAATCAAAGGTAACGTTCTGGCGGACGAGATGGCCACGTCAATCACTTTGCAAGCTGTTAACCCTACCGCTGCAGTGCCTGTCACAGATCTGAGGCCTTCCTTGCGAAGGAGGCTGCGAGATCACTGGCAACACATGTGGGATGCGGAAACGGATAATAAGCTCCACCTGATAAAACCACAGTTAGGATTCTGGCCGTCTACTACAAAATCGCGCCGAACAGATGTCCTATTCTGTCGTCTCAGAATAGGACACACGTTTGGCACCCATAATTTCCTACTCACGGGAAGTGAGCCTCCAGCCTGTGGGAGATGCGGAGAGAGGCTGACCGTCCTCCATGTCCTCCTGGAGTGTCGGAAAGCCGAATCTGACAGAAAGAAACATTTTCCGTTAGCATACCGGCAGCATATTCCCCTTCATCCTGTAATGTTACTCGGCCCAGAACCGCTCTTCGACACTAACGCAGTCCTAAGTTATCTGAAAGATGTTGTGTTGCATGTTGTTAGCCCAACATGTTCGTAGCGTCTCCTCTCTTCAGAGGATGGCGCTGCGATAGTTTTATCGTGTAGCACGTGCCTCTAGGCCCTTGTGTTTCAAGGGCTCTGGCGAGGCAACAGTGCTCCAGGCATTTTTACCATCTCATATATTTTCTATTCTGCATCATTCTTTTGCGATGGATTTTAATGTTCGTAGTATTCGTCATCTGTCATCGCCATAATTTTATAACAAGTTAATTTTACGCACTTTACAGCGAATATTTTAGGCCACTTTACAGCCAAGTTACATGTTCCATAATACATCGTCAACATTACCACTTGTCATGGCGCTTTTTGGCCAAACCTGGCCCTTGCGCCACAAAAAACCACACATCATCATCAACGACAGTTATGGCGTTTGCCACTTCGTGGATAGTGTCGCTGACGGACGACTGCGACAGGCCGATGACTTCTTCACTGCCGACGCCCTGCTGGAGGCTTCCCGTTGCGAAAAACCTCAGTGCGCACAATACCTTCCGCCCAGTAGAAATTCCACTCGCTCGCTGGCACCCGCTGATGGGGTCGCGTTCACTGCACAACCAACGCACCGTTTCTTTTGAGAAACGAAAGCGACGCCGGAATTTGCTTTCTGCCATGTCATCAAACGCATTGCGCACCTCCACCCGCTCTCCTTCCTGCTCGAGCAACGCCAGCGCAACCGAAGCTCCCAACGCAAGCTCCGTTTTTCTTGAATTAAACCATGGGTTGGGTCCGAACGTGCCATTCAAATTCCGAAGCCGCCGTTCGGATCCAATCCAAGCCACCAGACGCGCCACGCGAAGCTGGTATTGTAACGAGCCTATGATCGCTCCAAACTTCCCAACTCTCGTTGCATTTCTCGCCTAGCAGACGAGGTGCTCGGTGGCAAGATGATTTATAGGAACGTGGTGTCATTTTGACGTCACGAAAAACGTGGCCGCGCCCCGCGGCTGGCGCCATCGGCGCGGAGTAGGCCAATTGCGCACGCCGGTAACCGAACGAACGCGCCGAACAACGATCTCCAATCGCGCCTCTAGCCTCGCTGCCCTGTCTGGCGCATGACGCTCGCATCTGTCTCCGTCTGTCGCGCTTGGCGTGCTGTTAGCTTGTTGCTAGGTGACGCAAGAAAGATAAGTCGCAAAGTATAGGTTGATTTATGCGCAAAGCCTTTTGGTTTTAGCGGGAAAGAATAAAAAAAAAATGAAACGTCCATAAGTTTATTTCACTTTTCTTTTTTCGATGCTCGCATCAGCTAACGCATGGAATTTACTCTACCCGTGACGTGCTTCCTGTTGCCAGTTTTCGCCGAGTGTCCCCGCTTGTTGAATTGTTTCTCTTTGGTAATGCCGGCACCAGGTAAGTGTGCCGAGTCAGCGTTAAGCCTGTGACATTTCCATGGAGCCAATGGGACCGAACTTTAGAGGCGACGATTGCGCCGTCTGGTTTCTAACGGTAGTTGCATGAACAATAGAAAACATATATATTGATTGCATAAAGAACTGCGAAATTGATAGCATTTCACCTCTTGTTTGAAACAATGTTTTCATTCCAATGTGTAGTTATTGCACGAGTTTATATGTTTTGTTTGATAGCGCAGAAGACTCTGCTGCTGCGTGGCTGCGTAGCGTCTGTTCGCGAGTCAAACTCGCTCGAACCACAAACAATCCAATATGGCTGCCTGCATGCGGCAGCGACGGCAGACCACTCGTAGCAGGTGGCAGGTTGGTGATAGCGTTGTAGGTTAGGTTGTAGCATCACCGTTGGGGGCGTAATGTAAACACGCTCGTGTAGCGTGCATTGGGTGCACTTAAAAAAAAACCAAGTGCTCGAAATTAATTAGAACCCCCACAACGTCGTGCCTCATAATGATATATGGTTTTGGAATATAAAACCCTACAATTTAATTTGTGCACGTAAAACAAAAACTTTACAGTAACCCAAGGTATATAAGCTTGTGCAGTGTACTGCAATAAATTACACATCTTTCAGCTACCTTTCAGCTGACTTAATCGTTATGTTCAGTAGAAAATACTGTACCAAACGCAGCAGTCCAGTGGCTATGACATTCATCTGCTGATCATGATATAGCAAGTTCCATATGCTACTACAACGCCAATATTTGCATGGGGATGGAGCGCAAAAACGTCCATTGATCAGGAGGGCCTCGTAGAGGTACCCACTATTAATTACTCTTTGGTATCCAATATTAAGAGCAGCATTCCACAGAACCAGCAGTGAAACTTCACAAGTATCCTTTACGGCAAAACAAAAGATCAAGTATCTGCTGCAAAAGGTATGTGTATACGTAGCAGTTGCTCAACTTTACAATAAACTTGCATAGCTATGCTGGAGGTAATCATATTCCCTGTTCTAACTGGTCAGCTTGCGTGTTTTTCTGACAACAGCACTCTGTCTTGACCTTGTTTCCGTATTTTGTTTACAAATGAGGTGTGCCAACATAGCTTTGTTCTACAAAACATGTTGAAAACTTTATTGTTGCAGCAAGGCGAGCAGAAAAACATGGCTGTTTTGGCATTTTCTCTGCAAGATTTTGCACACATTTGTGAAATGTATACAATACTGAATTTCTTGTCGGAAGCAGGTGTCCAATTCTATTCTGTATTCTGTACACGTTTCAGTGGTTGCTGAAATTGAGCATAACAGGTGGTCCAAAACGCCATCCTCCTTGAGAAGTGCAAAAAATGTGTATCTCCCAAAAGGAACACCGCCATCTTTATCGAGTAACTCGCTTTGCCAAAGTGCAATCAGTGGTCTTCAGAGCAAGAAACGTCTTTACAAGAGTTCCAGAAAAATGATATATTATATTCTCATATATCATGTCAGTCATGTCAGTGGCCTCTTGTAAAGGTGTTTGTGCGTAAGGATAGTCAACGTTTTGTCTGCTGTGGCTTATAGTAGGTATAACGCTTGAGGACACGAGTGCAGAAGCATCCTCGATGATCGTGAGGAATGTATTTGTTGTCACCTCGCAGTTACCCTATGCAGAAAGCCTGAAAAGTTTTCCTATACAGATATGTTTGAGGGAAGCAATGAATTAATACACATTGGGTGTTTCATTGCAACCATGCTTGGGGCGAGTGGTTGCAAAGAAGTTCTCCAATGTGTCTTGCTGTAAATGCCCTGCTTGGAGATTTGAAAAAGTGAAGTTTTATTTGAGATACATCCACAGCAGGAACATGGCTTTGATTGTGATTCGCCATCCTTTGATTGTGTGCGGCTGCTTGTTCCGAGGACCACTGAAGTGCCATTGGGCAATGCAACTCATGCACGACTAAAGGAAGGTGTGGTGCTGCGAGCCCTTTCACATTGCATACCTCATTTTTTTCCTCGTGTTTTTTTTTTTACTACGGAGCTGTTGAGGCTGTTAGAAAGCGTATCCATCCTTTCTGCGAATTCCGCAGTAGCTTTTGCACCGACAGGAAGCTCTCCAACGGCAATAAAACTGAGCAGTGCAACAGAAACAGATTCACTAAAAAGCTGGGTTGCGTGCTTCACCTTCATCTCAGTGAAAGGCATCCTGTAGATGCGTTTTCGAAGTTTTTTTGGCCAATCTGCTTTTCAAACGTTGAGTAGGTCTGTTAGATGCCTGATCTATGTTACAAATTGTGCACAGGGTTTCAACGTGTTTCCACTCCACAACCTCTGAGCCAATTGTCAGTTTACCTCGCCTCAAATTGTTCCTTGTGCATTTGATAGGGTGAAGAGTGTCAAACATAAGTATACGTTTCGATTGCTTACAACGAAAAACAGCTCATTAAAAGAATGGATAAGCATTTTTGACAAGCTCACATTGTTTGATCCCTGGTCACAAATCACCGCTTTAACCTAGAGACCTTTGGTTTCAAGCTGTTGTATTTAATCAAACAAAAGCCGTCGCGTCACAAGGCCTGGAGTTGCATTTTGGGACACTATGAAGGCTACTGGCTACATCTTCTCTATATGCCTGACACTGCTGTTTCTGCTGTTTACATTGTCTGTAATGCCAATTACAATGTCCTTTGACTGATCATACATAAAATTTTCTTTCATGGCAATTTCATCAAATAGCAAACAACACGCTCTGTCTTGCGCTGGCCAATCCTTACTTAGCGATCTAATTGCACCCATGGCACCTAGTATGATGCCAGATGCCATGGGAATATCTGCAAGCCGGCGCCTGAATGTCTTCACATGCGGCATGTGGAGAACCACCCTTAAGAAGCAATAAGCTTTTGGAGAATGAAAGAATAAATTTCGACCGATTTGCTTCATTTCTTTGGACAAGCGTTCTTAGATTTTGGAAAAGAGCAGAGCCTGATTTGAGCTTTTGCCAGTTCAGAAAGGTCTCTTGGTACATGCGGCTCAATCCTGTTCAGTGCCTCATTACGTGTTATGCGTTTAGCGTGGTGCTTTCTCTGAATTTGTGCAATGCCTTAATCAAGTGACAATTTCATAAAAAGGAATTTTTTTTATTGAGGTATATGCACAGGAGCATTTCCTGAAGGCACACCCCAAAACGAGCAAAGTGCTGGCTTTGGGGTGCTTGGTGTTCCTACGGGTACCTTTAGCTGTATGCTTGAAGCAGCATGTTCTTCAGTGTTGCTGACTTCTTCAAAAGCACCACTGGTACCAACAGGACCTAAAGGCGAAATAAAACAATTTCTGTTATGGTTGAATGTGTTTTGAATAGCAGCACACGATTTTAATGTGCCATGGGCAAGCAACAAAATTTGGCACAGACGATGACCTCTTTATTTCCAGGATCATCATACAGAGCCTTTTATAAAAACTTGTTTGGTACCTTAATTTTTGTAGCTCTTGCGTAGCACCATCCTAAGTTAGGTGCACATTATTGAAATAATTTTAGAAAAGTAGAGCACTAATAATTTATGTGACATAAAGTTCAACGGAATGGCAAAAGTAAGCAACGAATTGCACAATGTGCTCAATAACTACAGTATGGCTCCAAAATAATTGATATAAATATTGTCACAGTGCCACGAGAGGGACAAAAACGACGATGACCAACAAGAGAGAGAGATGACGTAGTGGGGCTAACGCAACGTTTGGCCATACTGGTTGTACCGGCCATATCTTCCGTAGAGGAAACACGGTCCCATTTAACTTCACATGTATGCCCGTTTAACTTTTGGTGGAGGTGCTGGGTATCGCACAAGACGGAACTCCGCAGCGGACTTGTCCTCGGCCGTCCTACCATGCTGACAGACGACGAGGCCGCTGTGTTAAGCATGGCGTCAGCATCCGGCGCACCCAGGCCGTCAGCATCCGCGACACCGCAACCGTCACTCGTCTTGACCCATCCGGGTGTCCCCGGCACCCTCTGTGGTAACGGCTCTGACAAAGTCGGCATCGAAGAATAGCTTGGCATATACAAACGCCTCGCTGTACAAAACCGATGGTACCCGACAGTGATGCTTGAAAATCTTCTCTTCTACCTCCAGGGACCAGTACGCACCTGGTATGACACACATGAAGAAGAGTCGACTAGCTGGGAGGTGTGCTAGCAAAAACTTCGCGACCTCTTCGACAAGCTCGCTGGTCGCAAGTGCGCCGCAGCGAAAGACCTATCCTTTCGGGCTCAGACAGCTAGAGTCGTACGTTGCATACATCCTTCATGTCCTAGCTCTTTGCCGCCGCGTCGATGCCAGTAAGGCCGAGGTGACAAAGTCAGGCGCATTCTGAACGGCACCGCCGATGATGCGTTTAATTTGCTCGTTTTCAAAGACGTTTCGAAGACGCAAAGAGCCGTCGCATTGCCGGACAGTTCGTGCGGCCGCTACAGGTGGCGTTCTCCGAACGTCGCCATCTTCTTTCGCGCGCCCTTCTGAGGATAAGCAATCGGCGATCTCCCTCATCCACGCAGTTGTCTGCGAAGAACTGGCCAACGCAGCGACCCGTGTGCTCCATAACGCGCCCTCCGGTTAGCCCTGCGCCTCTTCATCGACCTCCACCGACATTTCAACGCTATCGAGATCCGGGGCCCAATAGCGAACACCAGATGACAAGCCCATATGCTTCCGTTGTAGCGGCGTGTGCCACATTTCTCGCTATTGCCGTTAACGTCTGCCCTCGTTTTCACACTCCACGTTCTACTACCGCCACAATGACAACCAGCGCCAGCCATTTCATGCTCCAAATGACCTGACATACTATGACCGCGGCCCTTCTTTTCTCTGCGTCCATCAGACGCTCGAGCCGTTCGTCGTCGCCGCACGATCGTCGGTCCCGCTCGCCCCTGCCCCGTCGTTTATCATCGCCTCACCCTTCTGTATGCTCACCCACAGAAAACTGACGGATGCAGCTCCCGGACCATCGACCTGCAAATCCTCTCCTTCAGAAGATCAGAAGCTAACCGCCGTAGAAGTTGATGCCCTACCTGTCACTGGCCTGACCGACACTGGCGCACACATCTCGGTCATGGGCGGTGATTCCGAAAGCGGCTCAAGAAAGTGCTCACTCCTGCTGGGTCCCGCATCGTACGAGTCGCTGACAGGAGAACTCCCGCTGTGCTGGGAATATGTGCCGCTTGTGTCAACCTCGCCGGTCGCCACACATTTTTACTTGACCATTGCCCTCACGACGTGATCATTGGCCTTGATTTGTTATCTGCCCACTCAGCTATAATTTACTGCTCGGTGTAGTCAAACATGACTTTCGTGATGTTACCGACCTTATCGACAGCGTACCAATCCAGCTCGGTTGCGCTGACTTTGATCGTCTATCTCCGCAGGCACTGACCTGTATCGCTGCTGTGCCCAATCCTTGTGTACGGGATGGTGACAATGTCGTCACTCCCTGTGCGACTGCCTTACTTTCGCACGGTGTCCCAGGTAGCACAAAAGAGATGCGTAACATTTTCATAGCGTTTATCCAAGACGATAAAAACGGGTTAAAGAAGACACGAATGAGAGAACTTCGTTGTGAAAACGTCGTATATGTCTGCTAATGT
This sequence comes from Dermacentor albipictus, assembly GCF_038994185.2. NCBI lineage: Eukaryota > Metazoa > Arthropoda > Arachnida > Ixodida > Ixodidae > Dermacentor > Dermacentor albipictus. The sequence goes on from NW_027225621.1 coordinate 260,356, forward strand.
CCGGCTTCATTACTTTCTTGCGACGATCTAGAGCAGGTCTGCAAGACGTATTCGAAAAGCTGGTGTAGAAATAAGATTGGGAAAGACAAATAATCCCATTACCAAAACTATTCGTAACCAATTTCTAAACGTTTTTAGAACGTTATCAAAAAGCTGGTCTAGAAGTGGTCTTGAAAGGTTTACGATAATCTGAAGCGAATTTTTGCGGGTGCCAGGGGCGCGATCGGACATCGTTGTTCGAAACGAGCGTTCAGTTTCGCCTCACGCGTCTGGCCTATGCCACGCCTACGTTGTTAGACGCACCCGTCGGCACGGCCTAGGCCAATGGCATGAGGTGAAACTGAACGGGCGTTTCCAACGATCTCCGATCGCGCCCCAGATGAGTAGGAGCGTCGGTGTTGACTGTAAGAGCCATGGCGCAGTGCCAAGCACTGTTTCCCAGAAGGCCGGCGCATCCTCTACCATGTCACATGAAAATGAGCCTGTTAATCATATTGAATCCATAACACCGCCTTTAGTATGCTACAATGCTTACAACCAAAATGGGAATGACATCCTGTAAAGAACAAATGGTCACGTCTTTGCAGGCGGCCAGACCAAGGCTTTCATGCCAAGAGTGCATGAAATGAGAACATTGTGACCAAGCAAAAACACTTTATTAAAATGTAATGCTTATGCAGGGTTCGAGCAAAATGTACATCAACAATGACAAAATTCGCAGAAAGAATTCGTAATGAACTCGAAAGTGAACATTGACTAGTACATAAACGAAATTCCAAGTACACATACAAAAATGAACAGAAAGACATGGTGTAGTAAAGTTTCTCATTTATCATAGTAAAGAGCACGTGCTATTAGATGGTCTAGTTATCCAGAAGTGACATCGTAGCGAATGGAAGTAGAGTGAAAATACAAGAGTTTGAATCGGATGGTAACTGCCTCCAAGCAATGTTACTAACCATCTAGAAGCTTGAAAAGAACACAGAAAGAAATAGCACAGCATACCATCATAAAACAATCCTGTGAAAAAGTCATACAATGGGAACAATTCCAAACTGGAAATATTGCCTTTAGGATATATCAAAGAACGTAATGGCCAGATAAAAAACCATACAACAAAAAGCAATGAAGTGAAATTAGTATAGAATACTTAAACGGGGGAGTCAATGTAACAAGTGAGCACTACTGTAATACAGTGTACGATGAGACTGAGTAATGCTGCATAATCTTGCCACACCAGAACATGAGAAATGAATGTGCAAGCCTCATATATAGAAACTTACATAAACATGGAAATAAACTGCAATGCACTGGAAGCTGCATTTGTGTAATAAAGAAAGCAATGCTCATAATAAATACGAATTGGTTTAGCTAAAAAGCCCTGCAAGAGGCAAATATGTACGACTCTGGCAAAAACAAAGTTGCAACGAATAATTTGCAAACCAGCAAATACATTAGTACACTGATATGTAACACTTTACGCACATCTCCAGTCTCCTGAAGTAAAAAAACGCACCCTGCATGACAAGAAGGTTTAACACATGTAGCCCAGAGCAAATTCTTTGCCAGTTCGCCCACACTTTCACATGCAAAAATATTTGCCACAGAGTCCAGGCACAGTTCCACCGATGTTTACCAGTTCACCCCCACTTCCACGTCCAAAAATATTTGGCACACAGTCCAGGCAGAGCCTCATCGATGAACAGCTTGATAGCACACTACTGAATATTCTGCAGTCCCGCTGGAACTCGAACAGCCGCACATGCTGGTAGTGGTTTCAATGTAGGCACACTTGCTCCCCTGGACAGGTATGCCCAGATATCTGCACTGGTACTCCATCTTGTCGAAGTAGGCACATTGCTGCAGTACGCTGGTAGTTGAAATGTTCTGAATGCACAAGCATTGGCTTCACCAGAAAGAGTTGCCAACATACCACCACTGGCATATATATGCACTTGCTCTTCACTCAGTAGCACTCAGGGTGTTCCTTCTAGGTGTGCTTGCTAGATAAGTGGGCAGGCGTACACATTCTTTAACATTTTGCAGTTGTAATGAAAGACATAACAGCACAATTAAGGTACAATGTGAAAGACATACTAAATTTTATGAGTTATGAAAGCGGTGTGTACACAAAATATGCAACTACAAGACTATCCAGATCAGAAAAATAAACATATGCAATGTTAAATATTTAAAAAATTACTGCAGAAAATGCAGGCTGTTTAATGAAATGAGCACACTATGTAGACTAAGTATACCAAACATTTCAACTGAAATTAGTGACAGGATAAACGATGACAATGTAATTTGTGTTCACTCACCATTCCTGTTTGCTTGCATTTCTCCAACAGTTTCGAGAAGGTCCTTTTAAGCAGATAAGGAAGATGCCCCAATGTGTGTTCAAACTGTCTCTGCCTCTTTAACGAGGGGCCACTGTGTTGCTGCCAGTGCACTGAATTAGAAGGATCAGTTGGCACATTGCAAGGGAGCAAAGCTATTTAAAGGCAATATGTGCAAGGTTTAGGTGGCCTGTCAAGTGCCATTTACCGTTCAAGACACCATAAAATGTCCAGTACTGCTGTATATATTGGCACATTGTAGCCTTATGATCACATTTTCTACTTAGACCACCAGGCGCAGACCAATCTATGCAATTAGTCATGCAGGAATAAATTTTGCACTGCTTGGCTCTAAACAATCTATATCACATCCCCTCTTAATACCAAACTTTTACCCATCAACTTACTTAGTGCACTGACTTGCCTATTTCTCCTTATATCAACGCTCGAAATTTGAAAAAAAAATTACAAATTGCAAATAGAATACAACGTTGCTGGCTTGATAGACAAATTTAATGTCGAACATCACCATTCCTTTACAAAGAATGCCTAATGATTGGATCCCCTCATTTAAGTTTATGAACCTAGATAGCTGGCTGAATATTATGTTGCTAAGTGAGTGAGTGTGATTGCTGTGGTAAGCAAACAGCACATCTATTTTGCATGTTGACAAATCATGTTTCATTCTGTGCATACCAAATAATTCATACCGAGGGGCTTGTCAGTGCACCTGCTGCAAAAATGCCTAAGAGCATGCAGCCTGGTACAATGCATGCAAAATGATCGAGTGATGTATGTCTGCTGTCTTCCATGTCAGCATATAGTAATCAGTACTTTCCATACCTCTAGATCCTGAATTATGAACTACTCAAGCAAAGTGTAATGTGAAAACAATAAATAGCATGCCCGACAACCAGTACAATAAAATGGCCGCGACATAGCATCTCCAGCCAGAAACAGGAGCAGTAAATAGCTTGTATGCAAGCCATTACACACATTACACTAAATACTTTCAACAGAAATCAATCTTATGAAGGTATATAAAGCAAATTTCTTTTAAAATTCGGATTTTATTTAAAACATAAATTCCACTACACAGCAGCTTGAGTCGAAATTATGAGCAGTGATGTGGCCTACAAGTGCACCTGCGCAGTGGTAGTCTTTTGTTGACATTAAATTTTTTTCCCTGGAGAAATATAATGTTTAAGCACTGATAAGTAATGCACCCAAAATAACAAAATTGTCTCCTATACGAATATAAAAAACTTCGCATAGAACTTATGCACAGTGACGCTCCATGCATGCAAATAATGTACTTTTGTGATAAAAATTAATTTACTGCACACCAATTCCGTGGAAATATTTTGTAGGCAACAGTAATGTAAAGTGGCGTGAACTCCAAGCAGATACCACGGCATTTGAGGCGGTACAGGAGACTCCGCCATATTAAAATTATGTAACGTTACATACATGCACTGAAGGTAGATTAACTACTAAAGCAAGCGCGGTTCCAAGAATCTGACCCGCATGACACGGGTTTAAACTTGCCCAGCACCAGAGAAATTTCCAAGAATTTTTTGCCCATTTACGAGTGCCCAAGGTTAGGCCCATTTTAAGACTGAAATGTTTTCGCAATCAGCTAATGTTTGTTAGATAGCTGGACAGAAAGCTGTTCTAGCAATGACAAAAATGTTATGCACTGCTCAATCTAAAGCAATGAGGCATTTTCGTCCTATGCTGAGAGGGAAGACTGACATAACACTGCGTCAGAAATTAAACAGTTTTCCTAGTAACAAATAATTAGTTGATGCAGACACAGACTAAGACAATAAAGCATTTAGTAATGAATTTATATAGTACACTTTTTAAGAAATTTTGTAAAAGATATGCTAGAATTGTAAATTAATCTTGGCCAGCACGAAAAGCATACCCTCTCTTAGAAGAGCAATAACGAAATCAGTTGCAAGCGCTGCCAAACCATAGGAGCAAAAAAAAAATTTTTTTTCCTGTTGCAAAAAATTTTAGTGTAATAGCAATCCATATTGATTTGGTGTATTTCTCATTACTACGTTCTTTCAATGTGGTGTTGGTCAAATTCTTTCTAAGGAACGTTTGGTGTCGTCAAGCTCTTCTACGCTTTTAAAAAAAATCTAACATCCTTTGAAATACATCTGGTCCACAGACAATTTTTGTTATATGTCTTGCTTGCATTTCCTTTTTTGAAAGCGCTCATTGCTCTCCTGTCAAGATTGCTGTTACACTGATAGCGTACCTGCCATTCATGAAGTGGCACATGCGCAGCGTTAGAAAAGGAAGGGCACACAAGGCGGATGACTATTGTTTGGGCACATCTTAAGCACCAAAAGGTCCAAACTTATTGTCTATTGAACATGCCTCTTGATATCAGTGGCAGTGGATCATTTTTAAAACGCTTCCCTAAATACTTGGTATTTCTATAAGACAAACATTTCAGCGTATAATGTTTTGCAAATATCTGTGAACAAGTGCAATCAGATCTGGTTGCTTACATATCACGTTCTTAGGGAAAGGATGCAGTCTTATCTAGCAAACAATGCTGAAGTTATGGAAGTGTCGTCACACCTGCGTGCTTTGGCATTTTTCAGCCATACCATGGTGTTGGCTTTGATCTCATCCAAAGGAGCGTCACGAGTTCTGACATTTGTATTCACAGCCTCTCTCTCTCTCTCTCTCTCTCTCTATATCCGTCTGGCTGGCCTCAGTCATGGTAACACCGCGTGCTGTGGCTGCTTCCTGGCGCTCGCAGGTTTGGTCACGATCGCAGGTTTGCTCACCTGCACAGGGCGCAGCCTTCAAGTTGGCTCTGTCAGGAGTCACCTCGAGATGCTGTTCGTCGTTCTCTCTTAACGCGTCCACGTCTTGGACTTGAGTAAATGAACCTAGAGGTCGCAGTGTCACTCGCGACACGCTGCTGTAATGGAACACGGGTGGTGGGCCAAGGGGGTGGAGCATATATATATATATATATATATATATATATATAGATATATATAGATATATATATATAGGGAGAGAGACAGAAAAATTTCCATTAGCAGTCCTGCAACATATCACGCAATAACGTACCCCAAATTTACCCAGAGAGAGAGAGAGAGGCTGATCCTCGTCGCCTGCAGGTGTGATGCAGGTGGGATGGGCACCTGCAGGTGGGATGCTCAACTCTTGAGTCTTTTCCGTCTGGCTGGCCTCAGTCATGGTAACACCGCGTGCTGTGGCTGCTTCCTGGCGCTCGCAGGTTTGGTCACGATCGCAGGTTTGCTCACCTGCACAGGGCGCAGCCTTCAAGTTGGCTCTGTCAGGAGTCACCTCGAGATGCTGTTCGTCGTTCGCTCTTAACGCGTCCACGTCTTGGACTTGAGTAAATGAACCTAGAGGTCGCAGTGTCACTCGCGACACGCCGCTGTAATGGAACACGGGTGGTGGGCCAAGGGGGTGGAGCATATATATATATATATATATATATATATATATATATATATATATATATATATATATATATATATATATATATAGGGAGAGAGACAGAAAAATTTCCATTAGCAGTCCTGCAACATATCACGCAATAACGTACCCCAAATTTACCCAGAGAGAGAGAGAGAGAGGCTGATCCTCGTCGCCTGCAGGTGTGATGCAGGTGGGATGGGCACCTGCAGGTGGGATGCTCAACTCTTGAGTCTTTTCCGTCTGGCTGGCCTCAGTCATGGTATCACCGCGTGCTGTGGCTGCTTCCTGGCGCTCGCAGGTTTGGTTACGATCGCAGGTTTGCTCACCTGCACAGGGCGCAGCCTTCAAGTTGGCTCTGTCAGGAGTCACCTCGAGATGCTGTTCGTCGTTCGCTCTTAACGCGTCCACGTCTTGGACTTGAGTAAATGAACCTAGAGGTCGCAGTGTCACTCGCGACACGCTGCTGTAATGGAACACGGGTGGTGGGCCAAGGGGGTGGAGCATATATATATATATATATATATATATATATATATATATATATATATATAGGGAGAGAGACAGAAAAATTTCCATTAGCAGTCCTGCAACATATCACGCAATAACGTACCCCAAATTTACCCAGAGAGAGAGAGAGAGGCTGATCCTCGTCGCCTGCAGGTGTGATGCAGGTGGGATGGGCACCTGCAGGTGGGATGCTCAACTCCTGAGTCTTTTCCGTCTGGCTGGCCTCAGTCATGGTATCACCGCGTGCTGTGGCTGCTTCCTGGCGCTCGCAGGTTTGGTTACGATCGCAGGTTTGCTCACCTGCACAGGGCGCAGCCTTCAAGTTGGCTCTGTCAGGAGTCACCTCGAGATGCTGTTCGTCGTTCGCTCTTAACGCGTCCACGTCTTGGACTTGAGTAAATGAACCTAGAGGTCGCAGTGTCACTCGCGACACGCTGCTGTAATGGAACACGGGTGGTGGGCCAAGGGGGTGGAGCATATATATATATATATATATATATATATATATATATATATATATATATATATATAGGGAGAGAGACAGAAAAATTTCCATTAGCAGTCCTGCAACATATCACGCAATAACGTACCCCAAATTTACCCAGAGAGAGAGAGAGAGGCTGATCCTCGTCGCCTGCAGGTGTGATGCAGGTGGGATGGGCACCTGCAGGTGGGATGCTCAACTCTTGAGTCTTTTCCGTCTGGCTGGCCTCAGTCATGGTAACACCGCGTGCTGTGGCTGCTTCCTGGCGCTCGCAGGTTTGGTCACGATCGCAGGTTTGCTCACCTGCACAGGGCGCAGCCTTCAAGTTGGCTCTGTCAGGAGTCACCTCGAGATGCTGTTCGTCGTTCGCTCTTAACGCGTCCACGTCTTGGACTTGAGTAAATGAACCTAGAGGTCGCAGTGTCACTCGCGACACGCTGCTGCAATGGAACACGGGTGGTGGGCCAGGGGGGTGGAGCATATAAATATATATATATATATATATATATATATATATATATATATATATATATATATATATATATATATAGGGAGAGAGACAGAAAAATTTCTATTAGCAGTCCTGCAACATATCACGCAATAACGTACCCCAAATTTACCCAGAGAGAGAGAGAGAGGCTGATCCTCGTCGCCTGCAGGTGTGATGCAGCTGGGATGGGCACCTGCAGGTGGGATGCTCAACTCTTGAGTCTTTTCCGTCTGGCTGGCCTCAGTCATGGTAACACCGCGTGCTGTGGCTGCTTCCTGGCGCTCGCAGGTTTGGTCACGATCGCAGGTTTGCTCACCTGCACAGGGCGCAGCCTTCAAGTTGGCTCTGTCAGGAGTCACCTCGAGATGCTGTTCGTCGTTCGCTCTTAACGCGTCCACGTCTTGGACTTGAGTAAATGAACCTAGAGGTCGCAGTGTCACTCGCGACACGCTGCTGTAATGGAACACGGGTGGTGGGCCAAGGGGGTGGAGCATATATATATATATATATATATATATATATATATATATATATAGGGAGAGAGACAGAAAAATTTCCATTAGCAGTCCTGCAACATATCACGCAATAACGTACCCCAAATTTACCCAGAGAGAGAGAGAGAGAGAGGCTGATCCTCGTCGCCTGCAGGTGTGATGCAGGTGGCATGGGCACCTGCAGGTGGGATGCTCACCTCTTGAGTCTTTTCCGTCTGGCTGGCCTCAGTCATGGTAACACCGCGTGCTGTGGCTGCTTCCTGGCGCTCGCAGGTTTGGTCACGATCGCAGGTTTGCTCACCTGCACAGGGCGCAGCCTTCAAGTTGGCTCTGTCAGGAGTCCCCTCGAGATGCTGTTCGTCGTTCGCTCTTAACGCGTCCACGTCTTGGACTTGAATAAATGAACCTAGAGGTCGCAGTGTCACTCGCGACACGGTGCTGCAATGGAACACGGGTGGTGGGCCAGGGGGGTGGAGCATATATATATATATATATATATATATATATATATATATATATATATATATATATATATATATATATATAGGGAGAGAGACAGAAAAATTTCCATTAGCAGTCCTGCAACATATCACGCAATAACGTACCCCAAATTTACCCAGAGAGAGAGAGAGAGAGGCTGATCCTCGTCGCCTGCAGGTGTGATGCAGGTGGGATGGGCACCTGCAGGTGGGATGCTCAACTCTTGAGTCTTTTCCGTCTGGCTGGCCTCAGTCATGGTAACACCGCGTGCTGTGGCTGCTTCCTGGCGCTCGCAGGTTTGGTCACGATCGCAGGTTTGCTCACCTGCACAGGGCGCAGCCTTCAAGTTGGCTCTGTCAGGAGTCCCCTCGAGATGCTGTTCGTCGTTCGCTCTTAACGCGTCCACGTCTTGGACTTGAGTAAATGAACCTAGAGGTCGCAGTGTCACTCGCGACACGCTGCTGCAATGGAACACGGGTGGTGGGCCAGGGGGGTGGAGCATATAAATATATATATATATATATATATATATATATATATATATATATATATATATATATATATATATATATATATATATATAGGGAGAGAGACAGAAAAATTTCCATTAGCAGTCCTGCAACATATCACGCAATAACGTACCCCAAATTTACCCAGAGAGAGAGAGAGAGGCTGATCCTCGTCGCCTGCAGGTGTGATGCAGGTGGGATGGGCACCTGCAGGTGGGATGCTCAACTCTTGAGTCTTTTCCGTCTGGCTGGCCTCAGTCATGGTAACACCGCGTGCTGTGGCTGCTTCCTGGCGCTCGCAGGTTTGGTCACGATCGCAGGTTTGCTCACCTGCACAGGGCGCAGCCTTCAAGTTGGCTCTGTCAGGAGTCACCTCGAGATGCTGTTCGTCGTTCGCTCTTAACGCGTCCACGTCTTGGACTTGAGTAAATGAACCTAGAGGTCGCAGTGTCACTCGCGACACGCTGCTGTAATGGAACACGGGTGGTGGGCCAAGGGGGTGGAGCATATATATATATATATATATATATATATATATATATATATATATATATATATATATATATATAGGGAGAGAGACAGAAAAATTTCCATTAGCAGTCCTGCAACATATCACGCAATAACGTACCCCAAATTTCCTTTCCCCATTTTTACTATTGAAGACAAGCTATGCTCATTATCTGCAATATGTGTACATTTTCCTAACGATACGACTGTTCGTTTTTCAATATCTGAAACATATAACTGATCATACCTTTAATGATGCTCCATAGATGTAGGCTGGCAAAACTCCTTTTTTCTTTTTGACCGAAACAACTAAGCTGCTGCCAGCCCATCGGATAGGAGGTAGCCAAGTTCGGCCCTAACTGCCTGGCCAGTATGACCTCCTCCAAGGTTCACCAGACGTTTGATCTGGAAAAAGATATAGATTAAAAGTAGAAACTATGGTACATTCTTGTAGCATCTAACCAATGTATCGCGGACATCTAGATCTTTTGCAAGCTTTTCTTCCAGATTTTCCAGCTGTTCCGGTGTCTCCAGGGGGAACACAAACTCTTCACACTCAAATCCTGTTTCTATCCTCTTTTTTATGAATGCCAGCTCCTTCAAGATCTGTCGTCGGTCAGCTGTCAAAAAAGTGTGTACAGACATCAGAAATTAAAAATTCCCACTCCCGTACATTGGTAGCAGCACCTGAAAGCATATTACAAGATATCACTGCATTCTGCCTCATGAACTGATATGTGCCATAGCCAATGAGATTCTGAAACCCCGCAGGGGCGTCTGCGCAAGCAGGCGTTTGGTGTGTTGCGACACCACGGACCCGAGCACACGAGGGTTGGACCCTCCCGCGTGTAGCCGTGCGCGGCTTAGCCGTGTCCGGAGAAAAGGGGATCCTGGGGGTTGAGCCAATGCCGGGTGCTCGGACCTTTAAGGCCCCTCGGCGGCGGCAACACACCCCTTTGGCCTCGGCTTCACGTAGACGGCACCCCCGGACTGACCCACCCGGCGGAAATCGGTAGTTGCCTTTTCCTGTCTCTCTCTTCCTCCAGCCTTCGACTTTCCCTCACTTTCCATCTTTCCTGTCTTCTCCTTCCTTCCGCTTACTTCCAAATTTTCCAGGCAGCAAGGGTTAACCTTGTGTGAATAGCCAACCTAGGTTATCTCATATTTGGTTATAGTGATAACGTACAGCTGGCGTTTGCAGGACCTGTTCTTACAGTCCCTGTAGCGTCCCCTTGTAGGACTCCACGGTGAGTGGCTGGCGTTATTGCCGAAAACTCAATCCCTTTATGGCAACCTCTTTCCCTCCGCTTCCTGATCGCCCTCACAAAAGAGGGCGCACCGATGAAGTTTTCCAGTTCCTTGGACGTCAGAGACCAAACTTCCCACGTTACCATGTCATCCACTCCGATAAATCCGATCAACAAGTACGAAACATTTCCCCTTTTCTAGTTTCTAGGTCCTTAACTGATGTCCTTGGTCCAGGCTACAAGGTATCAAGGCTGGCAAGTGGTGATCTCCTGTTAGAGCTCCATGATCAGAAACAGTACGAAAAGTTGCCCAGTCTAGTATCATTTGGAGACGTTCCACTAACAGTGACTCCACACCGCACTCTCAACACCACCCGCGGCGTTGTCTCGGATGACGATTTGCTCCAGCTGACAGAGGCTGAGCTCCTGGAGGGCTTCAGCGATCAGAATGTTGTCAACGTGAGAAGAATTAAGATGAGAAGAGATGGAAAAGAAATTCAAACAAAGCACCTAATACTCACATTTGCTTCAAGTATTCTGCCCGAATCTGTAGAGGCGGGGTACGTCAAACTCCGTGTCCGACCATATGTGCCGAATCCCCTAAGATGTTTCAAATGCCAGCGTTTCGGCCACAGTTCGCAGAGCTGCCGGGGCCGCCAAACATGTGCGAAATGTAGTGCCCTTGAACACGCCACTGAAGCTTGTAATAACTCTTTTCACTGTGTAAACTGTGACGGGGATCACGCCGCGTACTCGCGGTCCTGTCCATCATGGAAAAAAGGAAAAGAAATAGTTACAATCAAAGTTAAGCAAAATATATCGTTCAAAGAGGCACGAAGGCGGGTATCATACCTGCCCAAGAAAACCTTTGCCGATGTTGCGCGTCAGGGGGCAGCGTCACAACGGCCTCCGGCGGCTGTCCGACCCTCAAGCAGTGAGTCGGCAGTTACGCCATCTGCCCCCGCGGCGGTTGCAGCTAGCGCTGCTCCGTCAACCGAGGAGAAGGGATCATCGACCCCGAAGGTGGGCGCAGCCGAGGCTGCCTCAACCTCCCAGGTCCCTTCCAGCGCTGGCAACGTCCAGCGCAGCCAAATCCCTCAGGGAACCCCATCGACCTCCGGGCTGGTGGGCGCAGGGGTCTTGCCCTCCAAGGCGGGACTCCCTCTGAAAACCTCTCGCTCGCAAGAGCGCTTGTCCGGCGCCTCACACGAGGGAATGGACACTACACCTGACCCCAAGGCGCACCCAGCGCCTAAGGAGCGGCGAGGCTCCCTCGAACGCTCCAGAAAGAGTAGAACGCCCGTTACAGGGCCTCGAAAGAGCTCTGTAACTTAAGGCATCACCTCCGTTTCCATACACACAGCACTTATTTACCTTCAAAATGGCGATACAAATTATTCAATGGAACGTCAGAGGTCTTTTCAGGAACCTTGATGACGTGCAAGAGCTTATACAAAAACACAATCCAAAAGTGCTGTGTCTACAGGAAACACATTTAAACCCACAACACACAAACTTTCTCCGACAGCATGCCAAGTTCCGCAAAGATCGCGATGATGCTGTCGTATCATCAGGCGGTGTTGCCATTTGTATTCATAAAAGTATCTCCTGTCAGAGATTACAGCTACAAACCCCCCTTGAGGCAGTGGCGGTTCGAGCTGTTTTCCTAAACAAACTCATCACCATTAGCTCTCTTTACGTGCCCCCACACTACAAGTTAACGAAACACGAATTCCAATCCTTTATAGATCAATTGCCAGAACCTTACGTTCTTCTTGGCGATTTCAATGCGCACAGCTCCCTGTGGGGCGACTCTCGTATACACGCGCGAGGACGTCTTGTTGAGCAGTTCCTTTTTTCTTCAGGTGCGTGCTTGCTGAATAAGAAGAAACCCACTTATTACTGTCTTGCAAACAATACCTTTTCTTCAATTGATCTGAGCATAGTTTCTCCGTCCATACTGCCTGAACTCGAATGGGAAGTTACAAATAATCCCTACGGAAGCGACCACTTCCCCATACTATTAAGAACACTTAAAGAAAATGAATATATACCACAGGCTCCTAGGTGGAAGATTGACACAGCAGACTGGGAGGAATTCCGAAATTTAACTAGTATATCATGGGATGACATGTGTTCTTTAGAAATCGATGCTGCTGTGGAATACTTCACAGCCTTCATATTGGATGCCGCATGTAAATGCATACGTGAAGTAAGTGGCTCGGCATGCAAACGGCATGTCCCGTGGTGGAATGATGAATGTAGAGTCGCACGTAGGAATCAAAACAAGGCGTGGGGGTTGCTACGTGCTTCGCCCACTGCAGAGAATCTTGTTAACTTCAAGAAAGTTAAGTCTCAAGGCAGGAGAACCCGCCGACAGGCCAGAAGAGAAAGCTGGCAAAAGTATCTATCGAGTATTAACTCGTTCAGGGATGAGGCCAAAGCCTGGAACAGAGTTAATAGGATTAGAGGGCGGGAAACACATTCACTCCCCCTGGTAAACACACAGGGCGATACACTGCAAGACCAGGCAGACTCACTTGGGGAATATTTTGAGAGCGTTTCAAGTCAAACAAATTATACACAATCCTTCCTCAAATACAAACAAACAGAAGAACGTAAGCCATTAACAAGAAAAGGTCGAGAGAATGAGCCTTACAACCGTCCTTTTTGTATTGCCGAATTGAGAGCTGCCTTGAGCGCATGCAACAGCTCCGCACCAGGATCTGATAGAATCATGTATGAAATGCTCAAACACTTACACAATGACACGCAGGTTACACTACTCACACTTTTCAACACCATTTGGGATGCAGGGTACCTTCCAGCTGCATGGAAGGAAGCCATTGTGTTCCCTGTTTTGAAACAAGGCAAGGACCCTTCCTCAGTGGCAAGTTACCGCCCGATAGCCCTCACAAGTTGCATTTGTAAGGTGTTCGAAAAAATGATAAATCGGCGACTCATCTTTTTCCTTGAACAGAGCAAAATTCTTGACCCTTATAAGCGCGGCTTCCGAGAAGGACGCTCCACAACTGACCACCTTGTACGTGTAGAAGCAAATATCCGGGACGCATTTGTACACAAACAATTCTTCTTATCCATATTCCTCGATATGGAGAAGGCGTACGATACGACGTGGCGTTACGGAATCTTACGAGACTTGTCAGAAATGGGCATCCACGGTAATATGCATAATATAATAGAAAGCTATCTGTCAAATCGTACCTTCCGAGTAAAAGTCGGCAATGTACTTTCACGCCCTTTTACGCAAGAAACGGGTGTACCCCAAGGAGGCGTGCTCAGCTGCACGCTCTTTATAGTGAAGATGAACACGCTTCGTGCTTCACTACCACCTGCCATCTTTTACTCTGTCTACGTGGACGACATTCAAATAGCTTTCAAATCTTGTAACCTCGCAGTCTGCGAGAGACAGGTACAGCATGGCCTGAATAAAGTCTCAGTGTGGGCAGACAAGAATGGATTTAAGATCAATCCTAACAAAAGCTCTTGCGTTCTTTTTACAAGAAAGAGAGGCCTGGTTCCGGATCCTTCCTTAGAACTGTGTGGACAACGAATACCTATCAGCAAAGAGCACAAATTCCTAGGTGTCATACTTGACTACAGACTCACTTTCGTCCCCCACATTAAATATCTAAAAGAAAAATGTCAGAAAACAATGAACATAATCAAACTTCTATCTCAGACTACATGGGGTAGTGACAGGAAGTGCTTAATGAATCTCTATAAAAGCCTCATTCGATCGCGACTAGACTATGGCGCCGTTATTTATCACTCTGCCGCCCCGAGCGCGCTAAAGATGCTAGATCCTGTTCACCATCTAGGTATCCGGTTAGCCACTGGTGCTTTCAGAACGAGCCCGATTCAAAGCTTATACGCGGAATCAAATGAATGGTCCCTCCATCTACAGAGAACTTATATCAACCTTACATATTTCCTTAAAATACAATCCAATCAACAACATCCATGTTTTAACACTGTTAACGATATGACCTGCACTACCCTTTTCCATAATCGCCCTTCTGTAAGAAAGCCTTTCTCGCTACGAGTGAGGGAGCTTAGTGAAGAAATGTGCGTTCCACTCCTTGAGCTTCGCCTAATGCATCCAGCCAAGCTGCTACCTCCTTGGGAGTGGCAGCTCATACAATGTGATATATCTTTCGTGGAAGTGACAAAGCATGCTCCAGAGATTGAAATCAAGATGCATTTCCGGGAACTCCAGCACAAATACTCCTGCACGGAGTTCTACACCGACGCATCAAAGTCACACGACGGGGTGTCCTATGCAGCCGTCGGTCCATCCTTCTCGGAATCCGACGTACTGCACCCGGAAACTAGTATCTTTACGGCTGAGGCCTACGCACTGCTCTCGGCCGTAAAGCATATAAACAAATCACAACTCCCGAAATCAGTTATATATACGGACTCCCTCAGTGTTGTGAAGGCCTTGATGTCTTTCTGTAATCACAAAAATCCAGTATTTGTTGAACTCTACTCCGCACTGTGCAAAGCATATATATCTAACCAACATGTGATCATATGCTGGGTGCCTGGACATAGGGGCATCGAGGGAAACGTTCTAGCAGACCAGATGGCCACATCAATCTCATCGCATGCAGCTAACTCTACTGCTTCGGTCCCTGTCACAGACCTGAAGCCTTTCTTAAGAAGGAAACTACGAAACCACTGGCAACGCATGTGGGACGAAGAAATAAATAATAAACTGCATGTAATAAAGCCACAATTAGGTTTCTGGCCTCCTGTAACAAAATCCCGCAGGACAGATGTCCTATTCTGCCGTCTAAGAATAGGACACACTTTTGGCACACACAACTTCTTACTCACGGGAAACGAGCCAGCAACGTGTGGTAGATGCGGGGAGAGGCTGACCGTCCTCCACGTCCTACTGGAGTGTCGGGAAGCCGAACCCGAAAGAAAAAAACACTTTCTCTTAGCATACAGGCACCACATCCCCCTTCATCCTGTTATGTTACTTGGTCCAGAACCACTCTTTGACACCAACGCCGTCTTAGGTTTTTTGGAAGATGTTGTGTTTCATGTTATTAGCCCCACACGTTCGTAGCACTTCCTCTCTTCAGAGGATGCTGCTGCGATAATTATTTTGAATAAGCACATGCCTCTAAGCCCTTGTGGTTCAAGGGCTCTGGCGAGGCTGTAGTGCTGTAAGAAATTCAACGTCTCGCATATTTTAAACAATGCATCATTCTTTTACGATGGATTTTAATCTTCACAGCCTTAGTCATTATTCATCGCCATAATTTTATAGTACATAGATTTTACGCATTTACAGCGACTATTTTTAGGCCACTTTACAGCCAAGTCACATCTTCCATAATACATCATTAACACTACCACCAGTCATGGCGCTCTTTGGCCAAACCTGGCCCTTGCGCCACAAAACAACACACATCATCATTCTCCCACTGCAGAAAATCTAGTCAACTTTAAAAAAGTAAAATCCGAAGGCAGGCGAACCCGCCGACAGGCTAGACGAGAAAGTTGGCAGAAGTTTCTATCAAGTATTAACTCGTTCAGAGATGAGGCGAAAGCCTGGAACAGGGTCAATAGGATAAGAGGGCGACAAGCACATGCACTCCCTTTGGTAAACACAGAAGGCGATACCCTACAAGATCAGGCGGACTCCCTTGGGGAGCACTTTGAGAGCGTGTCAAGTGCCAACTATTACTCGCAATCCTTTCTGAAATATAAACAAATAGAAGAATGTAAGCCACTCATGAGAAAATGTCAACAGAATGAACCATACAATTGTCCTTTTAGCATTGCCGAGTTGAGAGCTGCCTTGAGCGCATGCAAGAGCTCTGCCCCGGGATCTGACAGAATCATGTATGAAATGATCAAAAACTTACATAAAGACACCCAACTTACACTACTCACACTTTTCAACACCATCTGGGATGCAGGGTACCTTCCAACCGCGTGGAAGGAAGCCATTATAGTCCCTGTTTTGAACCCCGCAGGGGCGTCTGCGTCAGCAGGCGTTTGGTGTGTGGCGACACCACGGACCCGAGCACACGAGGGTTGGACCCTCCCGCGTGTAGCCGTGCGCGGCTTAGCCGTGTCCGGGGAAAAGGGGATCCTGGGGGTTGAGCCAATGCCGGGTGTTTGGACCTTTACGGCCCCTCGGCGGCGGCAACACACCCCTTTGGCCTCGGCTTCACGTAGACGGCACCCCCGGACTGACCCACCCGGGGGAAATCGGTAGTTGCCTTTTCCTGTCTCTCTCTCCCTCCAGCCTTCGTCTTTCTCTCACTTTTCATCTTTCCTGTCTTCTCCTTCCTTCCGCTTACTTCCAAATTTTCCAGGCAGCAAGGGTTAACCTTGTGTGATTAGCCAATCTAGGTTATTTCATATTTGGTTATAGTGATGACGTACGGCTGGCGTTTACAGGACCTGTTCTTACAGTCCCTGTAGCGTCCCCTTGTAGGACTCCATGGTGGGTGGCTGGCGTTATTGCCGAAAACTAAGTTCTCCTATGGCAAATTCTTTCCCACCCCTCCTTGATCGCCCTCAGAAAAGAGGGCGCACCGAAGATGTTTTCAAGTTCCTTGGTCGTGAAAGACCCAACTTCCCACGATTTCATGTTATTCACTCGGAAAAGTCAGACACACAAGTACGCACAATCTCCCCATTTCTAGTTTCAAAGTCCTTAACTGAGGCCCTTGGTCAAGGTTACAAGGCAACAAGGATGGCAAGTGGAGATCTCCTCTTGGAGCTCCAGAATCTGAAACAATTTGAGAAGTTATCCAGTCTCGTGTCATTTGGGGACGTTCAAGTGACAGTGACTCCGCACCGCACTATGAACACTTCACGCGGCGTTGTCTCAGATGATGACCTGCTTCAGCTGACGGAGGCAGAGCTCCTAGAGGGCTTCAATGAGCAAAATGTGGTTAATGTGAAAAGAATAAAGATGAGGCGCGATGGTAAAGAAATCGCAACCAAACACCTAATCCTCACTTTCAATTCAAGTGTCCTGCCCGAATCGATCGAGGCCGGGTACATAAAGCTCCGTGTCAGGCCTTACGTGCCTAATCCGCTCCGATGTTTCAAATGCCAGCGCTTCGGCCACAGCTCGCAGAGCTGCCGAGGCCGCCAAACTTGTGCTAAATGCAGTGCCAAAGAACACACCACCGAAACCTGTGAGAACGCTCTCCGCTGTGTAAACTGCGATGGGGAGCACGCCGCGTACTCGCGGTCGTGCCCATCCTGGAAGAAAGAAAAGGAAATTGTTACAATTAAAGTCAAGGAAAATATCACTTTCAAAGAGGCACGCAGGCGGGTTTCATACCTGCCCAAGAAAAGCTTTGCCGAAGTGGGCGTCAGGGGGCAGCGTCACAACGGCCTCCGGCGGCTGTCCGACCCACACACAGTGAGTCGGCAGTTACGCCGTCTGCCCCTGCGGCGGTTGCAGCTAGCGCTGCTCCGCCAACCGAGGAAAAGGGGCCATCGACCCCGAAGGTGGGCGCAGCCGAGGCTGCCTCAACCTCCCAGGTCCCTTCCAGTGCTGGCAATGGCCGGCGCAACCAAATCCCCCAGGAAACCCCACCGACCTCCGGGCTGGTGGGCGCAGGGTTCCTGCCCTCCAAGGCGGGCCCTTCCCTGGTAACTTCTCGCTCGCAAGAGCACGTGTCCGGCGCCTCACAAGAGGCAATGGACACCACAACTATCCCCAAGGCGCCCCAGGCGCCTAAGGAGCGGCGAGGTTCCCTCGAACGCTTCAAAAAGAGCAAAACCCCGGTTACAGGGCCTCGAAAGGGCTCTGTAATCTAAGACATCCCTTCCGTTTCCGTAAACACAGCACCAATTAAATTTAAAATATGGATACACAAATCATTCAGTGGAATGTCAGAGGTCTACTTAGGAATCTAGATGATGTTCAAGAACTTATCCATAAACACAATCCAAAAGTGCTGTGTTTACAGGAAACACACTTAAAATCCAAAAACACAAACTTTCTCCGTACCTATGTTACGTTTCGCAAAGATCGCGATGATGCCGTCGCATCATCGGGTGGTGTGGCGATTCTCACTCATAAAAGTATAGCATGTCAATCTTTACAGCTACGTACGCCCCTTGAGGCAGTGGCGGTGCGAGCTGTTCTACTAAACAAACTCATCACTATTTGCTCGCTTTATATACCCCCACATTACAAATTAACTAAACATGAATTTCAGTCCTTTATAGATAAATTGCCAGAACCTTATCTGGTTCTAGGCGACTTCAATGCACACAACTACCTTTGGGGCGACCCTCGTATAGATGCGCGAGGACGTCTTGTTGAACAGTTCCTTTTCTCTTCTGGTGCTTGTCTACTGAATAAGAAGGAAGCGACATACTATTCTCTTGCAAACAGAACATTTTCTTCAATAGATCTTAGCCTAGTCTCCCCGTCACTACTGTCTGAACTCGAATGGCAAGTTAACAACAATCCTTACGGAAGCGACCACTTCCCAATACTGCTTAGAACACCTGAAGAAAAGGAATATCCACCACAGGCTCCTAGGTGGAAAGTTGACACTGCCGACTGGGAAAAATTTCGAACTCTATCTTGTATTTCGTGGGATGACATGTCCTCGCTAGAAATTGACGCTGCTGTCGAATATTTTACAGCCTTCATAATAGATGCCGCATCTAAATGTATATCACAAGTAAATGGTCTGTCCTGCAAACGGCGTGTCCCGTGGTGGAACGACGATTGTAGGATCGCACGTAAAAATCAGAACAAAGCGTGGGGGTTGCTACGCGCCTCCCCCACTGCAGAGAATCTTATTAACTTTAAAAAAGTAAAATCACAAGGCAGGCGAACCCGCCGGCAGGCCAGAAGAGAAAGCTGGCAAAAGTTTTTATCAAGTATTAACTCGTTTAGGGATGAGGCCAAAGCCTGGAACAGAGTAAATAGGATTAGAGGGCGGCAAACACATTCACTCCCCCTGGTAAACCCACAAGGCGATACCCTGCTTGAACAAGCAGACTCACTTGGGGAGCACTTCGAGAGTGTATCAAGCTCCAACCATTATTCGCAAACATTCCTGAAATATAAAGAAATAGAAGAATGCAAGCCACTCATCAATAAATGCCGACAGAATGAACCCTATAATTGCCCATTTAGTGCTGCCGAGTTGAAAGCGGCCTTGAGCGCATGTAAGAGTTCCGCACCAGGATCTGATAGAATCTTATATGAAATGCTCAAAAACGTACACAATGACACGCAACTTACACTACTTACACTTTTCAACACCATCTGGGATGCAGGGTACCTTCCAACCGCGTGGAAAGAAGCCATTGTAGTCCCTGTTTTGAAACAAGGCAAAGACCCTTCCTCGGTGGCAAGTTACCGCCCGATAGCCCTCACAAGCTGCATTTGTAAGGTGTTCGAAAAAATGATAAATCGGCGACTTATTCATTTCCTTGAAGAGAGCAAAATGCTTGATCCTTATCAGTGCGGCTTCCGAGAAGGACGCTCCACAACTGACCATCTTATACGTATAGAAGCAAATATCCGGGACGCATTTGTACACAAACAATTCTTCTTATCCATATTCCTCGATATGGAGAAGGCGTACGATACGACGTGGCGTTACGGAATCCTAAGAGACTTGTTAGAAATGGGTATCCATGGAAATATGCTTAACCTAATAGAAAGCTATCTGTCCAGTCGTACCTTCCGGGTAAAAGTCGGCAATGTACTATCACGACCTTTCATACAAGAAACGGGTGTACCCCAAGGAGGCGTGCTCAGCTGCACACTTTTCATCGTGAAGATGAACACGCTTCGCGCTTCATTACCACCCGCCATCTTTTACTCTGTCTACGTGGACGACATACAAATAGCTTTCAAATCTTGTAATCTCGCAGTCTGCGAGAGACAGGTACAGCATAGCCTGAACAAAGTCTCAGTGTGGGCAGACAAGAATGGATTTAAGATAAATCCTAACAAAAGCTCTTGCGTTCTTTTTACAAGAAAGAGAGGCCTGGTTCCGGATCCTTGCTTAGAACTTTGTGGACAACAAATACCCGTAAACAAAGAGCACAAGTTTCTAGGTGTTATACTAGACTACAGACTCACTTTCGTCCCCCACATTAAACATATTAAAGAAAAATGTCTGAAAACAATGAACCTAATGAAACTTCTATCCCATACATCGTGGGGTAGTGACAGGAAGTGCTTAATTAATCTCTATAAGAGCCTGATCCGTTCACGATTAGATTATGGTGCCGTGATCTACCATTCTGCAGCCCCAAGCGCGCTAAAGATGCTAGATCCGGTCCACCATCTAGGTATCCGTTTAGCCACAGGAGCTTTCAGAACGAGTCCCATACAAAGTTTGTATGCAGAATCGAATGAGTGGTCGCTTCATATCCAGAGAACGTACATCAGCCAAACATATTTACTGAAAGTCCACTCAAATCCTGAACATCCCTGTTTTAATACCGTTAATGACGTGACATATGCTACACTCTTTCGCAATCGTCCCTCCGTAAGACAGCCTTTCTCGCTGCGTGTGAGGGAGCTTAGTGAAGAAATGCATATTCCACTCCTCGAGCTTCCCCTAATGCATCCAACCAAGCTGCTACCTCCTTGGGAGTGGCAGCTCATACAATGTGATATATCTTTCATGGAAGTCACAAAGCATGCTCCAGAGATTGAAATCCAAATGCATTTCCGCGAACTCCAGTACAAATTCTCCTGCATTGAGTTCTACACAGACGCATCGAAGTCACGCGAGGGGGTGTCATATGCAGCCGTCGGTCCATCCTTCTCGGAATCCAATTTACTGCATCCGGAAACTAGTATCTTCACGGCTGAGGCCTACGCAATATTGTCGACCGTGAAGCATATAAGGAAATCAAAACTCGAAAAATCAGTTATATATACGGACTCCCTTAGTGTTGTGAAGTCTTTGATGTCGTTCTGTAAGCACAAAAATCCTATAATAATTGAACTCTATTCCATCTTATGTAAAGCATATGTATCAAACCAGCATGTGATTATATGCTGGGTGCCTGGCCATAGGGGCATCCAGGGTAATGTTCTAGCGGACGAGATGGCCACATCAATTGCATCACACACTGTTAATTCTACCGCTGCGGTCCCTGTCACAGACCTGAAACCCTTCTTAAGAAGGAAACTGCGAAACTACTGGCAACGATTGTGGGACCTGGAAACAAATAATAAGTTGCATGTAATAAAGCCAAAATTAGGTTTCTGGCCTCCTGTAACAAAGTCACGCCGGACAGATGTCCTATTCTGTCGCCTAAGAATAGGACACACATTTGGCACGCACAACTTTTTACTCACTGGAAACGAGCCTCCAACCTGCGGTAGATGCGGGGAGAGGCTGACCGTCCTCCACGTCCTGCTGGAGTGTCGGGAAGCCGAATATGAAAGAAAGAAGCATTTTCCCCTAGCATACCGGCAACACATCCCCCTTCATCCTGTTATGTTACTCGGTGCAGAACCTCTCTTTGACACCAGCACTGTCCTAGCTTTTCTGAAAGATGTTGTATTACATGTAACTAGCCCATACGTTCGTAGCGCCTCCTCTCTATAGAGGATAGCGCTGTGATAGTTGTTTCGAATAGCACATGCCTCTCGTCCCTTGGGTTCAAGGGTTTTGACGAGGCAGTGGTGCCCTTGGAAAATTTTAGCATCTCACATATTTTGTACATTGCATCATTTTTCCCAATACATCTAGTGTTCATAGTATTCGTCATTAGTCATCGCCATAATTTTATAGCACGTAGATTTTACGCACTTTACAGCGACAATTTTTAGGCCACTTTACAGCCAAGTCACATCTCCATAATACATCGTCAACATCAACACTTGTCATGGCGCTCTTTGGTCAAACCTGGCCCTTGCGCCATTAAACACCACATATCATCATCCCTGTTTTGAAACAAGGCAAAGACCCTTCCTCAGTGGCAAGTTACCGCCCGATAGCCCTCACAAGTTGCCTTTGTAAGGTGTTCGAAAAAATGATAAATCGGCGACTCATCTTTTTCCTTGAACAGAGCAAAATTCTTGATCCTTATCAGTGCGGCTTCCGAGAAGGACGCTCCGCAACTGACCACCTTGTACGTGTAGAAGCAAATATCCGGGACGCATTTGTACACAAACAATTCTTCTTATCCATATTCCTCGATATGGAGAAGGCGTACGATACGACGTGGCGCTACGGAATCTTAAGAGACTTGTCAGAAATGGGCATCCACGGTAATATGTTTAATATAATAAAAAGCTATCTGTCAAATCGTACCTTCCGGGTAAAAGTCGGCAATGCACTCTCACGTCCTGTTACGCAAGAAACGGGTGTACCCCAAGGAGGCGTGCTCAGCTGCACGCTATTTATCGTGAAGATGAATACGCTTCATGCTTCACTACCACCCGCCATCTTTTACTCTGTCTACGTGGACGACATTCAAATAGCTTTCAAATCTTGTAACCTCTCAGTCTGCAAGAGACAGGTACAGCATGGCCTGAACAAAGTCTCAGTGTGGGCAGACAAGAATGGATTTAAGATCAATCCTAACAAAAGCTCTTGCGTTCTTTTTACAAGAAAGAGAGGCCTGGTTCCGGATCCTTCCTTAGAACTGTGTGGACAACGAATACCTATCAGCAAAGAGCACAAATTCCTAGGTGTCATACTTGACTACAGACTCACTTCCTCCCCCACATTAAATATCTTAAAGAAAAATGTCTGAAAACAATGAACATAATCAAACTCCTATCCCAGACTACGTGGGGTAGTGACAGAAAGTGTTTGATGAATATCTATAAGAGCCTCATTCGATCACGACTAGACTATGGTGCCGTGATCTATCACTCTGCCGCCCCGAGCGCACTAAGGATGCTAGACCCAGTCCACCATCTAGGAATCCGATTGGCCACTGGCGCTTTCAGAACGAGTCCCATACAAAGTCTATATGTAGAATCAAATGAATGGTCTCTCCACCTACAGAGATCATACATGAGCCATACATATTTTCTGAAAGTCCACTCAAACCCCCAACATCCCTGTTTTAATACCATCAATGACATGACATGTGCTACACTCTTTCGCAATCGTCCGTCCGTAAGACAGCCTTTCTCGCTGCGTGTGAGGGAGCTTAGCGAAGAAATGCACGTTGCACTCCTCGAGCTTCGCCTAATGCATCCAGCCAAGCTGCTACCTCCTTGGGAGTGGCAGCTCATACAATGTGATATATCTTTCGTGGAAGTCACAAAGCATGCTCCAGAGATTGAAATCAAGATGCATTTCCGGGAACTCCAACACAAATACTCCTGCACGGAATTCTACACAGACGCATCGAAGTCACGCGACGGGGTGTCCTATGCAGCCGTCGGTCCATCCTTCTCGGAATCCGACGTACTGCACCCGGAAACTAGTATCTTTACGGCTGAGGCCTACGCACTGCTGTCGGCCGTAAAGCATATAAATAAATCAAAATCCAGAAATCAGTTATATATACGGACTCCCTCAGTGTTGTGAAGGCCTTGATGTCTTTCTGCAATCACAAAAATCCAGCATTTAATGAACTCTACTCCGCACTGTGCAAATCATATATGTCTAACCAACATGTGATCATATGCTGGGTGCCTGGACATAGGGGCATCGAGGGAAACGTTCTAGCTGACCAGATGGCCACATCAATCTCATTGCATGCAGATAATCCTACTGCTTCGGTCCCTGTCACAGACCTGAAGCCTTTCTTAAGAAGGAAACTACGAAGCCATTGGCAACGCATGTGGGACGAAGAAATAAATAATAAACTGCATGTAATAAAGCCACAATTAGGTTTCTGGCCCCCTGTAACAAAATCCCGCCGGACAGATGTCCTATTCTGTCGTCTAAGAATAGGACACACTTTTGGCACACATATCTTTTTACTCACGGGAAACGAGCCTCCAACCTGCGGTAGATGCGGTGAGAGGCTGACCGTCCTCCACGTCCTCCTGGAGTGTCGGGAAGCCGAACATGAAAGAAAGAAGCATTTTCCCTTAGCATACCGGCAGCGCATCCCCCTTCATCCTGTTATGTTACTCGGCCCAGAACCTTTATTTGACACGAACGCAGTTCTAAGTTTTCTGAAAGATGTTGTCTTGCATGTTTTTAGCCCTACATGTTCGTAGCGGGTCCTCTGTCAGAGGATGCCGCTGCGATAGCTCTTTAGTATAGCACATGCCTCTAGGCCCTTGTGTCTCAAGGGCTCTGGCGAGGCAGCAGTGCTCCAAGTAATTTTACCATTCTATATATTTTTATTTTGCATCATTCAACGATGGATTTTAATGTTCACAGTATTCGTCATTAGTCATCGCCATAATTTTATAGTACATAGATTTTACGCACTTTACAGCGACTATTTTTAGGCCACCTTACAGCCAAGTCACATCTTCCATAATACATCGTTAACATTACCACTTGTCATGGCGCTCTTTGGCCAAACCTGGCCCTTGCGCCCGAAAACAACACACATCATCATTCATAAAAGAATATACTCTTATGTCTCAAAAATTGGGACCGAAATAACCGATCTCAATGCTTATATGTTTTCTGCCTATTTAATAAGAAAGTGTCAAAGGAACTTTAGAAGTATTATCAGTTTGAAACCAGCAAAGCAGTGCATGCCGCTGATATGAAAAATGTAAACACCATGAAATGAACAAGTTGAGGACAAATATTTTGATGCAACTTTGTTAACCCCCCCTGCCTTCCTCTCATTTGCATCTCTCTCTCTCTCTGTCATTCAAGAACCTTGTTTACATTTTCGTATATATCCAACAAGGGTAAAAATCTCAATGACGCTGTGCTTTCTTACAACGTATTGCGCAGGAGCAGCTGTTACCGGTCGTATATTGCGAGGAACTGCGCCAAAATTATTGTCGCAACAAAGAGCACATATAAAAAGGAGCAGTTCTCCAAATATTCGAGGGCGAGTCAAATGAAAGCGAGCCAATGCGAATATATGACAAATGGGGTACTTTATTTAAAAGTAGTCTCCATGAGCATTTAGACATTTCTCCCACTGACTAAAGAGTCGCGTGATTCCAGTCTGATAAATGTCATTGGGCTGCCGCTTCAAAAAGTCCGACTGTCCCTTTCACGTCATTGTCTGACACGAATCTGGTTCCTCTGAGCTGTTTTTCTTTTTTCAAATGCTCAAAAGTGTGGAAGTCGCAAGGCGACAGGTCTGGGCTGTATGGCGGATGCTGCAGCGTTTACTACTTGACCTTTGCCAGTTTTGTATCACGTCAGCGACAGGGGGACGGGCATTGTCGTGGAGCAAGATGACCCCATTCCTGAATTTTCCACGTCGTTTGTTCTTGATACAGACACGGAGCCGATCCAAAGTTTCGCTATATCAAAAACGATTGATATTTCTACAGGTTTAGCAAATTCAGTCAATAATGGCCCCTGACAATAAAAAAAAGAATCGGCCAAAAATACCTTTCCGGCCGAAAGGGAGCAAGATCAAGCAAACGGGAGCGTACGTGCGTTGCATGGGCTCTGTGGATTTTCGAAGTTTTCAGATTGTCAAACCCATCGGCCCACCAAAACTTTCGGCGTAATCTATTCAGCAGGTGACCTGGACCACGAGGACACCACTCTCAACCCGGTAAGCCCACGTTTTGGACTTTTATCGGAGATTGAAGTTTCCCCGTGATCGGCGAGCTGGGCCTGCCATCAGGCCTAGCCGGACCCGGGATCCAACGGGCAACTAGGACGCGGGCGCAGTAGCGTAGCGACTAGAATGGACCCCCGGCAGGCGACTGTAACAATTTATAACCACCCGGCGAACGGACCAGCCCAAAATCCGTCAGAAACACAAGCGATGGAGGAAGCCTATCCCGCCGCATGTTCGGGACAGAGAGGGCTAGGGAGCGGAGTATCAGAAGATTTAGCGATGCAGCAAGATATGCCGAGTTCGGCAGACGCGGCAGATCAGCAGGGACAAGACAAAAACTGGCAAATTTACTATCCACGACGCCAGAAGAAAGGGCTTAAGCGCGCTGCGCAAAGCGCCACCATTTTAAAACCGGGCGAGCCCCACGTCGCCGACAACAATATCAAGATGGCGCCGGCGACAGCAGCTGGCGTGACGTCAACGACACAAGGACAAAAGAGCGGCGCGGTGAGGCAGTCGAGGCAGAGACTCCCGCCGCTCCCGTTGAACGAGGGAAGATCATTATTCGGCCCAAGGGCGGCCCGAAGGTTAAGGAGCTGAAGACGTACCAAGCGGCACGCGCTATCGTGGAAGCGTGTGGCCGAAAATTCGGAGAAGACAAGTTCCTGGTGAGACTCCGGCCAGGTTCCAACATCATCATCGCAAGCGCCCCGGACGAGAAAGCAGCCGGGATGATCAGGAAGATCAACTGCCTCAACCTTGACGGGCACAGTTACGACGTGAACGCCTACGTGGCCCTACCGGAAGACATCAAAAGAGCCGTTATTCACGGTTTACCCCCGGGAATCGCGGTGGACCTACTCGAATCCAAGTTGCGCCTACGCACCCAAGGCGTGGAGATGTTGAGCACCAGAATGCTGGGCAAGTCGGAGACTGCACTCGTCACTTTGGACGGCCGTTTCATCCCCAAATACGTCATCTTGGGGGCATGCGAGTACAGGACCCACCCACCCTACAGACCAACGAGACAAGTATGCTTCGTATGCGGCGAGCAAGGACACCGCTCGGACGTGTCCCCAACGCCGGGAACGAGAATCTGCCGCCAGTGCGGAGCAACTAGCCCTCCAGAGGGGCACCAATGCCAACCGAAGTGCCTGGTATGCGGAGGAGCCCACCTAACTGAAACCAGGGACTGCCAGCCGCGCCTCAAGGACACCAAGGAGCTCCGGGGCCACCAACAACCGCATCATCAGCAGCAACAACGCCGAGGCCGGAGCCGCAGCCGCAGGCGCCGACCCAGATGGCTGAGCTCGGAGGGCGAGAGACCCAGCCAAAGACAGCTCCTTCCCACCACTGCAGCCTCCGCCCACGAGGGGGCAGCAGCAACACAAGGGACAACAACAACAGATTAACAAGACCCAAGACAAGGCTAAGGCAAGCTCGGGACCGCCCAAAACACCACCTCTGCACTTGGGGAAAGATAATAATAATGGAGAGGAACTTAAAAATCTTAGAAAAGAAAACGAAGCATATCGCAAACGCATAGAAGAGTTAGAAAGATGGTTGGAGGAGCTAATTAAAGCCCTGCAGGATCAAAGGACAGGTAGCCCCCTAGACCGCAGACTCCACCACATCAATAACTACAGCAAGCGGAATCTTTCGAAGACCAAATGAGGAAATTTATGATGTCTATACAAGTGAAAACAAATGCAATAGAACACAAAATGGCAATAATGGATCAGGAGATCCGAAACCAACGCAAACAACAAATCTCGCAACAAGCTAAAGACAAATTCAACCTAAGAAGACAGGGCGTCGAAAACTACAACGCGTCTAACACCGAGGACTAATCATGGCCAGACACGAAACAATAGAAATTTGGCAATGGAATTGCAGGGGCTATCGCAAAAAACCAGGGCAACTCCTACAATACATAAACACACACCTCACACCGCCAGATATAGCACTACATGAGAAAGGGAAAACCACACCAACGCTAAAAGGCTACACGTGCTATGAAAAAGAACGCACAGCAATACTAATCAGTAAATTCCACACTGCCATAGCACACGACAGCATAGCCGACACAGATATAGACCACGGTATTGTCGAAATCATTCCAAAAAAGAAAAGAAACGACAGCAGTGTCTTTGTCATAAATCTCTATAGTCCTCCGAGCCAAAAAATGGCTGTGGCTTAGGTAAGGTTAAGCCCAGGATGCGAAGCATACTAGCCTTTATTTTAGTTGTTGAACCACTGTTTAGCCTGGTGAACTGCTGTTGCTTGGCTATATTTGGTTCGGCTAGACGAAGAAACAACTCATGCATTACTTCTTCGCCTTCAAGAGTGGAACGCGACAGCGTTCCCGTCGACCCGCCAAGGGGTGTAAGACAATGGGCTACAGGGCAGCGACTACGCGCCCCGCATTGGACGCGGTGAGCGTCGAGCAAAGCAGCGTTCGGCGCGGCAACGAAATGTGCGCCTGAGCAAGAGACGCACGCCTTAGAAACAGCGCGTTTCTAAGGCAACACCGCATTCACTAGAGGCGCTTTTGTACCGCTTTGAAGCGTTGTACTCGTGGCTCAGTGGTAGCGTCTCCGTCCCACACTCCGGAGACCCTGGTTCGATTCCCACCCAGCCCGTCTTGCAAGAGTTGAGCCAAAGCCACTTCTCCTCTGTCGTGACGTCACGGTGTCACGTGATTTCATGGTCACCGCCGCGCCTGAGGAGCTGGGTTGAGCCCTCGTAATATGCTTCGCATAAAAGAGAAGGACATAGTCACAATCAAAGTAAAGGAAAACATATCATTCAAAGAGGCACGCAGGCGGGTAGCATACTTGCCAAAGAAAAGCTTTGCCGAAGTGGCGCGTCAGGGGGCAGCGTCACAACGGCCTCCGGCGGCTGTCCGACCTACAGGCAGTGAGTCGGCAGCTACGCCGTCTGCCCCCACGGCGGTTGCAGCTAGCGCTTCTCCGTCAACCCTGAATGAGGGATCATCGACCCCGAAGGTTGGCGCAGCCGAGGTTGCCCCGGCCTCCCCGGCCCCTTCCTGCGCTGGCAACAGCCGGCGCAGCCAAATCCCTCAGGGAACCCCATCGACCTCCGGACTGGTGGGCGCAGGGGTCTTGCCCTCCAAGGTGGGACCCTCTCTAGTAACTTCTCGCTCGCAAGAGCACGTGTCCGGCGCCTCACACGAGGCAATGGACACTACACCTGTCTTCACGGCGCGCCAAGCGCCTAAGGAGCGGCGAGGCTCCCTCGAACGCTCCAGAAAGGGCAAAACCCCGATTACAGGGCCTCGAAAGAGCTCTGTAATCTAAGACATCTTTCAGTTTCCGTACACACAGCACCAACTTACTTTAAAAATGGATACACAAATAATTCAGTGGAATGTCCGAGGTCTTCTTAGAAACCTTGATGATGTACAGGAAATCATCCACCAACACAATCCAAAAGTGTTGTGTTTACAGGAAACACACTTAAAATCCAAACACACAAACTTTCTCCGACAGTACATAACTTTTCGCAAAGATCGCGATGATGCCGTCGCATCATCCGGTGGTGTGGCGATTCTCACCCATAAAAGTATAGCATGTCAACCTTTACAGCTACGAACGCCCCTTGAAGCAGTGGCAGTGCGAGCTGTTCTGCTAAACAAACTTATCACTTTTTGCTCAATTTATATACCCCCACACTGCAAACTAAGCAAACATGAATTTCAGTCCTTCATAGATGAATTGCCAGAACCTTACGTTGTACTTGGGGATTTCAATGCGCACAACAGCCTGTGGGGAGACTCTCGTATCGATGCGCGAGGTCGTCTCGTTGAACAATTCCTTTTTTCGTCCGGTGCGTGTCTGCTGAATAAGAAGGAACCCACTTATTACTGTCTCGCAAACAGAACCTTTTCTTCAATTGATCTTAGCCTAGTTTCCCCGTCAATTCTGTCTGAACTCGAATGGCAAGTTAACAACAATCCTTACGGAAGCGACCACTTCCCAATCCTGCTTAGAACACCTGAAGTAAAGGAATATCCACCACAGGCTCCTAGGTGGAAAATTGACACTGCCGACTGGGAAAAATTCCGAACTCTATCTTGTATTTCGTGGGATGACATGTCCTCGCTAGGAATTGACGCTGCTGTCGAATATTTTACAGCCTTCATAATAGATGCCGCATCTAAATGTATATCACAAGTAAATGGCCTGTCGTGCAAACCGCGTGTTCCGTGGTGGAACGACGATTGTAGGATCGCACGTAAAAATCAGAACAAAGCGTGGGGGTTGCTACGCGCCTCCCCCACTGCGGAGAATCTTATTAACTTTAAAAAAGTAAAATCACAAGGCAGGCGAATCCGCCGTCAGGCCAGACGAGAAAGTTGGCACAAGTTTTTATCAAGTATTACGTCGTTTAGGGATGAGGCCAAAGCTTGGAACAGAGTAAATAGGATTAGAGGGCGGCAAGCACATTCACTCCCCCTGGTAAACACACAGGGAGATACACTGAAAGATCAGGCCGACTCACTTGGGGAGCATTTTGAGGGTGTATCAAGCTCAAAACATTATTCGCAATCCTTCCTAAAATATAAAGAAATAGAAGAATGCAAGCCACTCATCAATAAATGCCGACAGAATGAACCGTACAATTGCCCTTTTAGTGCTGCCGAGTTGAAAGCTGCCTTGAGTGCATGCAAGAGTTCCGCACCAGGATCCGATAGAATCTTGTACGAAATGCTCAAAAACTTACACAATGACACGCAAGTAACACTACTTACTCTTCAACACTATCTGGGACGCAGGGTACCTTCGAACGGCATGGAAAGAAGCCATTGTGGTCCCTGTTTTGAAACAAGGGAAAGACCCTTCTTCAGTGGAAAGTTCCCCGCAGGGGCGTCTGCGTCAGCAGGCGTTTGGTGCGTTGCGACACCACGGACCCGAGCACACGAGGGTTGGACCCTCCCGCGTGTAGCCGTGCGTGGCTTAGCCGTGTCTGGGGAAAGGGGGATCCTGGGGGTTGAGCTGATGCTGGGTGTTTGGACCTTTAAGGCCCCCCGGCGGAGGCAACACACCCCTTTGGCCTCTGCTTCACATAGTCGGCACCCCCGGACTGACCCACCCGGGGGAAATCGGTAGTTGCCTTTTCCTGTCTCTCTCTCCCTCCAGCCTTCGTCTTTCTCTTACTTTTCATCTTTCCTGTCTTCTCCTTCCTTCTGCTTACTTGCAAATTTTCCAGGCAGCAAGGGTTAACCTTGTGTGATTAGCCAATCTAGGTTATTTCATATTTGGTTATAGTGATGACGTACAGCTGGCGTTTGCAGGACCTGTTCTTACAGTCCCTGTAGCGTCCCCTTGTAGGACTCCATGGTGGGTGGCTGGCGTTATTGCCGAAAACTAAGTTCTCGTATGGCAAATTCCTTCCCACCCCTCCTTGATCGCCCTCAGAAAAGAGGGCGCACCGAAGATGTTTTCAAGTTCTTTGGTCGTGAAAGACCCAACTTCCCACGATTTCATGTTATTCACTCGGAAAAGTCAGACACACAAGTACGCACAATCTCCCCATTTCTAGTTTCAAAGTCCTTAACTGAGGCTCTTGGTCAAGGTTACAAGGCAACAAGGATGGCAAGTGGGGATCTCCTCTTGGAGCTCCAGAATCTGAAACAATTTGAAAAGTTATCCAGTCTCGTGTCATTTGGGGACGTTCAAGTGAAAGTGACTCCGCACCGCACTATGAACACTTCACGCGGCGTTGTCTCAGATGATGACCTGCTTCAGCTGACGGAGGCAGAGCTCCTAGAGGGCTTCAATGAGCAAAATGTGGTTAATGTGAAAAGAATAAAGATGAGGCGCGATGGCAAAGAAATTGCAACCAAACACCTAATTCTCACTTTCAATTCAAGTGTCCTGCCCGAATCGATCGAGGCCGGGTACATAAAGCTCCGTGTCAGGCCTTACGTGCCTAATCCGCTCCGATGTTTCAAATGCCAGCGCTTCGGCCACAGCTCGCAGAGCTGCCGAGGCCGCCAAACTTGTGCTAAATGCAGTGCCAAAGAACACACCACCGAAACCTGTGAGAACGCTCTCCGCTGTGTAAACTGCGATGGGGAGCACGCCGCGTACTCGCGGTCGTGCCCATCCTGGAAGAAGGAAAAGGAAATTGTTAAAATCAAAGTCAAGGAAAATATCACTTTCAAAGAGGCACGCAGGCGGGTTTCATACCTGCCCAAGAAAAGCTTTGCCGAAGTGGCGCGTCAGGGGGCAGCGTCACAACGGCCTCCGGCGGCTGTCCGACCCACACGCAGTGAGTCGGCAGTTACGCCGTCTGCCCCTGCGGCGGTTGCAGCTAGCGCTGCTCCGTCAACCGTGGAGAAGGGACCATCGATCCCGAAGGTGGGCGCAGCCGAGGCTGCCTCAACCTCCCAGGTCCCTTCCAGCGCTGGCAACGGCCGGCGCAGCCAAATCCCCCAGGGAGCCCCAACGACCTCCGGGCTGGTGGGCGCAGCGGTCTTGCCCTCCAAGGTGGGACTCTCCCTGATAACCTCTCGCTCTCAAGAGCACGTGTCCGGCGCCTCACAAGAGGCAATGGACACTACAACTATCGCCACGGCGCGCCAAGCGCCTAAGGAGCGGCGAGGCTCCCTCGAACGCTCCAGAAAGACTAAAACTCCCGTTACAGGGCCTCGAAAGGGCTCTGTAATTTAATCACTGTAATTTCCATAATCACCAGTTCTGTTTCTGTACACACAGCACCTATTAACTCCCAATATGGATACACAAATAATTCAATGGAACGTCAGAGGTCTTCTCAGAAACCTTGATGATGTGCATGAACTTATACAAAAACACAATCCAAAAGTGCTGTGTTTACAGGAAACACATTTAAAAAACAAACACACAAACTTTCTTCGACAGTATCTAATCTTTCGCAAAGATCGCGATGATGCCGTCGCATCATCGGGCGGTGTTGCCATAGAGAGAGAGAGAGAGAGAGAAGGGAAGACGGAAAGGCAGGGAGGTTAACCAGACTGAGTCCAGTTTGCTACCCTACGCGTGGGGAGGGGAATGGGGAGTGAAAGAGAAAGAGAGAGAACTTAAGTGTAGGTTGTCTATAGTCGGGCACTCAAGTCCGTTGCCTTCAGGTAGCGAAAAAGCGCTCTGCTTTCTGGGCCAATGAGCTGTGAGTCCAGGCTCCCAAGATCTTCGCTTCCGTGAATGGCCTGTCATCCAGTCTATTTAATGCACACTGGAGAGTCTCACGTTGATTATTGAAGCGAGAACAGTGGCACAGAAGGTGACTGATGGTCTCTTCACACTTGCACTTAGCGCACATTGGTGAATCCGCAATTCCAATGCGGTAGCTGTAGGAGTTGGTGAATGCTACTCCTACCCACAGCCGACACAGCAGTGTTGCGTCACGTCGTGGAATGTTCGCTGGTAATGTAAGTTTTCGTGATGGGTCGAGACTGTGTAAACGACACTTAGAGTTCTGTGGTGTATGCCAGCAACCTAACGTGATTGCACGAGCAAGACTGCGAAGCTCTCTTGCAGCGTCGACTCTGGATAAAGGTATAAGGACTGTCGGTGAGCCAGCCTGTTGCCATAGTCACTCATAGAAGTATAGCGTGCCAACATTTACAGCTACAAACGCCCCTTGAAGCAGTGGCGGTTCGAGCTGTCCTACTAAACAAACTCATCACCATTTGCTCGCTTTACATACCCCCGCATTACCAACTAAACAAACATGAATTTCAGTCCTTGATAGATCAATTGCCAGAACCCTATGTTGTTCTTGGCGATCTCAATGCGCACAGCAGCCTGTGGGGAGACTCTCGCATCGATGCGCGAGGTCGCCTCGTTGAACAGTTCCTTTTTTCATCCGGTGCGTGTCTGCTGAATAAGAAGACACCCACATATTATTCTCTCGCAAACAGAACATTTTTTTCAATTGACCTCAGCCTAGTTTCCCCTTGTATACTGTCTGAACTTGAATGGGAAGTCACCAAGGATCCTTACGGAAGCGACCACTTCCCCATACTGCTAAAAACACATAAAGAAAAAGAATCTCTACCACAGGCTCCTAGGTGGAAGATCGATACAGCCGACTGGGAGAAGTTCCGAAACTTAACTAATATCTCATGGAATGACATGTCTTGTTTAGGAATTGATGCTGCTGTGCAGTATCTCACAGCCTTCATTATAGACATCGCATCTAAATGCATATCAGAAGCACATGGCTTGGCATGTAAACGGCGGGTCCCGTGGTGGAACGAAGACTGCAGGATCGCTCGTAAGAAACAAAACAAAGCGTGGGGGTTGCTACGTGCTTCTCCCACTGCAGAGAATCTAGTCAACTTTAAGCTAGTAAAATCCCAAGGCAGGAGAACCCGCCGACTGGCCAGAAGAGAAAGCTGGCAGAAGTATTTATCGAGCATAAACTCGTTTACAGACGAGGCCAAAGTCTGGAACACGGTAAATAGAATTAGAGGGCGACAAACGTATTCACTCCCTCTGGTAAATACACAAGGCGATACACTGCAAGATCAAGCAGACTCACTTGCGGAACACTTTCAGAGCGTGTCAAGTTCAAACAATTATTCGCAATCTTTTCTCATATATAAAGAAATAGAAGAACGTAAGCCTTTAACAAGAAAAAGTCGAGAGAATGAGCCTTACAACCGTCCTTTCAGTATTGCCGAATTGAGAGCTGCCTTGAGCGCATGCAAGAGCTCCGCACGAGGATCTGATAGGATCATGTACGAAATGCTGAAAAACCTACACAATGACACGCAAGTGACACTACTTACACTCTTCAACACTATCTGGGACGCAGGGTACCTTCCAACGGCATGGAAAGAAGCCATTGTGGTCCCTGTTTTGAAACAAGGGAAAGACCCTTCTTCAGTGGCAAGTTACCGCCCGATAGCCCTCACAAGCTGCATGTGTAAGGTATTTGAAAAAATGATAAATCGGCGACTCATACATTTCCTTGAACAAAACAAATTGCTTGATCCCTTTCAGTGTGGCTTCCGAGAAGGGCGCTGCACAACCGACCATCTTGTACGTATTGAAGGACATATTCGTGACGCGTTTGTACACAAACAGTTCTTCTTATCGATATTCCTCGATATGGAGAAGGCGTACGATACGACCTGGCGCTATGGAATCTTGAGAGATTTGTCAGAAATGGGAATTCATGGTAATATGCTAAACGTAATAAAAAGCTACCTGTCCAATCGTACCTTCCGGGTGAAAGTAGGCAATGTGCTGTCACGTCCTTTTGCACAAGAAACCGGTGTACCCCAGGGTGGCGTGCTCAGTTGCACACTCTTTATTGTTAAGATGACAACACTTCGTACTTCCTTACCACCGGCCATTTTGTATTCCGTCTATGTGGACGACATTCAAATAGGTTTCAAATCCTGTAACCTCGCAGTGTGCGAGAGACAGGTACAGCATGGTTTGAACAAGGTGTCAGGGTGGGCAGAGAAAAATGGATTCAAAATCAATCCTCATAAGAGTTCTTGTGTTTTGTTTACAAGGAAGAGAGGCCTGGTTCCGGATCCCTGCTTAGAAGTGTGTGGACAACAGATACCTGTAAACAAAGAACACAAATTTCTAGGTGTCATACTCGACTACAGACTCACTTTCGTCCCCCACATTAAACATCTTAAAGAAAAATGTCTGAAAACAATGAACATAATGAAACTTCTATCCCAGACTACGTGGGGTAGTGACAGGAAGTGTTTAATGAATCTATATAAAAGCCTCATTCGATCGCGACTAGACTATGGTGCCGTCATTTATCACTCTGCCGCCCCAAGCGCACTAATGATGCTGGACCCTGTTCACCATCTGGGTATCCGTTTAGCCACAGGAGCTTTCAGAACGAGTCCCGTACAAAGTTTATATGCAGAATCGAATGAGTGGTCACTTCATATCCAGAGAACATACATCAGCCAAACATATTTTTTGAAAGTCCACTCTAATCCTGAACATCCCTGTTTTAACACTATCAATGATATGACACGTGCTACACTGTTTCGAAATCGTCCTTCCGTAAGACAGCCTTTCTCGCTGCGTGTGAGGGAGCGTAGTGAAGAAATGCACGTTCCGCTCCTCGAGCTTCCCCTAATGCATCCAGCCGAGCTGCTACCTCCTTGGGAGTGGCAGCTCATACAATGCGATATATCTTTCGTGCAAGTAACAAAACACACTTCAGACATTGAAATCCAAATGCATTTCCGGGAACTCCAGCACAAACACTCCTGCGCGGAGTTCTACACTGACGCATCGAAGTCACACAATGGGGTGTCCTATGCAGCCGTCGGTTCATCCTTCTCGGAATCCGACATACTGCATCCGGAAACGACTATCTTCACGGCTGAGGCCTACGCACTACTGTCGGCTGTGAAGCATATCAGGAAATCAAAACTCCAGAAAGCAATCATATATACGGATTCCCTTAGTGTTGTGAAGACCTTGATGGCATTCTCTAACCACAAAAATCCGGTAACTAACGAACTTTATTCTGCTCTGTGTAAAGCGTATATAGGTAAGCAGCATGTCATCATACGCTGGGTGCCAGGTCACAGGGGCATCGAAGGTAACGTTCTAGCCGACCAGATGGCCACATCAATCTCATTGCATGCAGTTAATCCTACTGCTTCGGTCCCTGTCACAGACCTGAAGCCTTTCCTACGAAGGAAACTACGAAGCCACTGGCAACGCATGTGGGACGAAGAAATAAATAATAAAATGCATGTAATAAAGCCACAATTAGGTTTCTGGCCTCCTGTAACAAAATCCCGCCGGACAGATGTCCTATTCTGTCGTCTAAGAATAGGACACACTTTTGGCACACATAACTTTTTACTCACGGGAAACGAGCCTCCAACCTGCGGTAGATGTGGGGAGAGGCTGACCGTCCTCCACGTCCTTCTGGAGTGTCGGAAAGCCGAATCCGAAAGAAAGAAACATTTTGCCTTAGCATACCGCCAGCACATCCCCCTTCATCCAGCAATGTTACTAGGCCCAGAACCGCTGTTTGACTCCAGCGCAGTCCTGGGCTTCCTGAAAGATGTTGTATTACATGTTATTAGCCCCACACACTCGTAGCGTCTCCTCTTTCCAGAGGATGCCGCTGTGATAAATTTTTTTATGTAGCACATGCCTCTGGGCCCTTGTGTCTCAAGGGCTCTAACGAGGCAGTGGTGCTCTAGTGAATTTTAGAATCTTATATATTTTCTATTTTGCATCATTCTTTTACGATGGATTTTAATGTACATAGTATTCGTCATTAGTCATCGCCATAATTTTATAGCACGCAGATTTTACGCACTTTACAGCGACTATTTTTAGGCCACTTTACAGCCAAGTCACATCTTCCATATTACATCGTTAACACTACCACTTGTCATGGCGCTCTTTGGCCAAACCTGGCCCTTGCGCCATAAAACACTACACGTCATCATCATCATCATCACCGGAAAGCCAACAAATCAGGATCCTTGGAATGTGGGTGCAATCCAACCAGCGCTGCACCCACACGCTGAAAACACTCGAACAGTCAAGAACCTAAATAGCACGCATGATCACGTGGGTGTCACAAAAGAGATATGGGATGAAAGAAGGAGACACACTGAAGCTGGTTGGCAACCTGGTGGTCAGCAGGATCGCATACTCACTCCCTACTTCAACTGCACCAAACAGAAAATACAAGAAGCAGACGCCATTTTACGCAAAGCGTACAAAACAGCACTTCACCTGCCGAACAATACATCGACAGAGAAACTAATGACACTTGGTTCAAGCAACTCCTCCGAAGAAATAAAAAGAAGCCCAAAGTATCGCACAGCTCATGAGACTCCAGCAGACCAAAACAGGAAGAGAACTGCTAATAAGACTAGGCTTCGCGGAATCAATCAAAGAAACCGAAAGAACGGAGGGGATTCCTGATGAATATCAGAAAACATACACTGTTAGCCCCCTACCCAAAAACACGGACCCAAACCTCCACACGGCGCGAAGGGAGGCAAGGGCGAAATACGTCGAAAAGTACCTGGCCACAATAAACACAACAGTATACACAGATGCTGCAGTATACGCCATGCAAAGAGGCACAGACATAGTAAAGACAGCTGCGATAGTAATAAGCCAGGACTACAAAGAGATCAGCAGCGCGTTAATGAAGGACTGCTCGGTAACGGAAGCTGAGGAAATAGCCGTAGCTCTAGCGGCAGTGGAGGGCTACCGATCCGAAAGGTATTTAACAATACTCACCGACTCGCAAGCTACGTGTCGGAATTACATGAACGGCAGAATAGGTCGCAGAGCGCTTCACATCCTCCGCTCCTGCAGGGCTAACAACAAAATAAGGCGTACCATTGTCTGGGTACCGGGACACGCTGGAGTAGAAGGGAAGCTAAGGTCGGACAAGGCAGCTCAGGAGCACACAAACCGAGCAGCCACAAGCACCCACCCTGAGGAACCCATACCAGTCAACCAATACTACTCAGACATTCTGAATTACTATAAGGGGGTCCGAATCAAATACCCACCACCCTACAACAGCCTAAATCAGCATGAAGCAACCTCTTGGAGGAGGCTGCAAACAGGAACATACCCAAATCTAAACACACTAAGCAAGATGTTTCCCACCGAGTATAGAGACATTTGCCCCTGGTGCGGCGCCAAGCCCACCTTATATCACATTACATGGGGATGCGTTCAGAATCAACAATTCCTTCAAATAAAAGACCCGAGTGCGGAGCAGTGGGAGGGGGTGCTCTCCAGCAACGACCCGAAAGTCCAGCATGGACTAGTAAGGCACGCTCACCGAGTAGCCACCCTCAGTGGTGCCCTAGAATAGGGGCGTCCACCCTGCGCAGATGGGGAAGAAGACCGCGGAGACGGCCGACCACATCTGCCACCGCTAATTTCTAACCAATTAGAGCAAAGAAAGTTTTTCCTCCTCCTCCTCCGGCCTAAATGACGGCCTTTGCTTTCTCTGAAGAATGGTTCCACTGGAACCATTGCCGCCGCGTTTCAGGCTCGTAATAGTGGCACATGAGTCGTCCCCGCTGATAATTGCAGACGAGAAGTCGCCACCCTCATTGTGATACCGGATCATATGTGTCAAGGGGGTGCCGAACCTCTCGGTCTTCTGGCGGTGGTTCAAAATCTTCGGCATGCATTGAACACATCAGAGCCAATAACCGAGATGTTCACCAATTACGGTGTGACCACAACCGTGACTGATGTTCACACGCCTTGCCAATTCATCGAGACCTATCTTCTGTTGTTGCCTAATCACCATTTGCAAGTCTGTTGGGGTTATTGCACGGTGGCTTTGGCTCGGTCTTCGATCGTCTTTGCAACTTTCACGCCCTTTGAACTGCTTCCTCCGACGCCTCACGTGGCCAATGA